>NW_016107574.1:1200134-1244631 GCF_001604975.1 Cebus imitator | reverse complement strand
AACACACACATTTATTAAATCTGTCATCTTTTGTGGGTGTGGTTCACGATGGCCCAAAAATCGCAATATAAAATTAAAAATCACTGACTGCAGATTACCATAACAGATATAAGAATTGTTTGAAAGTTTGAAATGTTTTGAGAATTATGAAAATGTGACACAGAAACACAAAGTGAGCACATGCTGTTGGAAAAATGGCCGCCAATAGACTTGCTCAATGCAGGATTGGCACACATTTTCAATCTGTAAAAATGCAGCATCTTGGGAATGCAATAAAGCAAAGCACAATAAATGAGATGCACCTCTATGAAGCATGCTATACATATTAGCTCTTACAATTACAGCATCTCTAAGACAATATGGGACCACGTAACACATACTTATAATGCACTCAAAAGTGTCCATGTCCAAAGAATTTAAGAACAAAGCAACCAAAAGAAGACCTTTTTTTTTTTTTTTTTAACAGCAGTTTAGTCTAGGATTTGATGGAGCCAAAATCTTTGAAGACTGTGAAACATGACACAGGAAATGGAGAAGAATTTCCCAATTCTGGTCTCCCTGTTGGCATTTTCTACTCAATTTTACTTTCACAACAATACAATAAGTATCAAAAGTCTAGAGCAGGTTCTTGCAACTGTATGCCAACATGTTATTCTCATGTGCCTGCCTGTCTGGGATGGGTGTTTTTAGGGTGTAGTTATATGGAAATAGCCTCTGATTATGTTTCTGACTTTTCCAGGTAGGTTATAATTTCAGACAGTTGTTTTGACGTGACTCTTTGGCAAGGCACACATATCTGTGAAATCTTCAGAACTCTGAATTAGAATGACATAAAAAATTTTTAAACTATTATAACACATGATGTAGTATATCTTGGTACTCTTGTTTTGTTTTGTCTGAGATAGAGTTTTACTCTTGTCACCCACGGTGGAGGGCAATGGTGTGATCTTGGCTCACTGCAACCTCCACCTCAGCCTCCTATATAGCTGAGATTACGAGCCTGCGCCACCACGCCTGGCTAATTTTGTATTTTTAGCAGAGATGGGGTTTGCCACGCTGGTCTTGACCTCCTGACCTCAGGTGATCCTCCTGCCTTGGCCTCCCAAAGTCCTGGGATTATAGGCTTGAGCCACCACGCCTGGCCTTGGTATTCTTGAATCATGTAAAGGGTCAGCTATGCAAACAAAAATTAATTTCCAGTATAAGCAAGGAGAAAGAAAAGGGAAACATGAAAGCAAATGCTTCCTCACTCTTATGACTATTTCTGCCGTGCATGGAGAGGGTATAGTTGTCCTGTATAAATCTTGCTACTCTGGCCCTAATTTGAATTTACAATTTCATTGTCTAAAAGACACAGTGGGCCTGTTTTTGTATATACATCTACATGTGTATGCCTGGGTACCAAATAAGTCCTGTGAGGGTGGAAGGTTTTGACTGTTGTGTCCCTGTACCTAGAACAAGCCTGGCACATGGGAGGCTCTCAGCGTCCTCTGATGGAATGAATTAATGCGTATGTAGGGTTTGTGCTCCTGGATCTGTTATCCCTGATAAACAAACTCACTTCAGTGCTCATCAGTCTTTTCACCCATGAGAACTGTGCTTTGGATCAGGAAAGGGAGAGGAACAACTTATAGGCTACTGGTAGGAGAGACAGAAAAAAGAGAAAGAAAAAATAGGCTTCAGAGACAAGGACAGCGTGGGTGGTGAGCAGGTGTCCAGGCAGAAGGTCAAGAGCTAGAAGCAGCAGATTTTGTATATCCCCCAATGTTGGGGGGCTTTATTACAGATTATTCAGTCTGGGGATCCTAGGGCCCTAGACTTGGAATGAGGCTTCTTCAATTTTTCTTTTCTTTCTTTTTTTTTTTTTTTTGTTTCCAAAAAAGAACCAATGGGAAGCAGTCTTTTCCAGAGATAAGGCAGCTTGGGTGACCTAAAATGCAATGCCTATCTTTTTGCCTTGGGCTAGAATTTTACCAGCTTAATGTGGTCACAATGGCTCTCCCATGCTGTTCTCCAAAGTACCTCTGGGCAGTGACATCCCAGTCTGCAATTAATAAATATACGAGAGAAGAATTCATGAAGCTTTCTGGAATGGGGGACAGAGGTAGACACTGTGGCAATGGAACACTCTCTTCATCAGGGAGGACACCAAGGCACCAGATTAGTAATGCAGTAGAAGAGCTGGCCCCAAACCCTGGTCTTCTAATTTCTTCTCCCACCTACTTGTCATTTTTGGTTTTGTTTTCCCTAAAAATCTTCCAGGACTCTTGTAGCCTGATTGTTTCCTGACATGCACAGCATTCTTTACTGTTTCCAAAGTTGCTTCATGTACAGCCCTTCAGCAAGGCAAGCATTGTTCTTCCCACCTCATCGATGACAACACTGAGTATCTGAGAGGTTAAGTGACGTATACAGGTTCAGCTAGCTAATAAACAGGAGGAAAACCCTTTGCCACCTGCAAACTACCTTGCCCTTTCATCTTCTGATGCCTAATATTTTACCATTAGTAGTTTATTCCTTAAAGCTTAAGGCATTGGTCACCTTTAATTTCAAATGCCTCCAGGGAAAGTCATATTTAAGCTAGTGTCAGTCCTGATACCTGCCACTCTTATGTACATACATTTAGAATCTTTTGCTGAATTAATTTAAAAGTACGGAGATGTTAAAGGAACTGGGGCCTGAAAGACTGAGAAGACATCCTAGAATGGGGGAGAAGTGAGAAAAGCTCCATCTGACTTCTAATTTAGTCTCAGGCCACTGCCTTCACCGCCTGGTGATTTCTGAAAATTCTCCATTAGAGGCATCTTGTAACACAGGAGACCCATCTTGTCACCAGATCTGTCACCAGCAGTAAGGACAGGGGAAAGAGCAGCTGAGCCTCTGCACTTTTTTGTAATGGAACCTCAACCATCTGGCTCAATGGTTTCTGGCTTCTCCACGGAGACAGCATTTAGATATTTAAACTTTAATGTGAGTGACTCAGGAATAGTTTTGCAGACAGCATCAAATACCTCTTCTCACCACTGGAGCAAGAAGCCACGAATGGCCAGCACTGAGGTTCTGACCAGGCAGGGAAGGGCATTCATGCCTTTGACTCTTGTGACCTAAGCCCCAGTATTGTGCCAGGCATGTGCTGTATCAGGTGCCAGGGCCTGGGGATGCTAGGAGGAGCAAGGTGTGCTTCCTGCCCTTGATGAGCTCATAGTCTAGTGAGCCCTCTAAGTACTGGGTGTTGGACAGGAGGAGCCCAGGAGTTGGCAGAATCAGGAAGAGCCTGCCAGACTCATGGTTCTAGGAGAAAGGAGGGCAGAGTCCAGGAGAGCCGGGATAATGCCCCCAGGAGGAGGTGACACCCAGTGAGCTCCACTGTAGGGCGGAGGCTACTTATCCTCTGCCCATGTCTATATCCCCTGGTGAGTGTGTGGGTGGTAGTAAGGATATGGGGAGTGGTTACAGGAGGCCTGGTCAGCACTTTTAGGCCAGTGGGAGAGGCAGAGTCTCATAGCTCTCCTTGCTCCTGCCGTTCTGCGTGTGTCTCGCAGTTCCTAACCTACTCTTGGGCTTTCTACGGAGCCACTCCTCCCTAACAAATGAAGGCAACAGCCAGGCCCCCAAGGAGGGGGAGCTGTGATCCAGTTCCCCATCTCACTGCTGGATGATTCCTTTCCAAAAGGGAAAGAAAGATGCCCAGGAAAACTGTGGCTAGGACAGCTCTGGGAATTAGGACTCGAGTGACAAGGGAGGAGACAGAAGAGCTCTTCATGGTGTTTCCAAGTCTCAGTATCAAGACCACAGGGCAAAGAGCAAGAAAGAACCTGACTAAGACATTCTGGCCAGGTCCAGGGAAAAACTGGAGGGCGGAGGAGTGATGGATTTAGGCAGAAAAGGCTGGTGAGTGGGGAATGGATGAGGCAGGAAGAGCAAGGCGAAGGAACTGAAGAGAGTCAGAATGGTCCATGACAGAGGGAAGAGCATCCCATCCCAATGCAAGGTGGGGACGTCTCAATGGCAACGCATCCATCACCTTCTCAGTAATTAACCAGCTCTGTGTACACAGAGACATAATTATAGGCAAAACAACTCCTTTGATGTAAGAGTATAGAATGTCTGGGGGAAAGCAAATAAAAGAAAGAACAGTCTTTAATAAACAAACAAGGTGCCAGGCACGGTGGCTCACACCTGTAATCCTGACACTTTGGGAGGCCCAGGCCGGCGGATCACTTGAGATCGGGAGTTCGAGAGCAGCCTGACAAACATGGAGAAACCCCATCTCTATTAAAAATAAAAACTCAGCTGTGTGTGGTGGTGCATGCCTGTAATGCCCAGCTACCTGGGAGGCTGAGGCAGGAGAATGGCTTCAAAGGTTGTGGTGAGCCAAGATCGCGCCATTGCACTCCAGCCTGGGCAAGAAGAATGAAACACTCTCTCTCTCTCTCCAGCCTGGGCAACAAGAATGAAACTCTCTCTCTCTCTCTCTCTATATATATATATATATATATACACATATATACACACATATATATGTGTGTATATATATATATATACACATATATATGTGTATATATATGTGTATATATATATATATATGTATATATATATACACATATATATACACATATATATGTGTATATATATACACATATATATACACATATATATACACATATATATATGTGTATATATATATACACACACACACACACACACGCACACACACACACACAAAGTCCACTGAAAGATATTACCAGACAAGCAAATAAGCCAAACAAATGAACAGAAGGTTGGGAAAGCAGGACCCAGGCTGACTGGGCACCCAAGATATCCTAGGCCCTCTGAGAGCATTCTAGCTGACTTCAGGCATTTTTGCTTTTCTTTCAGAGTTCACATGTGTTCTCATCAGAGTGGCTGTGTTCTCATCCCCTACCTGTTCTATGCAGAAATTCTCAGCATTTCCAAAGGGGCCTGTTTACTTCTAGAATCAAAGCCCCAGAGAAAGGGGCGTTGCAAAGGATTTGAATGGCTCCTCCTGGGAAGCAAATCTAATCGGGAATGGAGCTGAGCTTGTAACCCAGCATCCTGGATGCCTGTCCTGGGATATAACCCCTGAAACACCACTCTTTCTATTGGGGCCAATTTTATTAGAGAAATCTGTTAATTGGGGGATGGAGGGGGAGAAGGGAGCAAGCAATGGGATGTTAATATGATTTAACACTTGATGGGCTCTGAAAACAAATAAGGAAGGGGCTTCAGGCTTTAGCTTGGCACATTCGTCGTTCCACACATGTGTTACCAAAACGAATAAATGCAACTAAACTATATGCGAGACTCTGGGGGCACAGTAACACAGACTTTGTGAAACAAAAAGGCATTTCTCCTGCTTCCACTGTGTCTCTTGTGGTGCCATTGTCTGATGCTAAGAACTCACATAATAACAAAAAACAATGCCCCTATGATGGGGGCAAACTTGATTTGGCACCAGCCGTGGTGTTTTCCATGGGAATGATGGTGGGGGCTGTGGCCAACTGTGGGAATAGTGCAAATCAGCACTTTTTTGTAGATTTTCTTCAAGCCATTGTTTATTTTGGCTTTGGTCAGATCCGTGGCCCAGCTTGAAGATTCCCACTGGGCTTTCTGAAACTCACAGACCTATGAGAGATGGAAGAGGGATAAATAAATAATCACAAAACACCCTTCCCCCACCATGGCACTCATGCACGTGTGCGCCTGTCTTGGAGGTGCATATATGTTGCAGTACTGTATATCTGACCCATGCCACCACTGGGGAATTAAAGAGAAAGCAACCTTTTTCGGGGCTTAGCTGGTTCATTGTCTCAGTACCATCTTTCTTTTGGGGCAAGAGAGATCAGAGCTGTTTCACACAAGAGCTGGTTTTTGCAAAATGGCATTGGAGAAAGCTTGTTTGAAACTGCACACATGACGTCTTCCTAACATCTGTAGATATTTACAGGCATTTCCACATGAATAACTCAGGTTGTGGTTCCCAGAGAAACAAAAAAAGTCAGTAATTGTTCTAATAATGGAAGACGAACTTTTATCTCCAGCACTTAGAAGGAGTGCTCTATCGTAGCCAAAGGATTTGGGGATCACCCAGGCAAAATTTGTCACAAGATGGAAAATGAGCAAAGAGTATGTGTGGCATAATTATATTATGGTCCAAAATGTGAATATGTTGGCTTTAAAATGACTGTTGCTATTTGTTCCTGTCATATCAGCAGCAGGCTATTATGTTTTTAAAAGTGCACAAAGGCTTTCTTGAAGGCTCTGGGAGGGGGTGTGCATCTATACATATTCTGTAAGTTTTATACAGAGTATTTCACAGAGAAATGTATTTTCCTTTCTTTCTTTTTCTTTCTTTTTTTTTTTTTTTTTAAGGTTTCCATGTTCTGTAAGAGTTTTTATGACAATGTGTATAAAGCTGCCTCTGAGTAGGGTGGCTGCATTGCACACCTTCAGGGGGCAGCATTGCCTGTGTCCTCTATATAAATGGTTCTCCTGGAGGAAAACTCCAGGTGGCCTTGCAAAGTAACCGTATTTAGATGGGCTTGTCATAGAGATATTTTCCAAGGAAGTGCAAAAAAGTCTTTTTCACTACATCTTGTTCCTTTCTTAGATACAAGTTGTATCAGAATAGGGGACTCAGGCCCTGGCCTGGGTTGGATTGGAAGAGAAAGATCTTACCATGGGCCAGAGTGTGCTAAATCAGATACAATTTAATATACAAGCATCTTATCAGACATTTCAGTGATGTGAAAACTTAGGCCAAGAGAGGTTAAGAGACTTGTCCAAGCTCACACAGTCTGTATGCAGCAGAGGTGGGATTTGAACCCTTTTATTTGGCACTCTAGAGCAGCCTTCCGTTATCCCCTGAGGCCTCCAGTACTTCCCAGGGCTGGAAAGCATCCATGACTGCTGACAGCAATGGCAGTGAAACAATGTCAGCTGGGGTAGGGGCCTTCAGAGGCAAAAGGTGGAATTCAGCGGGGGGCAGGGAGGGATGGTTCCTGAGCTGCCACTTCTGCCTCTCGGTCAAATAAAAGGGAGCCAGGTGTGGAGGCATCCTGGTGTGAGCTTTGCACAGCTGAACCAAGGCTGGGGAGAGGAGTGTGGAGAGGGATGCTGACATCTCCTCCTACTTCTGGAAAATAACTTTGCATTTGAAGGGAGAAAGGAGTGAGTAAATCCGTAACTCGGATTTGGGCGGCCTGGGATTTCGTTTGGCTGTGTGAAGGCACACACAGGTGCCTGCAAGTGTGTGCGTGATTACGTATGCATGTGTGTCTGTGTGTAGGAGTGTTTGTGTGGGGGGTGGGGGGATCTTCTAGTTACATACATGGTTCCCTTCTTCCCATTTGGATTGAGGGCTCTTATTTATTTATTTAAGTCATAGCAGCCACCATGTATGGAGACCTAACTATGTGCCTGGCATTGTGCTGGACACTTTTTGAGCTTTTTTCTGTGAAAAAAGTAGTTTGTTTTTATGGAGGTGCATCCAGAGACATCACGTATTTTTTTTTCCATTCCGGTTAAAACGCAATGTTCTACTCTGTGGAAAAACTTGGGGAAAGGCAGGGAAGGCTGCGGGGACGGGCAGGGGCGGTCCCTGCCTCGCTAGTCTCCACCTTTTATTTTGACCGGTCCGATGGCGACAGGCTCGCACTAGGACCCAGGCGCCAGAGCGCCTCCGTCTGTCCTGTAGGTTCATTCAATCTCCCATACACACAGACCCACAGCGAGACCGACACACACTCCCATACACTCACACACACAACTGCAGGCAGCGAGGCTCGGGAAGTCAGGCCGGCTCCTCGCCCCGGCGCCTTCTCCGCTCCAGCCGGCCGGGTCTCCCTGGGGGCCCGGAGCTCGGCCGGGCCGAGCAGCCCCGTTAGAGGAGGAGCTCAGCGGACCCCTGTTCCTCCATGGGCAAACGCGGGCGGCCGCGCAAGGAGGCGCGCTGCGAGGGCGCGGGGCTGGCCCCCGCGGGGCCCCCGGCTGTGCCCCCAGCCGCGGCCGCGCCCCAGACCCCGGCTGTGCCGGAGGAGCCCGCGGGGGCCAAGCCCAGGTGCCCCTTCTCGGACATTTTCAACACCAGCGAGAACTCGATGGAGAAGCACATCAACACTTTTCTGCAGAACGTGCAGATTCTGCTCGAGGCCGCCAGCTACCTGGAGCAGATCGAGAAAGAAAACAAAAGTAAGTTTGGGGGCCCCTGCTCTTCCTCGGCGCCCGGCTCTTTCTTTCTCGCCCACTTGGGCGATCCCTGACGCGAGCTCGGCCCGCGCCGCCCCCCCCTCGCCAGCCCCCAACATACACACATCCAGCCCTTGGCAGTAAAGCCGATGACACTGGAGAAAGGACATGCACGCACAAAGCTGCTAAAGATGTAACAAAGACGGGCGAGGGGGAGAGAGGGGCCTGTCGGTGCGTCGGTCTGTCCGTCTCGGGCGGGCTGGGGCTGGGAGGATGGCCCCGCGGACGAGCGGGGGAGTGTTGTTGTTTGCTGACAACTGAGCCGAGAGCTCATCTCTTTGAGGTCGCCTTTCTTCCTTTTTCTTTTCTTTTCTTTCTTTCTTTCTTTCTTTCTTTTTTTTTTTTTTCCGGAGCCTTCTCAGGCAGACAAGTGTTGTTTTTCTGTCGCTCGTTCCTGGATGGGGTGGGGATTAGAAGCCGAAAGTTGGAAACCATAGGCAGAGCTCAGAGGTTCCAGAAAGAAAACACACAGACACACACTACAACAATAACAACCAAACAGCTCTCCGCGGCGTGGGCTCGTCTCTGTCTCTCTCTGCTACTTCGCCTTTTTCCTTTCCTCTCGCAGCAGGACTGAGCTCAGGCCATCATGTCCACGGACACAGTCCCCCTGCACCTCCGTTGTCCTGGGGTGCCACCGCCCCCCCCCAAAAAAAAAGAGGCCGGCAGGGCCAGGCAACGCCAGCAGCTCGCCCCGGACACGCAGTTCTGAGCCCGGGAAACTTGGCCGTGGGGACGCGGCTAGAAGGAAACTTTGGGATCTTGCAGAAACAATAGTTAGGGAAGAAGGTGTGGGCTGTTGTGTGCTTTTTCTTTATTTTCCGGGAAACGGCTCTTGAGTGAGCGCGCAGGGCAAGCCAGGCAAACGCCTTCCTGGTCGATTTCTACCTCCCCCTCCCACCCGCCCACCCCCAGATTCACGTGGAGAGCAGTGCGTGGGTGGGGGTGTGCTGGGAACCGCACCCTGGCTTGGCCTTTTTTTTGTATTTATTTGTTTCATTTTTGCCACTACCAGCCAGGTCCCCCAGCTTTCCCAGGCAGTCGACTCAGCGCCCTAACGGGGGCACGCGTGTGCTGCGTATCCAGCACGGTCCTCAGAATAATAGCTATGAAAAGGAGGAGGGGGACTAGGCAGACAGATCGACAGACAGGAGGAAACCGGGATGTTTAATGTGTCCGAACAAGTAGGAAGATCAGTGAGGCGCGAGTGTGTGTGTGTGTGTGTGTGTGTGAGAGAGAGAGAGAGAGAGAAAGAAAGGTCCGATTGCAACGTGTCAGATCTTGCAACCTTCTCCCCCCACCCAACACAACAACCCTCAGACACAAAAACACCATCGCTGACCGACACCCCAAGTCTTCAGGGTCAAAGTAACCGTGTATTGGCAGCGCAATTGTGCCGACGCTGTAACGCCAAAACAAGGATTTGTGTTGCGAGGTCGGTGGTGCGTTCTTTTCTTTCTGTTCTCGCCTGTTTTCCCGGAGTGCTTGGGTTGCGAGAGAGGCGCATCGCAGGCTGTGTAGCCGAATCGCCTCGCAATTATTCATGGTAGTGGTGGGGATGGGGACGCGGGAGCTATGTGTGCATTTGTCTGGAGGGTAGTTTCTGAAAAGCCAGAGCTGGTGGGGAGCTGGGTGAAGACGTGGTTTTGTTTGGTGTGTTTGCTTTTGTTGCAGGGGGGAGGGGCGCGATTTCTTTAGCTATCCCCCTCCCCGGCTCCCAGTTCTCTGGAGTCTGTCCCGTAGCGTTGGCTCGGACTAGGGGTACACCCCAAGAGGGCACCTTGGCAGTGTGTGGCGACCCTGGCTTACCCCCCGCACACCCCAGCGAGGTGTGTTGAGGAGGCGGTCGGAGCTTCCTCAGCGTCCCGCCCCCACTTCGCACCCGCAGACAATCGGAGACCTCCCCCCGCCCCACCCCCCACCCCGCCGCCCTGGCCGCCGCCACCTCGTTGTTTACCCCGTGCCGGGGCTCCGGCGTGGCCACTAGTCACGTAAGCAGAGAGCCGGGCGCGCCGGGCTCGGGCTGTCCCGCGCGGGGCGGGCCCGTGGCGGCATAACCGGGCTCCAGAGGCTGGTGAAGCCGAGGGGCTTCCTCCTAGCTCGTCTCCCAAGGCGTCCGCCCTGCAAATCTGCCAGCCCCCAAGAGGGGCTCGGAACCTTAGCGCCCCAGTCCAAGTCAACTTCGTGTGCGTAATAAGTCCCTCGGCCCCGCAGCCCCCCTCCTCCGGCCGGCTCCCGGCGGGAGTATTTTTAGCTCTCTCGCCTCTTTTCGCCGCTGCTGTTTGGCTCTAAATGACGTGATGCCAACGGCCCCCAGATTTCCCCGAGAGCTTGGGGCGCTGCGCCGTGCCCAGTTTGGCTGCAGAGACCCAGCTCCAGGCCCTCGCCCCGTCCCCAACAGCTCGGACAGGCTGGGGTGACCAACGGTAAACTCCGTGCGACCATCCGCCAGGCCCTCTGTTATACCCCCTGCAAACAGTGGCGGCCCACGGGGGCCACCTTATCCCACCCCCTCTCCTCTCCTTCTCCTGCCCGGTCTAGGTCTCTGGGTACGGAAAACGGCAGGCCCTACATCTGTCTCGTTTTATGGGGGGCGCTTCTTCGCGCCGGCGGCGCTCGCCGTTGTTTTCTGCTCTCTGCACACAATGCCCGCGCGTCACGGCAATCCGCGTGTGCACAGCAATAACGCGAGTCGGGGGGCGGGTCGTGCGTGCGCCCGGCTCGGGCACTGCGGGTCGCTCCGCGCGCGCGGGGCTTGTTTTGCTCCAGAGCTCTGCTTTCCGAAACGCTTACATCATTCAGTCGTTGGGGGAGGGAGAGGGATCTGGGCGTTCCGATAGGATTCCAGTATCTACCAGGTCCCTGGTTTCTGGAAGGAAGCAAGGACCCTAGCTTTTTAGTTATTACTGTTGGGGGTGGGGTGGGGTAGTTTGTTGTGTGCGTTTTTTTTTTTTTTTTATTTTAATTTTTTTTTTTTTTTTTTTTTTTTTTTTTTTTTTTTTTTTTTTTTTTTTTTTTAGGTCACTACTGCAAAGGGCATTGCTGGCCGGCTCAGGTGCACAATCTCTCCGCCTTCATTTCAGCGAGTTCCCCTATAATCACTTGATCTCGGTTTCTCCGCCTTCTCCTCCTCCCCCTCCCAGCTAGAGACACATGGTTTCCACATGGAGACAAACTTCTTTCCTCCGACTGGACTTGACCTAGCTGCACCGTTCAGCCAATCGGCAGCTCCAGCCTCTTCTGACGTCACGCGTTACTGAGGCTGGAGGCTGGGGGGTGGAGCCAGGATGCAAGCCAGGAAATCTCTGGGAGCTGTAGTGCGGCCAGCTGGTCCAGTCTCTTCTTGAAGGGACGCTCTTCTCCCTGGAGATGAGAGTCGAGCCCCGATTCTCCATTTCAGGTTCTGTGAGACCTTTCTGAGATATATGGTGAACCCTGAGCTAAAATGTTCCATTTTTACTGCTGCTTGCAAAGTACTTAGTTGGCAGGAGCTTGCTTTATTTTCCGTTGTAGCCAGAACTGCTTTTCGTTGCCTTGTTGAGGTTTCCGTACTGGTAGTGTTCACCAAGTTGTGGCCACATTGCTGAATTATTTCCAGTAGAGAGGTTGAGTTTTCTTCGGGAGGGGTTCACATTAAGTCACCCAGTGTTGACTGCTATGTGCTAGGCAGGGAATTCCCTAGGAAAGGCAGGTACATTCTCCCAAAATTCCAACTGATGTGAATCTCTACGGATCAAAAATGAAGGCCCCTAGAAATATTAATCATGAAGGCTGTGACACTATTGACACAAATTCAGAAGTTACATGTAAATAACCTCTGACATCATCACCTATATGTATTTTGAGTCCAGTGGAAGGGTAGGAATTAAGGACTAATAAGTAGAAAAAGATTTTGGATAAGGTTAAAACTAAAAGAGAAGAGATTCATAAAGGGATGTTATGTGCATAAGAGCTGGTTGGCAGGTAAGTGAAAGAAGCTGTGAGAGCAGGTAAGGTCTGGAGGAAAGAAATGGGCTTCCCAGTGTCTGGGGGAGGTTGCTTTGGAGGCAACACTTAAGATAGGGAAGGACAATCAGATGAGAGTAGAAAGCCATAAGGCTGCTTGGAGTGGATCATCTGGGTTTCAGGATGGGGTGCTTTCCTAGGGGCATGGACAGCCCAAGAAGCAGCCTCTTCATCCTGGTAGAGGAAGCTGCTGTTGTGTGGTGTTATTTGACCCCACCCTGCCTTCCTGACTTAATCTCCTCTGCCTTGCCGTGAAACCTCTGTGTCTGCCCAGAAGGTCCACCAGCAAGCAGGCTTCACAGTCAAACCTCTGTGCTTGACTGTTACTCTTCCTGTCTAGAATGCCTTCATTCTCGTACTCCCCTAAAGAGATCTGTATCCTACCTTCTCTTCAAGACTTAGGTCAGTTGCCACCTCCTCCAGGAAGCTTCCCCTGGCTATTTCAGCATATTTGGCTCTATTTCTTAAGTCACTGTAGTTGAGAAGATGAAAGCTTTGCAGTCACGTGGAGCAGGGCCCAACTTGCTACTCTACTGTTTACTAGCTATGTGCCTTTGGATACAACCAACTTAGACTCTCTGATATTCCATTTCCTTTTTGCAAAATGGGGATAACAGTATGACCCTTATATCATTGTCAAACAACTAAATGAGGCACTGCACTTAAATATGTAACATACCTGAAATATAATAGGTGCACAACAAATAGCAACTTCTCTGAGCTTTGATAATCAGTACCATGCACTTCTCTACTTGCTTCATGTGTGTTAGCTTTATCTTGACAAGGAGATTATTAGTAACTTAAGAGAAAAGGTCACTTACAGTATTCAATATATGCTATCCATTGCATATAGCACACCACTGGGCATATAGTAGTAGATTCTTTTTTTTTTTTTTTTCTTTTTGAGACGGAGTTTTGCTCTTGTTACCCAGGCTGGAGTGCAATGGCGCGATCTCAGCTCACCGCAACCTCTGCCTCCTGGGTTCAAGCAATTCTGCCTCAGCCTTCCGAGTGAGTAGCTGGGACTACAGGCGTGCGCCACCATGCCCAGCTAATTTTTGTATTTTTAGTAGAGATGGGGTTTCACCATGTTGACCAGGATGGTCTTGATCTCTTGACCTCGTAATCCACCCATCTCGGCCTCCCAAAGTGCTGGGATTATAGGCGTGAGCCACCGCGCCCGGCCAGTAGTAGATTCTTAATGTAAATTTCTTGATTGGTTAGATTTGCCATGTACTAGCTATGGTACAAGGATCAGGTTTGGAGGCCAGAGGACACATGACAGCCTTTCTGAAGATTTGAGGAAGAGTCAGAAATACTGATCTCCATCTCCCTTGGGTGGTAAGACCAATCCCTGCAAGGAGATGATAGTTCAGACCTGAAGAGCTGAGACTGCATTCTGTGAACAGCTGTGACCCTGAGAACAAATAAGAAAATAGGAGACTAGAGTGACTTGTGCTGAAATTGAGGGCTTTGATGGCAACTAATGTTCAAGCTGGTCACATTTTTGTATGACAACCATCTTATGAATATATTCATTCTTCAAATGTATATTGAACATCTACTATGGGCAGATGCTTCCTTCTGAAAACTCTGTAGATTGAAATATGGTGGGGTGGAGTAGGGTATTTGTGTTTAGTGGAGTTATGTGAAGAGCATTCTTAAATCAGGCCCTATTTCCCCTGCATCCTAAATTATGTTCCCTGGATTCAACTCTTTTTTTTCCAGTTTTAAATATGATCTGTGCGACTGGTAAATGCCAGAAGAAGGCTTTTTTTTTTTTGAGACAGAGTCTTACTCTGTTCCCGGGCTAGTATGCAGTGGCACAATCTCGGCTCACTCTAACCTCTGCCTCCTGGGCTCAAGCAATTCTCCTGCCTCTGCCTCCCGAGTAGCTGGGACTACAAGCGCATGCCACCACGCCCAGCTAATTTTTGTATTTTTAATAGAGACAGGGTTTCACCATGTTGGCCAGGATGGTCTCGATCTCCTGACCTCGTGATCTGCCGGCCTTGGCCTCCCAAAGTGCTGGGATTACAGGCGTAAGCCACCATGCCTGGCCAAGAGAAGACTTTTTTTTGAGGATATGGTTATGGCTTTCAGAATCCCAGAGCTCCAGGGAGAGGGAACAGGGCCTTGGAAGTTAGAGAAGCTGAATTGAGCCATTCCTGGTTTGGGAGCAAAAAGGAGGCTCCATTAGCTACCAAGGCAAAAAAGTAGCTGCTCATCCATCTCTTGTCTCTGTTCAAAACACTCTCCCACTGACACATCCAGAAATGGGGATCATCATCTGGGGATGCCTGAGCAAAAGTCTAGATATGAAACTGAAGAATGAGGAGGGTGCCAGCAGGCAGCAGCAGCAACTAATTGTATGGCATAATATCAGTAATGGGTCCCATTTATTGAACACTGACTGTATTCCAAGTATGGGGCTATACATTCATTATCTCCCCAATCTTCACAACAACCTTATGATGGATGCAATTTTATTACCCCCTTTAATGGAGGAGGTAACTGAGGAGCAGGGATACCAGGTAACTTGCCCAAAGGACATATAGCTAGTAAGTGGCAGAGCTGAGATTTGAACTTAGGTCTCTGATTCCAGAGCCTATGCTCTTTTTTTAAATTACCACAAGGCTTTATTGTTCCAAAAAGTATTTGCCACCAAAATAAGCCATTGTATAATTCTAGTTGTAATAATCACAGTGATGCCACAATTTAGTTTTTTTTCCTACCTTTATGATTTTTTTGTTGTTGCTTTGTTTTTCTTTCTTTTTTTTCTTGAGACGGAGTTTCACTCATGTTACCCAGGCTGGAGTGCAATGGCGCGATCTCGGCTCACTGCAACCTCCGCCTCCTGGGTTCAGGCAATTCTCCTGCCTCAGCCTCCTGAGTAGCTGGGATTACAGGCACGCACCACCATGCCCAGCTAATTTTTTGTATTTTTAGTAGAGACGGGGTTTCACCATGTTGACCAGGATGGTCTCGATCTCTTGACCTCGTGATCCACCCACCTCGGCCTCCCAAAGTGCTGGGATTACAGGCTTGAGCCACCGTGCCCGGCCTTGTTGCTTTGTTTTTCATTTGTTTGCTTTTGCAATGGAGTGTCACTCTGTCACCCAGGCTGGAGTGCAGTAGCATAATCTCAGCTCACTGAAACCTCTGCCTCCTGGGTTCAAGCGATCCTCCTGCCTCAGCCTCCCAAGTAGCTGGAACGACAGGTGTGTGCCACCACACCCAGCTAATTTTTATAGTTTTTATTTTTATATTTTAGTAGAGATGAGATTTCACTATGTTGGCCAGGCTGGTCTTGAACTCCTGACCTCAGGTGATCCGCCTGTCTCAGCCTCACAAAGTGCTGGGATTACAGGCGTGAGCCACTGCGCCCAACCCGAGCCTATGCTCTTAATCATATACACATGGACTCATTTTACAGCCAACAAATAAAGTCTAGAGAAGTGAAATGACTTTCTCAAGGTTACCCAGGAACCTGAATTAGAGCTGGTATTTGAAACACCTTGTTTATTGTCCAAGGTCTTCCTGCACACACCTTGCTTAGAAGAGATGTAGAAGTGAGGCTGGAGGCAGAATAGCTAACCAGAGACCTTTTTTTTTTTTTTGTCTTTCAGAGTTGTTCAACTCTCCTGGCCTTAACTCAAGTTTAGGGCTCCTAGGAAACACCACGCCCCGCCTGCTGCTTTCCCAAGTCTGTCCTCTGGGCATATTAGAGGACTTGGGGCTGTTGCTATGGTACTGGGGCCAACAGCAGGTTCATCAAAAGCCGGGTCTTTTGCCTTTTGAAAAAAAAAAAAAAAAAAGCCCAGCCCTGCAGAAGCGAATTGGCCACAAAGATTTGCATCAGTCATTGTGGCTTGTTCTGTTTTAGATCCCCCTGCCTCACTACCCCACCCCCTCCTGCCTACCACCACCACTTTCTATAAATACAGTTGGATAAATATTGATTTAAACTGGGTTTCTGGAGGAGAAGCACATGCTTGCCCTGGTCTGGTCTTCACTTAGATACCACCAGTATGTCAGGCCTGACACACCTAACCCCTGACAGTTCTGGCTTCCAAGTGACCTGTTTTGGGGAGATGAATTGTGGTTTTGTGGCTTTTGAGTTTAAAAAAAAAAGTTGGGGGGGGGAAGAGAAAGAAAAAGAAATAAAAAAGTAACAACCCAGCAAGATATGGGAGTCTTCCTGCAGAATGAGGAAAGCAGCTTTCCGCAGGCAGAAGTAGGGGAGCTTTATGGTAGTCTGGCCCTCTGAACCATTCTTTTCCCTTCCCATTTTTCTTTTCCCTTCACTTCAGGTTTTGTTTTTAAAGGAGGCAGGTAGTAGCATAGAGCATCAGGAGCAGAAGGAGCCCCAGAGGTCACAGAGCAGCCATCATCCTCACTGTACAGTTACGGAGCCTGAGACCCAGAGACGGACACTGGCTTGCCCAAGATGACACAGCAGAGGCAGAACCAGGTCCTTCTGGGCTGTGTTCCCTCCCACCTGACATGAGAATGGGTTCCAGGCAGAGCCCCACCCTTGGCATTTGTTTCACAGGTCCAGTGCTCATAAAGTCAGCAGTTTTCAAACCTGGTTTACTGATCCCAGGGTGTGTCCGGTTATTGCAAAGGTCATTGCAGCATTCTCAATAGTCTTTCAAAATGAAGCTAATTTCAATTTGTCATACTTAGAAAAATATTGTCTTTTACATTTGAGGAGGAGGAGCTAGAAGGTGGTGGCAATGACAAGATGGCTATCCTAAGCCTTGACTGAGGAGGAGGAAATAGTCTTGGGGGCTCCTTCTGGAGGTTGAGAGTGGCGTTCTGGGGTCACAATGGGGAGAGAGAAAGAGAGAGAGAGAGAGTTAGGAAGGGAATGGGAGAGGTTTCAATTCCCCAGGGACAGACACCTGGCTCTTCTAACTTAAAGGAAGCAATTGTCTCTGATGTCATTGTACCCAAGCGGCCTGGCTAGAGGTGTAAAAGCTGTCAACAGCTGACTTGATCTGTGTGGTAAAAAATAATGGGCATTTGCCACCATCATCTTGAGGAGGAGGCTCATTCTTTGCTTCCTCATCTTGGCAGAATGGGTGCTGGGCCCCTTGCTTATGAAACGTTTTGAAAGTTCAGGTGACCCTTGGCTTGAGCAATATACTCCAGGAAGTATATGTAAACAGAATCCTTTTTCAAAAAAATTTAGAGAAACTCTCTTGAAAAGGCCCTTGTGGCAACTACTTTAGTAAGATGTGGAATTATGTTGTGAGCCTGTCATTCTCCCTAAATTTGTGTTTGTTCATTCATTTATTAATTAAACTAGTACTTAGAGAGCATATACTTGCTTTATGGGAGGCACCGTGCTAGGTCTTGGAGGTAGAGTCCCTGCCCTCATGGAGTGTATTGTTCCAGAGCCAGGTTTTAGAGGGAGAGTTCCCGTCCTCATGGAGTGTATTATTCCACTGCCAGGTTTTAGAAATTCACTTGTCTTAAAGTGAACTCCAACAGTGCAGGATGGCATTTGACTTGAGCTTTTTGTCTTTGGTTCTAGCTATCATTATAGACAGAATAAAAATTTAGCCTGAGCTTCCAAAAGAAGTAGTTCCTTCCCTCCCTGCCTCCCGCATCTATGTTTAAAATCCTTTTTTTTTTTTTTTTTTTTTGCTGTCACCCAGGCTGCAGTACAGTGGCACAATCTTAGCTCACTGCAACCTCTACTTCCTGATGTCAGGCGATCCTCCTGCCTGAGCCTCTTGAATAGCTGGGACTACAGGTGTGTGCCACCTTGCCCCACTGATTTTTTGTATTTTCTGTAGATACAAGGTTTTGCTATGTTACTTAGGCTGGTCTTGAACTCCTGCACTCAAGGGATCCTCCCACATTGGCCTCCAAAAGTGCTGGGATTGCTGGCATGAACCAGCCTGCCCAGCCTAAAATCCTTTGTGTTTTGTGTTTGTCCTTGTAATTTCTACAGATCTTTTTTTTTTTTTTTCTTTTACTGCCTGAGCTTAGGAAATTGTAAGCAACCTTGTAAATAAATACATTCCACTCTGAGTTCTTTACAGATAGGGGCCTTCTGCACTTGGAGTATTGTCCACACCACTGTTCCTCCCAAGTCTACTTGCCTGTACAACATTGGCCACAGACCTCTATCCAACTCCAGTGTCTGTAAGGAAGTTTAAACACAGCAAAATTCGAAAGATAAACACACTGTCTTGAGGGAGAGGGAGATTGGGAAATTCAAACGAAAAGCCAATAAAAGGGGATTTGGATTACCTACTATTTGAAATTTCTTTTTCTGTGTCTTTATTGCCATTAGTAAGAATGTTTGAATAAAGATAATTTGGGAGTAGGTAGGCTATTGTATTAAAGTGAAGGGCATGCCCAGGGCTGCTCTGGGCAAGTGAGAGCTGGCGTGGACTTTGTTTTTATTTCTGCAGGGGCCCAGAACTACCTTATGGTGCCCCTGTGTTATCTCCCTCTTACCTCCACCGCAGCCTGACTGTCCTGCCATATTTCTTGGCTCCCAAGACTGTGCGTGCCTTGCATACAACTTTCATTTTTTTTCTGCCAGCTGTAAAACTGAGCTGAGTTCAACAAATAATTTCCAAAACCTGCCACAGAGCCAAAAAGTGAAGCAGGTATGATCTCCAGTTCCAGGTCTATATTCTACTTCAAATGATAGACAAATAGCAATCAATCAACAATTCTTGTCCGTCTTTTGGGAGTGTGATAACCTGTCCCTAAGAGAGCTGCTGACAAGTGCAGTGTCTTCTTTGTTTTCCAAAGGAATAGTGATATGGCCTCCTATTATTGAGCATTTACTGTGGGCCCGCACACTGCTGAGTGCTTTATATTAAATTCTCACAAACATCCAATAGTCAGGTGCTATAATAACCTTCATGTTATAGATGAAGAAAGCCTTAGTTTTAGCAAGGCTAACTTTCCCAAGGCCACATGCTAACAAATAGCAGAGTAGAGACTAAAACTCCAGGTTTTTCTTTCTTCCTAGAGAGACCTTAGGGCTCTGGGAAAAGCCCCAGGGAGTAAGAAATTTCCAAGAGGCAAGAGTTGGAATCTGGAATGTTTTAAGTTCAGGCTGAGGGTCCCCTTGGGGATGCCTCCCTGGAGCAACTTCCTTTTCTCCCCACTCATGCTAGGGTAGAGAGAGGGCGGTCAGAACCTCCATGGCCCTTTGGGCGTTAACAGTGGAGCCAAATGGCCCCTTTCTCTAGATGGAGATGGTCTAGGGTGTCACTGCTTGCCTGTGCAGTACTACCTTGCCCAGCACCCCCGGGGAACTCACCCAACTAGTAGATCTCCTGTGGTTCTGCACACTAAGATGTCAGGGTGTGAATCCACACCCTATCAGGCCGTATTAGGCTTCCTGGAGGCGCTTGAGCTTGTAGGGTAACTGAGCTGGCCCGTACATGGAGCCAAGAGCTTCTGCCAGGGAAGCCAGAGGAGAGAGGCAAGTGTGAGCTGCAGAGATGAGCATTAGGTCCTTGCTGTCACCGTGACAATGTGGGCTAGCTGGTTCCGGTCAGATGATGACATAAGCCAACCTCTTCCTCTCACTGATCTAGAGCTAGGAAACAAGAGGGATCTTAAATATAACTGGGTTCGGCTGGGCGCAGTGGCTCACGCCTGTAATCCCAGCACTTTGGGAGGCCAAGGTGGGTGAATCACCTGTGGTCAGGAGTTTGAGACCAGCCTGGCCAACATGGTGAAACCCCGTCTCTACTAAAAATACAAAAATTAGCTGGGCATGGTGGCAGGCACCTCTAATCCCAGCTACTTGGGAAGCTGAGGCAGGAGAATCACTTGAACCCAAAAGGCGGAGGTTGCAGTGAGCCGAGATCCTGCCACTCTACTCCAGTCTGGGTGATAGAGTGAGACTCTGTCTAAAAAAGAAAAAAAAAAACAACAAAATATAGCTGGGTTAATGTTACTCACTTTTTAAAAGCCCTTCAATATGTCCTGCCTCATTTAAAATCCAAACTTCTTGCCATAGCCTTCACCATTGCGGTTCAGAGTGAGTGTGATTGGAGGATGGACAGCCTTGGTACCCCCTGGGAGTTGGTCAGAAATGAGACTCCAGGCCTGCTGCGGCAGAATCTGCATTTGCCACAATTCCCAGGTGATTTGTGTGCTGCTTAAAGTTTGAGAAAATGTCCTAAACAGTTTTTGTGATCATCCCAGAACTCCCCGCCTACCCACCTAAACGTTACCCCACCTTTATCATTTATCCCTTATCCTGCTCATCAGAATTTACACTTATTCTACTTGTTTATTATCGGTCTGGAGGGCTAGAATATAAGCACATAGAGGGCAGGACCATAAGTAATTTTGTTCATTATTTTATCTTTGGCATTAGCTTAGGGCCTGGTACATAACAGATGCTTAAGGAATATTTATTGAATAAATGATGAGTTTTCTGTCTTTAACTTTCTGGCCTAGTGTTTCTCAACACAGGAGTTCAGTTCTTGTACAGATTAGTCTGGAATGTGGCATTAACATCCTAGGTTCCCACCCACTAAATGCCACTGGGACCCACCCTCCCAGTCATTGTGACAATAAAAAAGACACTCCTACAATGTTTCTAAAGCCTCCTAGTGTGATGGGATTGCCCTTGGTTGAGACCACTGCTTTAACCAATTTTGTTTGACCTTACATGATTGAACATAACATGATATATGCTGTAGGGTCCAAGAGTCAGAAAATTCAGGTTCAAATCTGTTCACAACCTGTGTTACCTTGGGCAAATCACCTAACTGTTCTGGGCCTTATTTGTAAAATAGGAATCTCAGAGGAGTGCTAAGGATTAAATGAACTGACCAGAGGAGCAGCATGTCGGCCCTAGTTACATGGTGGCTAGTAGGCAAATGGATGTGTATTGTTCTGGGAACTAGGGAGAATCCCAGCTTCCTAGAAGCAGAACACTGTTGCTGGAAGAGCTGGTGAGATCAGCTATGCCTTGGACAGGCAACAGCATGGTATTTTTATTATAAGTGCTGCGTCTGAGACTGAGAGAGCTCAGACACAAGGCGGCAGGAGCCTGTTGGGTGGTTTAGTGTTCAGGGCCTGACTGGGCCTAAGCGTGTCCTCCACAAGTCTCTGCTGCCTGGAAAAGGGTGGTGATGCCAAGGGGTGGGGGCAGGGCCACTCGAGGCCAGCTCCTGGCAGGGGAGGGAGGGTTACCCAGGGCTTTGGCAAGAATGTGGGGCATCCTCTTAGCAGCAGGAGAAGGCAGGCTTTTTTTTTTTTTTTTTAAGGCTTTAAAAACAAGTTACATCTAACTTTGAAAGAAGAGACTATTGCAATACCAGCATCTAGTAAACACAATAAAAAATACAGTTTACTTTTGCTTTCGAATATAGATGCAGAAATCCTAAACAGAAATATTAACTCTTGGAATTGAACAGTGCTTCAAAAGAATAACACACCATGGCTGACCAGGTTATTTGCCAGATATTGCTGAAAGTCACAAAATCTACCAGCATAAATGATTACAGGTACAAATTAAAGAATAAAATGTGATTACACTAACAAATGTTGAAAAGTATTTGGGAGGCATTTCTAATGAAGAAAACTACTTCAATACAACAAAGATGTTTTTTTCCTGTGGTGGTCTTTTAATTACAGTGGAAGGGTGAGGTTGGGTCCAAGGATTGTGGTCATCACCAGGAGTGAAGAGTTGACTCTGACAGCAACCTTTCCTTGGGGAACAATGAACTAAGAACAGAAAGAAACAGCATTCGGATCCTTTGGGAATGTAACTTGATCTTGATATTTAAAGGATTGGGCCCCACAGGTTTATAAAGGCCTGAGTTCTAACCCTTGTTCCATCAGTTTGATAGACAGCTGTTGGTCTTGGGCAGGTTATACCTCTCTGAGCCTCAATTTTCTCAACTGAAAAATGGAGACTGTATTGAGAAATAAGTTTAATGATACAAACTTCTATGACATAAGCCATGAAATGTTATTTGGGGACATATTCGTTTGGCATGGCCCTAGCAAAATTCTCCCAAATACCTTATCAGTAGCACCCTGGTGTCACCCCAAGTGGGGTGCTCCGGAGCAAGCAAGCCACTTAGATGTGCATAGTAATCGAGTCCTGCAATGCAGATTTCTTCTTGGATCCAAGTTCGTGCAAAAAAGAAGGAAAAGGACATTTGAGAGATTAATACATCCATTATAATCACTGAAATAGGCTGCTGTAATAAGGGCCATTTAATAACATGTAAGAAGCCCTTTTCTAAGAGGGAAGAGATGGGTCAGGATGGAAGTCAAGTGCAGCTGTTTGAGCCTTTGCCAGTGGTCTGATCTCACCAGTAAAACTGGAGTTAAAAAACAACAAACTTCCAGATTCAGGCCTCTCAGATAAACACTGCCTCCCGCTGGCGTTCCCCCCACCCCGTGTCCTTTCCCTTTCTCCCCTGCTCGGGCAGCACCTGAGTCGCTTGGTGCGTTTTCTGTGTGGTTAGGATGTCAGCCGGCAGCCCTGGCGACTGGAGCCCTGGGAGGCAGCAGCTACCTCTCGGGTTTAGCATTACGTCATCCCTTCCAGACCCAAATTTATCTCGGCTGCACACAGACCCGCAGCTCTGAGCTGCCGCTGACTTGAGGAGAGCTTACGCATAAACTTAGGCAAGGCTGACTCACCGGGCAGAGGGAAAGGTTTTCTGCTGTTCTTCACGTTTCTGGGCTCTGGGGGGAGAGGAGGGGAGGAGGCTGCAGTAATCATTTTGGGGTGGGGGATGGAAAAATGTATAACTGTTATGGTTCTCATTTAAGAGCTTGGAGTTCACCTCCCCTGTCCCTAACGTTGATTATTTGAAAACACCCATCCTTAAAGATAATTGCAGAAAAGAGTACCCTACTCGGTAAACACTTTGCAGTTTCAGGGAAGTTCTCCTAAGCGCAAGGTGTCATCAACTTTGGACTTGTAACCTAACCTCATGGCCCCTTCCTGTCTCCCCATTTCTCCCCTGTGAAGAAAACATATAACACATCACCCTCCATTGTTAATGAATCTGCAGTACATCACTTGGAAATTGTCACTAAGTAAACTGTGCTGAGAAAGCATCCTTAAGAATTAAGGGCTTTGCCTGCTTCCTTCAGAAGGCAGATTGTCCTCATCCATGGCTGTGATGGTTATAGGCCTGGGGGATTCTGGGAGCCTTTTTCCATTTTCAAATGACTCCCTTGAGAGACAGAGATATACTTTAGGGCGAGTACAGAACAGAGACAATGGGTAGGATTCCAGGTTATGTCAGTAGACTTTGGAAGCCTGGCTTTTCCTGTTTCCCCATCTACATTTGTAGTGCAAACTAGATTCATCTGGGCAAAAGGAAGGCCATCACTGCCTCTGGGTTCCTCCCAGCTGAGACTGTTGCCGAGGGATGGTTTGTGGGTAGCAGTACTTTCCCGTGGATAGAGCCCTAAGCTTTGTGCTGGGGAGGCCTTTATAGCTGATATCCCAGGAAGGACTCCAGGAGGCAGCCAGAACAGGGAGAAGGAAGTGACACCTCAATTGCTTTTAGAAAAGGCTGGAAATTCCTGTACATGAATCAGCCCTTAAGACTGCCCACCATGATCATCGTCTCTCCTTTTTTTCAATGCAGATGGCCTTTTGGTGAGTCTCGCTCTACTTTCCATGTTCTCATCTCCCTTTGGCCATGGCTCTAGAAGAAAGGCTCTAGGTTAATTCACTGTGGAAGGCCAGGCGTACGCCCCAGGCCTCTTGCATCTAGCCATCTCTTCTTTACCAGGCATGGCTCTATGACTTCTAGAATTAAAACCATCTTGAATTCATGTGTATTTTCAGTTTGTGCTACTTTTCTTGATTGCTTGTCACACAAGCTTACCTTCTATTGAGAAAAGTAGAGTTGTATTTGTTCTGGCCGAGTGCAGTGGCTTACACCTGTAATCCCAGCACTTTGGGAAGCCAAGGTGGGCAAATCACGAAGTGAAGAGTTCGAGACCAGCCTGGCCAATGTGGTGAAACCCCGTTTCTATGAAAAATGCAAAAAATTAGAGGGGCGTAGTGGCACGTGCCTGTAATCTCAGCTACTTGGGAGGCTGAGGCAGAAGAATCACTTGAACCTGGGAGACAGAGGTTCCAGTGAGCTGAGATTGCACCATTGCACTCTAGCTTGGGTGACAGAGTGACACTCCATCTCAAAACAAACAAAATAAAAAAAAAAAAAAAAGAAAAAAAAAGAGTTGTATTTGTCCTAAAACTGCCTCTTTTAAGCTCCTGGGGTAGCCCCTGGCAATTTGGGATCTAAAGCTTAAAGAACCTATCCAAGTGGTGGAAGCTAGCTTCCAGCCTAATACTTTCTACCCTCAACTAACAGATGTTCTAAATGAATGGTATTTTCTTTTAAATAATCCCACCCCTACCCAATATGACCCTGTTGAAGGTGGAGGGTGGTTGTTACCAACACCCAATGGGAAAGCCCAGCTCCAAAACGACCTAGTCAACAGCTAAAAAAGCACAGTCCGTTTTTCAAAGCCTTTACAAAAAAAAGTTCTTCTGTGGCTTGGGAACACCTCTCATTTTGGGTTTTCTTGCATTTGATGGAACAGCTACTTGGTTCTTAAATGTGGTGCCAAGTGTAATATTTAAAAAGACTGGCAAAATTTTGCAGCTTGTGACCTCATTGGAGATTTTGTTCACTTTCCAAAAAAAAAAGAGAAGAAAAAAAGAATGAGTGAAAGGTATGTTAAAATGCAGCATGAAGCTGATAACATTTTTAAGAGGGTAAGATTTCTATCCCAAGATGGTATTTTCTGCAGGAGTCAATGGAATGACCACAGGGAGGGGGAAACTCCCCCCTCACCAGGAGCTTCCTGTTATTTTGGATGTCAACCAGCAGGTTAAAATAATTGGGGTGGGAAAAAGTTATGGGTATGTTTGCACGGTTCCCAGCTTGCTCCTAGAGATTCAGCAAGTATGATCCTCTTGTCTTTCCTCTCCCTAGATCCTGTGTTCCCAACTTGGTGGGAGGGGAGGGATTTTGTGCCCCAGGAGACATTTGGCAATGTCTAGAGGCATTTTTGTTTGTCTCATCTGAGGGGTGGTGGTGTACTACTGGCATCTAGTGGATAGAGGCCAGGGATGCTCCTAAACATCCCGCAAAGCGTGAAACAGAGCCCCTGCCCCAAGGAGGAATTACCCAGACCAAAGTTTCAATGATGCTAAAGTCGAGGAACCCTGCTCCAGACTTTTCGAACTTTTAAATGGAGGACTTGGAAAGGGAGTGGCCATGAGAGCAGTCAGTGGCAGTTTTGTTTTGTTTTCTTTTTTTATACTGAGTCTTTATCATCCAAGCCGGAGTGCAGGGCACGATCTCAGCTCACTGCCACCTCTGCCTCTTGGGTTCAAGTGATTCTCCTGCCTCAGCTTCCCGAGTA
Source organism: Cebus imitator (assembly GCF_001604975.1). NCBI lineage: Eukaryota > Metazoa > Chordata > Mammalia > Primates > Cebidae > Cebus > Cebus imitator. The sequence goes on along the minus strand of NW_016107574.1, from coordinate 1,218,945 downwards.
GCTGGGATTACAGGCATGCACCACCATGCCAACCTAATTTTTGTATTTTTAGTAGAGACGGGGTTTCACCATGTTGGCCAAGCTGGTCTTGAACTCCTGACCTCAGGTGTTCCACTTGCCTCGGCCTCCCGAAGTGCTGGGATTACAGGCGTGAGCTACTGTGCCTGGCCAGTGGTAGTCTTTTAAAGTGGTCTCTTGGTCCCTTTAGCTAACTTTACCCTTTTTAGCTACAGAGGAGAGCATAAGAGAAAACACTATCATCACTTCTATTTACTGAGTGCCTAGTATATACTAAGTGCTGGAATTACTGCATTTAGTCTTCCCAAAAAGCACTACTGAATACACGAACCTCGAGAGCAGGTTTCACCTTTTCTTCTCATTGCCATGCACACTAAGTCTAGTACAGTGCCTGGCACATGGCACACCCTGAAGGCCGTAGATATGATCATATCCACAGTATACATGAGGAAAATGAGGCTGGAAGAGTTCACACAGTCGGTATAAGTAGCAGAGTCAGGATTTGAACCAAACTCCGTGTAACTCTGGCACCAACTCTTAACCAATGAAATATATCCTTCCCTTGCAGCGCCAGGGAGAATTTTCTGGCGTCTAAAAGCAGTTGTGAGGGACTGAGGGAGGAGAAAGTTTTAAACAGGATTAAAGAAAAAAAGTAACGACTTGTCTGTGTGGAAGCTGAAGTGGAAGAACGGCCTCATGGAAACTCTCTCTGATGAAGTCATCCCTCGTTTTTGAACAGCAATTTTGGCTTTTCCAGTTTCTGTGTGTGCTGTTGGTGCAGGTGTGTTACTCTTCTCATTTTGCAGATGAGGAAACTGAGGCACATAAGTAACAAGAGAAAGTAGGAGATAGAGGACTGGAACATGACACTTCGAATAAGGAATGCCTCAGCCCCTGGGCACCCACAGGGAGTCGCTGAGAAGCAAGTTTTCCCGGGAGTAGACTCCCAGCTCGCTCAAACCCTTCCCATTCCTACATCGTGTCTGGAGGCGTAAAAAAAAATCCGCTCGCTCAAGTCCTTCCCATTCCTACAACGTGTCTGGAGAGAAAAAATAAAATCCTTCCCTTCCAGAAGCAAAGCCCCGCAACTTCTTAGTCTTCCCTAGCGACAGGAAAGGAAACCCAGCGAAATTACACCTTCCGACGGCCTTTGCGAATCGTGAGGAACGCAGGCGCCCTGAAGCGGCGTGCGCACTACGATTCCCGGCAGCCGCGGGCAGGGGCCGGACTACATTTCCCAGGGGGCAGAGGCAGGGGCGGGAGGGGGCGGGCCTTGGCGCTGCTCCCGCCCCTCCTCCGTGCTCGCGCGGAGAGGTAAACAAACCAAGCGCGGGCTGCCCGCGGCACAGCGGGCGCGGCTGGGGCGGCGGGGGCGGCGGAGAGCGCGCCGAACCGCGGCCGGGCTGGCCCGCCCTCCCGCCGCACGTGTTCCGGGACGGCGCCTCCTGTTGGCCTGCGAAGGGAGTGCGGAGAGGCGCCGGTCACCACCCGCGGTGCCCATGGAGCGGGTGCGGATGATCAACGTGCAGCGTCTGTTGGAGGCTGCCGAGTTTTTGGAGCGCCGGGAGCGGGGTAATGGCTGGGCGCCGCTGCGTGAGCCCGCGAGCTACTAATCTTTGTGGGGAGTGCGGTGCAGCCAGTGAGGGAGGGCAAGCGTGTGAGGTGCGCGCATGAGGGGAGGGGTGCGCGCGTGTGTGTGAGGGGAGGGGCGTGTAAGGGGAGGGGCGTACGCGCGTGTGAGGGGAGGGGCGTGGGAGGGGAGCGCTCCTGTGAGGGGAGAGGCGTGCGAGTGTAAAGGGAGGGGCGTCTGAGGGAGGGGTGCGCGCGTGTGAGGGAGGCACGCGTATGTGTGAGGGGAGAGGAGTGCGCGTGTGAGGGGAGGGGCGTGTGCGGGGAGGGGCTTGTGCAGGGAAGGGCCCGCGGGTGTCAGGCGTGGGGCATGTGAGGGGATGAGAACACGCTTGTGAAGGGAGGGGAGCACGCGTGTGAGGGGAAGGGACCACGCGTGTGGAGGGGACGTCCTCGCGTGTCGGGAGGGGTGAGCGCATTTGAGGGGAGGAGCATGCGCCTGTGTGAGGGGAGGGGCGTGCGTGTGTGGGGAGGGGCGAGTGAGGGGAGGGGAGCACGTGTGTGAGCGGAGGGGCGTGTGGGGAGCGGGGTCCGCGCGTGTGCGAAGAGAGGCGTCTGGGGGGAGGGTCGTGCGCGTGAGGACGGGCACGCGTGGGAGGGAGGGTGTGCGGGAGGGGTGGGCGCGTGGGGGGGCTTGCGCGCGCGCGCGCGCGGGAGGAGGTACGCGTGGCGAGGTGTGTGTGCTGAGATCGTGAGTGGAGGCGTGTGTGAGAGGTCGCGCAGGTGCTGGGAAGGTGCCTGGGTGCGCACGGAGGATGGGGCTGTGGGTGTGCGGGGAGCGGGAAGGAGCGGGTGGAGGGGAGTTGGAGACGGGGCTGTCGGGGCTGGTGAGAAGGTGACAGTGAAGACGGGAGGGCCCCGGTTCTGGAGTGGGTGCTGGGAGGTGAGAGGAACGCGAGTGCTGGGGGGCTCTGGGGAGGAGAGGAGGCCGGGAGAACACCTAGAGGGGGAAAGCGGGTGGAGAGTGGGCAGAGGACTCTAAGCGTAGGGAAGAGGCCTTTGAGGATCTGCGGGGTGATGAGATGGCGTCCCTTTCGGGGTGGCAGCCCAAGGGGCTGTAGAGATGGGGCAGGAAGAGCGGGATCTTGGGGATTGTGGTGTTAAGAGAGAAAATGTCTTTTTAAGACTGTTTAAAGTATACAAAAATATTGTACTTAAAAAGAGATACTCATTAGAGATAGTTGAAGGTAAAGGGGAGTTTTGAGGCAAGTGAAATCAATGAATGGTAACTGGTCAAAAACGTTTTCTCCTAAAGCATCTGAAATTCCAAACAACAACAACAAAAAACTCCTTGGGAGAGAAGGATTTGGGGAAGGAGTAAGAAATTATTTGGATTAAAGGAGTTATCAAAACACCTTCCAGCTGGTGGGATGCCACAGTATTGATGTTCAGGTGAGGGACATCAATCTTCTAATCAAAAAGAGTGGAAACGTTTTACCTCTTTTCCTGCTTTCGAAAACCTGTTTCTGCGAAGACCTCGGATTTGTGGTTCAATGGATTTGGGTACTATATTCTTCTTAACATACATTTTTTTCTTGCTCTCTTCAGAGTGTGAACATGGCTACGCGTCTTCATTTGCCTCCATGCCGAGCCCCCGACTGCAGCATTCAAAGCCCCCACGGAGGTTGAGCCGGGCACAGAAACACAGCAGCGGGAGCAGCAACACCAGCACTGCCAACAGGTAGCAAGCTGGGAACGCTTAGAAGAGGGAACTGGAGGGAAGGAGCACATTTCTCCTGTAATCCCAAGTCTGGAGGAGCAGTACTTGTTGGGTTCCTTTACCACTTACCCTAGGGATTTGGCTCCTTTAAAATAAAGTCTGGGAATCATAACCTGGTTTTGCATGGAAGGGAAGGAATAGAATCTGGAAAGACAACCAAAGAGGTTCTTGCTGGGGTTATTAAAATGGTGAGGTCTATGACTGAGAGGACAGTCAATTGAGAGACTTGACAGCTTGTGTCCATGCAGGCAACCACCTGCTAAAAGTAATTGTGGGCTGGCTTTCAATATTCTGGCCAAGTTTAGGACAGTCCAAGAAGATTTTTTTAAAAATTCGGAAATAGGTTTGTCAGTGTATAAAGCACAATCAAGGGCTTTGTTAAAGTAATAAAAATATTCAGGTAGAATTGGTAGTGAGCAGGTGTGGTGATTTGTTGTTCAAGGAGGAAAGGGAAGACCATGCTGTAAAAGTTTTGTTTCTTTAAATGATAAGATTAGGTTGATTGGTGGGCTCTTAAAGCAAAAATGGAAAAAAAAAAAAAATCTGCTTATCTTTCAAGCAGAATAGATCCTTTAGAATATACTTGTCCAGATGTACTCAGTCTGAGCCTAGTGGCTTGCACCTGTAATTCCAGCACTTTGGGAGGCTGAGGTGGAAGGATTGCTTGAGCTTAGGAGTTCAAGACTAACATGGATGACATAGTGAAACCTTGTCTCAAAAAGAGAAAAAAATTAACATACTAAGAAGTAGTTGACTTCCACTTTTGAAAACCTTGGGTGGTGTCTGGCTGTCTCTTCAGTGTTTTTATTCTAGGGAGCCAGTGAATAACAGAGGATTAACAGATGGCTGCCTTTTTCACTGATAAGGGGAATTAAATGAGACCTTTATTTCTAGAGAAATATTGCCTAGAGAATATTATAAACATTCATTTTGGGGAGGACAGAGCAATCCCTGGGTAACTAAATTTCCCTGAAGGCTTTGGGGAGCTTCAGTCAGGTGCTTGGTTAGTCATCTGGGGAGACAGATTGGGAGGGAATGGGGCTCTTGATGCAGAAAACCTGAGGCCTCTATAGATAACAGTTAGAGCTCATCAGGTTGGATCTTCCCACTCTGTTTCAGACGTCACTGAGGAAAAAGTAGGATTCATTTTTCTCCCTTTGACTTCTCTGTAGAGCTGTGTGTTTCCTTTTTTAGCTTCTTTTCATTAAGACTGTTGTATATTTTTTAAACTTAATTTCTTAAATTATAAAAATAATTAACTGTAAGCTTAATGTACTATACGTGTTGTGTGTGCGTCTAGAGGTTTTGTTGTATTTGGTGTATTTGAGATGAAAATATGTAGTATGATATACAGCATTTTAAAAAATGTACTTTTCTTGTCCTTAGAGTTTCAATGTTTCAAGCTATCAACCATTAAGACCTATAATCTTTCAAACCATGTAGATTAAAAAACTTTTATTTATTTTTTTTCAACTTGGAGACATGGGAAGAGTACACATAGGAAACCAGACCTGGGTTCTGGCATGCTGCAAGTATTTAAGCCTTTCCTGTTTTGTAGAAATTAGGTATATAACTTCAGTATATTTCCCATCCATATTGTTTTCATCTCTAAAATGAGATGTATTAGATTCTAACCAAGGTCCTCATTCCTCTGAACTTCTGTGACTCTGATTTATTGACGGTTTTAGAGATCGGTTATTATATGAGTAATTTAGTGTATCTCCCCATCATTGCAGATGTGACACTTTTAGGAACTCAAGGATTATAGAGGCATAAATGCACATTCCTAAGTTTTTATCAATTATGTTACAGGTCATTAATAAGAAACTCTTAGTCATCTGTTGACTTACACTTTGCTCAGTTTGGAATTTGTGATGTTTCTCTTTCATATTAGTGTTTCTGTTAGGATTCTAATATTATGTGTGGAACCACAGTGCTAATTGCTGTATTTTAGCATAGCATGTCAGAAAATTTGTAAAACTGCAAGCCTGCCATATTGTTCTGTTAGTACCAAAAGAGAATATGTATACATTGGACCACCTAGAACAGAGGAAGGTATTTTTATGGGAATATAAGTAGCAACAAAGAAAGATCTAAAGATCCACCAATATTTGGGGTTTAGGCTGGGGCCTGTGAAAGAGAACTAGTATGTCAAATTGAAACAGTAGAAATTATTTCTCCTTAGGCACTTGTTTAAAATGCCTGCTTCATGGAAGTAAGGAGAGCTGAGGTAGAAATTCCAATACTGCGGTATTTGGACAGAAGTATTGTTAAATTTATAAGATGACACTGTAGGCATCTTAATTTTAAGTTTACTGTTGGATTTTAATAGAGATTTTATTATACTGGTTACATAAAGCAGAAAGAAGTCTTACAGAAATTTCCATGTGTTCATCATCTGAAACAAGGAAAGGAATAGAGTTGATAAGTATGTATGTTTTATTTTTTCCTGATTAAAAAGCTACTAGTGTAGAAGTTGCTGTTATTACTGTACACCTTGCACATTGATGTAAGTTATAAAATGACATTTGTTTCTCTGACATCCTAGCATCTTTAAGATATAATGGTGATTGACTATTTTCCCCCGATATTCTCAGGTAGTATAATATACCTGATAAAAATGTTATGTTAGGCCAGGCACAGTGGCTCACACCTGTAATTCCAGCACTTTGGGAGGCTGAGGTGGGTGGATCACCTGAGGTCAGTAGTCTGAGACTAGTGTGGCCAACATGATGAAACCCTGTCTCTGCCAAAAATTCACAAATTAGCTGGGCATGGTGGTGTGTGCCTGTAGTCTCTGCTATTTGGGAGGCTGACGCAGGATAATTGTTGGAACTTGGGAGGTGGAGGTTGTAGTGAGCTGAGATTGTGCCACTGCACCCCAGCCTGGGCGACAGAGGGAGACTCCATCTCAAAAAAAAAAAAAAAGTTGCTTTATAAATTTATGCTGGAACTTAACTCATAATATTATAAATTCCTATTTCCCTTTCCCCTAGGCCTTAAAATCTTATTTTCACAGAAGTACAAAGGAGAGAAAATAAATGATACAATGTGATATTATAAATATGTTCCTTGCAAATACCAGTAATTTTGTCATTTGGGATCCTTCTGACAGTTGGAAGTGGGACTGATGATATAGAACTATTTTTAAGATAAATGCTTTATTTTACTGTGGTCTTGGTCACAGCCTTCTGGCACACTTCCAAAAATCAACATTGCTAAGATGTTTCTACTGTTAGAGAATGTGGCTACAGTAGCTATCTGGCTCTTTGGGGAGCATCAGATAAGCTCAAATTCTCAGCTTCTTTACTGTTTGGTATCACAGCTGAAAAATCTCAAGGTCGGTCATTCTTAAAACTCTACTAAGTAAGCCATGGCTGCAGGGTAACGCTGATTTCTTCCTAAATATCTCTTCAGTCTGCCTTCTTTCCTGTTACCTTCATTACTATGCTCCTGATCTCAGCTACCATCACCTCTCACCTGGACAACTGCAGTAACCTCCTACCTGGTGTCCCTGCAACCACGGTCTTTTTTTTTTTTTTTGCCCCCACCCCCCCACCCAACAGTCTTATGAATTATATTGGCTGGCTTCTTTCAATTCCTTCAATACACCATATTTTCTTCCACCTCAAGTTCTTTGCACACATTCTGTTCCCTGTGGGAATCATTTTTCCTCCCCCTTTGCCAAGTTATCTCTAATAACATTCTTCTTTCAGCCCAGTCGTAAGTTCCTCAGGAATGTTTCCTCATATGCCATAGTAGATCAAGTCTTCACATACATCATAGCACCCCTACTTTTCCTTCATAGTGTTCATCACATTTCTAGAAATACAGTTACCCAATTGTTTCTTAAATTCGTATCCTATTCATTGGACTGAAAACCTCGTGAGGCGAGCAGGGATTGAGTCTCTTCTGCTTAAACATTTATCCCTAGTACTTATTACAGTACCCTGTACACAGTATGTGTTTCTTAAAGAATTGAAGGTTTTCAAACTCCAAGTAGACTGTCTTAAATTGAGTTTCTTTTTTGTGCTGAGTACCATATTAGACTGGAAGGAAGGATAATGGAGCCCTTGCTTTGGCAAACTCTATTTGCTTTATGTTCCAAGGGTTGTTAATGAGACATTTGGAAAAATAATATGTAGTATTTAAAGAATAAAAATCTCGAAGCTGTCAATTCTTTTAAACAGGTAGGCTACCGAATGCTACACTTAATTTTGAAGAACATTCAGTGTCATCCTATGTTGTGAAAATAAAGTAATATCAAAACTTGCATATTGAAAGAACCAGAAGTCTGTCAAATATTGGCAATAAATATTCACATGAGCCTGTGACATGTACGTAGTAATTGCATTGATTTAAGGTAATCTGGGAAGTAGTAAATAGCCAATTTATGCTTTAATTTCAAGTTGATATATTTCTTCTCTTTAGTGTCCTATGGATACTAAAGAATCTCATAACAGCAGTATTTCAGTTCCATCTTCTAAGATTGAGGGCACTAAAAAACAACTTTACTGTTGCTTATAAGGCTTTAGTTTAATTTTTCTTTTTAGAATAAAGCAATGTTTTAGTCTTATTTTAGATAGAATTATTGTATTGTTATAGTTTCAGCTTTACATCCTTTTCAGCTATCTTCATAGATTTTTAGTTTTTCTCAGGGAGGGATGGTGGTGAATTGTTTTCCTAGGATAGTTACAAAGGATTTTTTTTTTCAGTAGTAGTTTGAGATGCTTTATCTTCTCTTTATTCTGCATGAACCTGTTTGTTCAAAGAAGAATTGGATAAAGGCTTATTTTTATTTTTGTGTAATTTCTTTCTACAGTTCTGTGTTTTTAACATTTTTTTATTTCTGGATCTTGAACAGAATTTTTCTTTCTTTCTTTTTTTTTTTTAAGATGAAGTTTCACCATGATGGCCAGGCTGGTCTTGAATTCCTGACCTCAGGTGATCCACCCACCTCAGCCTCCCAAAGTGCTAGGATTACAGGCATGAGCCACCGCACCCAGCGAGTTTCTGGATCTTTGTCCCATGGAAAGCTCCCAAAGTTTCAGGACAAAAATGTAGATTAGTAGGAGTTTATGATGTTGTTATTATTATTCAGTATTTTCTGCATTTTGAGTGATTAACATATTCAGTGCAATGTGTTTTGTGATAGTCTGTCTTCTACCAAAATTGAGTTAAATGAAAAATTCCCAACAAGTACTTATATGCCTTACACTAAAAAAACTCAGGCTTTCCTTTAAATGCTTCCTTGAAGTGTAAGTTTTCTATTGCTGGGTTTCTTAAGGTTATATTGCTCTACACAAGTATTATTTGAAGGAGACTTATATGATCATGCCTTGTAAGTCAGTAGGACAGCTGTTTTTGTTCCTATCAATGAAAGGCATTTTCATCCAAATACTGAATATATGATGTAGAAGATCACAAAATGTGGAAAGGGAATTCATCAGTATAGTTCTATGTTTTATGCAGACAAAATATTATCACTCATTTTATGATTAAGGCACATGTGGCTTAGAGATGGTGATTGCTTAAGCCTTATAGCTATGGATGGTGGTTGACTTTATTGTCAAGCTGGATTTTAAGCAATATATGCATCATTGTAATCAGGCAATACTGTTGACCGGAAGAAAGCTTTGTCTTCTGGACTTCTCCTTACAAATAAAACAACATTGCCTCCTTTTGAATATAGCATGATTTTTTGTCATTTCTTCAGTGTGGACTGATTTCTAGATAATAATCTAATCAAAAAGGTTTGATGGTATGCTTTGACAAAGTATATTTCCAGATCCCATTTTTAGTCTAATCTTATAGTGCTGATGAAATGTAAACATGCAGTTTTTTGTTAGTTTTTATTTTTTCTACAGTCAATGGTGCCATAATTAACAGCATTACCCATAATATCAAGCCTATTTTTTGAAGTTCCTCCGAATTTTTATGTTAGTATTAATATACTCAGCTCCTCCCCATAGATGCAGGTGTCATACGTCTATGGTACCATTCATATTTTCCCCCAACAATTATTTACTGAATGTTTATTTCATGCCTGACTCTTTCTTAAAATAATTACCATTTGGAAGTCAGGTGAGTTAGGAAATTGCTGATATTTTCTCTGCTTTTAAAGGTTTTTTTTAGAATATTGCTCTGTAATAGAATTTGTTGTTAACCAGTGAAGTAGTCTAGATAATTAGTGGTTTATCTTAATGTCTTTTTTAACTTTGAGAATATGTTTGAGAGCAGTTATTTTAACCTTCAAAATTCTCTGTAGTTTCTAGTGTTGCCCCCTTACCTAAGAAGTACTATTTTACAAATAATGTTTCACTTTAGAATGTGTAAGATGCTTCTTAATTTCTACTGCTACAAGGTGAACTAGTTATTTTAAATTCTTAACATTTTACAAAAGTAATATATGTATAGAGTTTAAAAAGTCAATACTAAATAGCTTATAAAGAAAAATAACATCTCCGTGTGCCATCTCTCTCCATCCAATTTCTGTTTCCTAGAGGCTACCACTTGCAATAATTTAACAGCTTCTTCTGTTGTCTGCCTTCATATTTTTAAATAAGAAGCTTTTCTTGCCATAGAAGATGAGAATTGTACTGTCTTTTACTCAGCAGATTAATCATGTCAGAAATGAAGATTTTTAAAGAAGTACATGAGAGCAGATGTTCCCCAAAGGAATAATGTTTCCAAATTAAACACTTTGTAGTACTGTTTATTATTAGTCACCTACAAAAAACCTTCAGGTTTGATAATTTGCTAGAACTACTTATAACTCAGGAAACTGCTGTATGAGTAGAGTGCAGGGGTAAGAACACAGCTTACTGCAACCTCAAACTCCTGGGCTCAAGGCAGTCAGTCCTTCTGCCTCAGCCTCTCAAGTAGCTAAGAATACAGGCATGTGCTACCATGCCCAGTTGCTATGCTTATAATTAGAAATTTTATTATAAATAGTATAGATCAGGACCATCCAAATGCAGAGACACAGAGAATGAGGTCTGGGAAGAACCTGGACATACAGCTTCTGTGCTGTTTCCATGGAATCAGGATGCATTACCCTCCTGGCACATTGATGTGTTTACCAACCAAGAAGCTTACCCAAGTTTCAGGCTCCAGAGTTTTTATTGGAGTATTATTACATAAGCATGATTGAATCATTGGTTATATGGTTGTCAGTCCCCAGTACTTCTCTCCCTGGTGGTTGGGCCAGTATCAGTGACTCAAAGCCCGAAACTTCTAATCACATGGTTGGTCTTTCTGATGTGACCAGCCCCTGTTCTGAGTTATCTCTGTTTAGCATAAACTCAGGTGTGGTCCAAAGGCCCACCATGAATAATGAAGATACTCCTAATTACTCAGAAAATTTCAAGGTTTTAGAATTCTGTCCTGGGAACTAGGGTACTTTCTATAATATTGGGTTCAATTTGGTAACATTTTGTTCGAATTTTTGTGTCTATGTTCTTGAGAGATGTTAGTCTTTGTTTTTTGTTTGTTTTCTATGTAATTTCTTTGTCACGTTTTGGTATCAGCTTAATACTGGTCTCATAAAATGATTTGGAGAGTGTTTCCTGTATCTTTATTTTTTCACGGATTTTAGGTAGGATTGGTTTTATTTATTCCTTAAGTGCCTGGTAAAATTTGCTAATGAACTTACAGGCCTGGAGTTTTCTTTGTAGGAAGGTTGTTTTTTTTGTTGTTGTTGTTTTTGTTTTATTATGAATTCAATCTCTTTAACAGATGAAAGGCAATTCACAGTTTCTGTTTCTTCTTGGGTCAGTTTTGATCATTTATATATTTCATTAAATTTGTTCATAGCATCTAAGTTATCAAATTTAGATGATGTGGGCAATTACTGGCATAAAGTTTTTCATAATATTCTCTTATCTTTTTAATGTATGATGTATGTAGAATCTCTAATGATGCACACTCTTGATACTACTTTTGTATTGTAAATTTTGTCTTTTATTCTTTATCAGCCTTAGAGGTAGTTTATCAATATATTGATTTTTTTTTTTAAGTTAGCTCTTTTTTTTTGTAAAGGGACAGTTTTGCTCTTATTGCCCAGGCTGGAGTGCAATGGCGTGATCTCAGCTCACTGCAACCTCTGCCTTCTGGGTTCAAGTGATTCTCCTGCCTTAGCCTCCCAAGTTGCTGGGATTACAGGCACCCGCCACCACACCTGGCTGATTTTTTTTTTTTTTTTGTATTTTTAGTAGACATGGGGTTTCTCCATGTTGGCCAGGCTGGTCTTGAACTCCTGACCTTAGGTGATCTACCTGCCTTGGCCTCCCAAAGTGCTGGGATTACAGGCGTGAGCCACCGTGCCTGGCCTAAGTCAGCTTTCGATTTTGCTGATATTCACTATTTCTCATTTTCTATTTCTTTCGTTCCTGTCCTTGGTTTTTATTATATTTCTCTACTTCAGAGTTTCTCAGCCTTAGCACTCTTGACATTTGGGGTCAGATAATTCTGCTTTGTGCATCATAAAATGTTGAGCAGCGTCCGTAGCATCTCCTCACAAAATGCTAGTAGCCGCCTCCTACTTGTGATAACCAGAATATCTCCAGACATTGTCAGATGTCTTGGTGGGCAAAACTGCTCACCATTGAGAACCATTGCTCAACTCTTTCAGTTTAGTTTGTTCCTTTTTCTACTTTCTTAAGGTAGAATCATGGGTCATTGATTTTGGACACTATCCTCCCAACAGAAGGATTTAAAGCTAAACAGTTGTGTTTAAGCACTGCTTTAGCTACATTCAACAACTTTTCATATGTCGTGTCATTAAGTTCAGAATATTTTCTGATTTCTCTGAAGTTTGTTCTTTGAGTTGTGATTTATGTTCCAAATATTGGAATTTTTCTAATTAGCTTACTGTTGCTGATTTCGAATTAAATTTCACTGTGCTTGGAGACCTTACTCTATGATTTCAGTACTTTTAGATTTGTTAAAAATTATCCTTTACAAAGCACATTTCTTTGAGATATTTATGTAGTATGCCAAAAGATTTGTCAAGGACTTACATTAGGGTGTTTGCTATATTTAAAGTAAAAATTGATCTTTAAAGAATTCAGTTTGTATGCTATTAAAAGTTTTCTTCCTGTTTACCAAAGTAAAATATACATACAAAAAAGCATACAAGTCCTGTGAATAGCTCAATGAATTTTTACAAGAGCTAAGAAGTAGAATATTACAAATCTTAGAAGACCCTCTCCTGATTTTTCCAGTCACTGTCACCCCTTCCCCAAGGTAACTGCAATTCCAACTTTTTTTTTAATTCCAACTTTTTATACCATAATTTAGTTTTGCCAATTTTGAACTTTATGTGAATGGAGTTATGTAATGTGTATTTTTTGTGTGTGTCTGGCTTTTTTCATTCAACGTTATGTTGAAATTGTGTAGATTAATCCATGTTATTGCCTAATATAACTTGGATTATATTGCCTAATAGTTGTAGTTTATTCCCATTGCTGTATACTATTGTATGAATATTTCACAATTTGTTTATCCATTCTACTATTGATGAATGTTTCCAGTTTGGGGCTAGTATGAACAGTTCTATATGAGCATTCTTTTGTATGTCCTTTGGTGAACATGTACACATACATATATTGGGTTGGTATATGCCTATAAGTGGAAATACTTAGTAATAAAAAAAACTTATATCCAGCTTTGATAAGTAAGTTTTAAGAAAAAAGGTTATTGATTGTAGTTACTATTGTGCATCCTGTTTAGATACTTGCTTTTTGTGGGCTTAGTTATTGTGGTGGTAATGGTTTTGTTATTGTTAAGGAAGAAGCATTACATTTCTTATGAGGCATTTTCTTCTAAAAGTTTAAAGTATTCCAAATTTACTGTCTTTAATGTTTTTAAAAATGAGATGTACTTTTTGATGGAAACAAATGCACAAAACTACCATCTTAAAAGAAGAGTAATAATAAATATAAATAGAACTTTTACTACTCCACTAATCCCAGTATATTTTCAATCTCAACCCTTTGGTATATCCTTGGGAGATACCTGCTCTACTATAGCTAAAATTTTCTGTTTTTCTTGCTCTATATGTAAATGTATAAGAATTGTAAGCTTTAGGATACCAGTAATAATTTATCTTCATAGAATATGTTCTTTTCATTGTGTGGAGGGCAATGTGTGTGAGGCACTTTAGGATTCAAAAGTAGGTGAAATGAAAATGTTAAAGTAGGGGTTGGCTCGTTAATTCAGCAAAGTTAGAGGTCTTTTCTTTTGCTAGAAGAGAGTATTGAAATTCTGGAATGGGGGTTTTAATTTTCTTTCCATGTTGGTACTACTCTTGTGCCAAACTGTACCATTTTGTATAGTTTCAGCTCCGCGCTCCATTTCTTTGACTGCCACCAAACTACACCCTAAATAATCACAAGTTTATGTATTCGAGCTATGTTGTAGTCAATGAAACTATGTTGTAGTCAATGAAAAGTCACATATCTGGTTAAGGTAGTCACAGTTCACAGATAATGATTCCCATTCAAATAGGGAATATATTAGGACATCTCTCTTAAAGGGATGCTGTTTGTGAAAAAGATTACCTGTGATTCCATAATAAAATGATAGAAATTTCTTTTTCTCTATCCTTGGAAGTATTCAGGGTAAAGTGGTCTGAAAGGAAGACAGTTCATTAGTGTTTTCTCTCGGAGGTGCATTTTATTGGGAGAAGAAGAGTGGGCTACACAGATGGGTTATTCAGAACATCTCAGCCTTACACAGGGAATTTATCGTAATTGAATAGTTCAATGGAACATTATTGGAAGGGCCTGGTTGGACACATAGCTCAGAGAAGCCAAGGGGCTGTTTCTGAATGTGCTAGTGTGTGATATGTTTAATTACTTGTTTATTGCCTGTGCTGTTTGGATTACTTTCTCTGTGTACATATAATTAGGTATCTTTCTCTTTGTGATATACTAAACCTAAACCTTGTACTGTCCTCACAGCTGACTAAATGATCAAGTAGCTTCAGTCACCTATCATTATGGTCGTTGTTTGCTTGATTAGTTCCAGGATAATTCAAAGTGTTATTGAGAACTTATCAATTTTTTGTCCCATATAGTAGTTAACAACATTTTGGGCAGTATATTTTTAGTCTTTTTCAAAAATAACAAAAATACTAACAGTAGCTAGCATCTATTACATATTTATTATGAGCTAGATGCTTTTACATATTTTTCTCTAATTCTCATAGTAACCTGGCCAAGGCATGTGTAATACTCCAATTTTACAGATGAGGAAACTGTAAACCAGGGAGGTTAAATAACTTGCCCCAGAGTTACAGTTTCAGATTCTACTAGTAGCAAATGCACCTATCATTTAAGTCTTAGACCAAATGCCACCTTTTTCTAAAGCTTTTTTTACAGTGCCATTTGAAAGTAAACTGTCTCTTTTGAACTCCCGCAATACTTTGTACCTTTCTTTGTATATTTATTTTGCCTTCAGTTATAATTATTCCTAAACATATCTTAATTTACCAACTGGAGACTGTCTTTGATTTCCTGTAGTGTAAGACAGCCTTGAACACTGAGGGTACTTGGTTATTTGTTGACTTGATATTACAGGTAAAAACCCATCAAAACAGGAGTAAACATTGTTGATGCTTTTTTAAAAAAAATTCGAAGAACATGGCAACATGTTAACAATTTGTGTATTTATGATCATTTGTGCTTCTTGTTATTTGAAAATCTTGTTAAATTTTGCTGGTGGTATAATTAAATGTGGCATGCATTTCCTGGTTTGGTGAAAAGTTTCATAATCTTAGCTATCATTTTCTTTAAAAAAAGATAAATAAGAAATGTCTGTCTGACAGAGGCAGGAAGAACCTGCTGTTTTAATTTTGTTGACAGCAGCGGGTCAGATTATGTTCTTTTGGAGCTAGCTTTGATAATAGGTTCAATATAATATTGGAATTCAACAATTGGTTATTGTCAAGTATATTATCTCTTGCGTTGATACCTGTAAGTGGGATTGCCAGACTGTTTAGAATAAGTTTATGGTAAATAGTCTACTCTTCTCTAATGTTTTCATTTGTTACTTACTGTAGTGTGTTATATGTGCATTATCTTTTTGTTTTATTTTGTTTTTAGTTTTCTTCTCAGGGAGAGGCAATTAAACCAAAACTTGCTCACCAGTAGGGGTAGGGGATCTTATTATTGATGATTTATTTAAATTTTGAGTGATAAATTTTCTTCTAAACCTCTTTAAATAGGCCTTTTCCTTCTTCTGACTTGACTGATTTACTTTGACATTTAATTCAAACAAAGATTAATAGAACTTTAAATAAATACTTTAGTGGTGATAAAGGCTGTGCTTATGATTTATTGAATTTTGAGCTCTGAGTCTGTTAAACTAGGATTTCTGACTAGGCTTTTATAGTTTCTTCTACCTGGATTCCTGAAACATCCTAAGACTCTTTTTGCTTCCCTCAAGGGAGAAGTCCTTTTGTTACGATAATATTTTTTAAATGAACATCAGTCTTTTTCATCTCAGATCTCTTGAACTTTATGAAATTACTCATGAAGCAAAAAGTGGANAAGAAGTCTTTTGGCCTTTGAGCTAAGATAGTGGGTAAAATTTACACAAATTATGTGGCCAGCAAAAGCAATCTTAATTTTAAGGGTTGAGAATCTAATTATTAGATATCCATTGAAATAATCAGATTAAAGCAATCAGTATTCTTTAAGCATTTGACATTAACCAGAATCTACAAGATAATGAAAGTTTTAGTTCTAATGACAGGAATTTAAATTGTCCTTCATAAAATTTCTGTTGCTTTTAATGTAAAGTTATTGCAAAAGTAACACGTGTTAATTCCAGGGAGCTAGTATAATGTAATACTAATAGTAGGTAACTTTAGAATTTATTATATTTTGCTATTCAGTGTAAACTTGTTAACCCTTATAACAACCATATGAGGCAAATACTGCTATTTTTCCTATTTCATAGGTGAGGAAACCAAGCACAAAGAAATGAAGGGACTTTACCGAGGCCCTACAGTATTTAAACTTACTCAAGCAGTTTGGGCTTAGAGTCTGTGCCCTTACCCTCTATTCAGTATTGCTCTCACTGAATGGTGAAGATTTTGAGGTGGTTAAGATAGACCTAGGTATAAATCATGGCTGCCACTTCATACTCTTGGGATAGGAGTATATTGCTTGACTTCTCTGAGCTTCAGTATTGTTGTTTATAAAACAAAGATTGTTTTAGGGATAAAATATGTTAACTGCTTAGCCCACTGTTCAGCAGATGCTATGCTTCTTCAATGGATGGTATCATTTGAAACAAATAATGAGAAGCAAAATGAAAAAAAGTCACCAAAACAAAACAACCACCATTGCTAGCATTTCAAATTATTCAGTCTTGTAAAACATGTTTCTTGATTTTATTAATATATCTTTTCTTTATATTAATATTTTTCTTTATGTATGACTTTTTCTTGTTTTTGTTTCACAAAATAAGGTGGGAAGACTTGGATTTGCCTGTGTCACTTAGCAGTAAGGCAAGCCTTTTTCAGCTTCTATGCTAGCCAAAACTTTTTTTTTCTCTGTTTAGAAGTGGGTAGATGGAGATAGAGGAGGACATAGAAGTACACACACTTGTTTCATCTTTTTAAACAAAAACAGTATTATGTTTAAACTTTGTTATATAACCGACAAAATCTAGGATGCCAGAAGTAGGGAGAACATGTGCTACTATTACTTTTATTAAAATAACACTGAAACTCCAGTTTCAGAATATTTAGAGTTAACTGAAAATACTATATTTGAATAAACAATCCTACTGAATGTAGAGTATTTCCTCTTGATGAGTGAGCTTGTAGAAGCCTGACCATATATTTTATTGTTAAATAAATTCACTGGGTGTGGGACAGCAGTAACTAATTCGTCTTTCTGTGCCTTTAGCAACAAAGCATGGCTAATGCTTTTTTTTTTTTCTTTTAGATCTACTCACAATGAGCTGGAAAAGAATCGGTGAGTCTGTGATGAGGTGCAGCTTTCACTTATGTTTAAAAGCAAACTCACCATTTTACCTGTGAAAATAATGTAATCATACTTATATAGTTGTAATTTTACTTTTTAGATGTGTAGCCTATTGTGAGTCTGATATATATGTGTTTTTTTCCAAAAAATGACTTAAATAGTAAGCTTATACCAGCTAAACTAGAAGACGTAAATACATTTTCAAAGCTTATTTGAATTTGAGTTTAAGGTGTAGCTTTTATTTCTGTCTCTAAAAACAAGCTAATTGTTACTAGCAGATGGTTTAAATGTGGTTTTGCTAAAGGGTAGGATTTCTAAAGAGTAGGTAATAAACATCACAGATTGGAGGGCATTGAATTTTTCTTTCTTTGTAATTTGTTCATTCATTCATTTATTCATGTTTTCAAGAACTATTTATCAAACATGAGCTATATGTCAGTGCCAGGCAGGCAGAATGCTTTACATAGGAAATACAAGAATATTTGAGATAGTTTTTGTCCTTAAGGAATTCAGAACTTTGTAAGGGAGAGACAGGTTATTAAAGTACTATATAATGTGGTAAGTATGGTAATGGAGAAGCAGAAGGTACTAGAGGGTACTGAAAGATCATTTTGGAAGATCACCTGATTTCCTTTTTAAAGGGAGTCTTAGAAAGTTCTACAGAGGATGGTGAGTGAGCAGTGTATACTGAGGAAACTGCAAAAGGTTCAGTATGAATATAAAAGATTGTAACATAAGGTAAAGCCTGCCAGGTGTTGAAGAGTCTTGTCTACCAGGCCAAAGAGTTTAGATTTTTCCTGAGACCCATATGGAGCAGTTACATAATTTTAAGGTGGGTTATCATATGATCAGCCTGTGTCTTGGAAATATCATTTTGGCTATAGTTTGAAGAATTGGTTGGTTGGGAGAAGGGATACCAGAGGCATAAAGACCCTTTCGAAGGCTATTGCAGTAATCTAGGTAAGAGATGATGGTGGCCATTGAGATAGAAGTAGACAAAGTAGAGAGTATGGAATGGAGTCTATAGAAATTGATTAGCTAGCTATGGATAGTTGAGTCTTAGATGATATTATTAATTGAGAAAAGAAATATAAGAAGAGGACAAGTTTGGAAGAAAACATAAGAATTGTAGGAGTAAAATACTCTCCTTTTGGTATAGAGATTAATCTCTCTCTGCCAGGCATGGTGGCTCATGCTTGTAATCCCAGCACTGCTGAAGGCCCAGGTGGGAGGATTGCATGAAGCAAAGAGTTCAAGACCAGCCTGGGCAGCAAAGTGAGACGCCCTCCATCTCTACAAAAAAATTTTTAAAAAATTGGCTGGGTGTGGTGGCATGCAGTCCCAGCTACTCTGGAGGCTAAGGAAAGAGGATCACTTGAGCCCATGAGCTCCAAGGTTGCAGTGAGCCATCATCACGCCACTGTACTCTAACCTGTGTGATAGA
>NW_016107574.1:1187481-1198300 GCF_001604975.1 Cebus imitator | reverse complement strand
TTTTTTTTTTTTTATGTGTTAAAGAAAGAAAAGTTAATCTAGCTTTGCCATCCTTTAAAATAAATAGAATTTTGGCTTTACCTTTGATCTACTTTTGAGTGTGATGTTATGTGAAGACAGTAACTCACTATCAAAAGATCAATTTAGTTTTGTCTTCATTCTGAAAAGATATTCCTGAAGTAATTAATATTCTTTAAAATTTGCCACTTTATATAACATATTCATGTCAGAAATTGCTTTTTTCCTTTTCAGTGTGGTTCTGAAATCTTGCATATAAGTTGCTCTGAGTTAGTGTTTTTTTATTGGAGCAAATGCAGTGAAATTTGGAGTGGGTTTTTAATTGCTGGTGAATGGCTAAGTAATTCCAGATAGCTATCTCAAACAAAGCCCTAAGATTGTTGAAACCCTGGCATTTGGCCTTGAGGAGATGATAGCCACCAAATGTTGAGATTTATATGACCATATCTCAGAGGGAAACCTAGTGGTGAAGATTGGGTTTTGGCAGGCCCAGAGTAGTTTGTTTTGATTCACAATTATCCCATGATTCCTGTAGCCCATTGGGGAGCTCTAGGTAGTTTCAGGACTGGTAGAAAAATTCAGATTTTTTTCTCGGATAAATCTTGGGAGCTGATTTCTGGCTAAATCCATGTTTGTTATACTGAGTCTGCTCTAGGTGGTTCAGAGCATTTGTTACCTGTGTACCAACCCTAGCCCTCTAGGGCCACAACAGGTCATAATAGACCTAGGAGATGGAGGGGGAAGTAAAGTACTTCAGATGTTCTGCATTCCTCAGGATCCTGTGTGAATCATCTTTCGGTAAACTTAATGAGACTTTGAGATTAAAGAATTAAGAATTTACTTTGCCCATTGGCTTATCTTACAAGTTGGGTCCTTTGCCAGAGAAGGCAGTATCAATACAGTATCAGTATAGATTTTAGATTGCCTCATTGTTTTTTCATTTTCTTAATTCAATTTGCTGATGATGTTTTAGAAAGAATCAACAACTTTGGCCAGACGTGGTGCCTCATGCCTGTAATCCCAGCACTTTGGGAGGCCAAGGTAGGCAGACTGCTTGAGGCCAGGAATTCAAGAGCCACCCAATGAGGCAAAATCCCGTCTCTACTAAAAATACAAAATTTAGCCGGGCATGGTGGCGCATCCCAGTATCCCAGCTTCTTGGGAGGCTGAGGTACAAGAATTGCTTGAACCTTCAACCTGGGAATTTCAGTGAGCCAAGATTGCGCCACCGCGTTCCAACCTGGGCAACAGAGCAAGACTCTGTCTTTAAAAAAAAAAAAAAAAAAAAAAATCAACAACTTTAACAGGACTCTGATGTCAAGAACCTTAGTACTGACTACAGGAGAGGCCATTTAACCTTAAATAGCTTTTTGTTCCATCAAAACAAAAAGGCTTATCCTTACTAGAACTTTGGCAAAGCTAAAAAAGGCGAAAGAACACTGGACAAATAATGTTTTCCTAGGCAGAGCAGAAGTGACTAGGTATTTATTAACAAAAAAGATGTCTAATGAATGGTAATAGGTGTCCTCCATGTAGGGACTTTCACATACCTCTGAGGGAAAAATGAAAGTTAGCATTTATAGAGTTCTTACTGTGTTCCTCCACTATGCAAGGCTGTTAGATAATTCTGTAAGGTAGAAAGGCAGAAAGGTTGAGTCAAAGTGTCAAAAACTGGCCATTTTATCATCACAGTTACAATTTGAAACAAGATAAGTATGACCACAAAACAATTCTAATCATGATTATTTTTGATCATGAATATGAGAGTTATGGTTAATATCAATCTTTTTCTTCAGCAACGATTAATACTGTGTGTAGCATCATGATAGATCAAATGAAGTACAAGATATCCTATTCTATTCTTAAGGTTAAGGTCATTGTAGTTTGGTATTTACATTTCATCTGTCAGTATCATCATCTAGTTAAGTGACCAGCAAATGTCTAGAAAGATACACTAACAGTATTTTTCATACTGAAAATTGAAAGTCATTAGTGGTCTGTGTGATCATTTAGCGAGTCATTTTGAAAAAGAAATTGAAGAAAATACCAAAGTGCTGCACTGCATGAAGTAAATATGGAATTGTGAAACTTGTGTGTACTGGATCATGATATAAAATACTATGGGTCATAGTCACAACTTTCTACTCTGGGTAATTAAGGAGAATGTATACTGAGCCTTGAAGAAGAGAGAGGATTTTAATATAAGAAAAGAATAAGGAAAGCAGTCAATGTGAGTAGAACTGTGGAAGCAGGAAGGTAGCATCATAAGCTATGTTCAGGAAGGAGTGAGTAGACCATATTGAGTTAAATAGTAGAGTCTATCAGATTAGTAGTGGAAGATGAGGCTGGAAAGGTGGTTTGGAATTGGACTGTGGAATGTTACTGAATGTCAAGGAATTTGGATTTTATTTTATTGGCAGTGGTGAAGTTTTGAGGCCTTTGAAGCAAAGAGATTGGCATGTCCAAACCCTTAAAAAAAAGTGCAATCTAGCTGTAGAAGCAGGGAGACTAGTTTGAATGCTTTTGAAGTAGTCCATATAGTAAAAAGAATTGGGAACAGAAAGGAAAACAAAGGTCTAAGAAACACTGTAAAGAAAAAGTATTCTTTTCTGTTAATTGCTGCTACAAATATCTCCTTACATTTCATTCTTCACATAGCTGTAAAAGGGATCTTCTTTCAGTGCCTTTACTGCAGCAAGGAAAAAAAGTGATCTTCTCAAACAATATATCAAATTGAGTCATTTCTCTGTTTACAATGCTTCACTGGCTTCTCACTACAATTAGATAAAATCTGTGACCTACAAAGTGTACCACTCTATCCCATATCTCCTGTAGCCCTGCTGACATTGCTTCCTTTCTTTTCCTTAAACACAGAATGATCATTTCCATCTTACGGCTTTTGCACTTGCTGTTCCTTTTGTTTGGAAAGCCCTTGCTATAGGTCTTTATCATTATTTAGTTCTCAACTCTCAGGTCATCTGCTTAGAGAATGATATTCACCTCCTGGTCATACTCTATCACATTACTTTTTATGTCACCTTAACATTTATATCTGTCGGAATTATTTATTCATTTATGCTGTCTGACTTCTTTCACTAAAATATAAGTTTCAGGAAGGCAGGGACTTTGTCTTATTTACCCTAGCACATGGCACCCATTTAGTAAAAATTCATTGAATGAAAAATGATATGTGATAGTAGATTTATAATCAATGTATTATTACATTATAATGATTTCAGTGAAAAGTGATGAAGATATGCTCTTGAGAGAGTTCAGTAGACATATAATAAAAGGATTTTATAATAGGCAAATAGAAAATTTAATGAATTCTTAAAATGTACATAAATTATATGAGAAAACTTGATCAGTGAGAACATCTTAAAGGATTTTTACCATGCCAGAGTTTATCCTACTTTTTTAGAAGTGTATGGACTCTTTTAGTCCTTTAAGATATCATACAGTACACTAAGATAAGGATAGGTAATTTTATGAAGGAGAACAGTTTATCTGATGGAGTTTATGTTCTCCTTGTGAGATCTTTATTCCTTTCTCATCCTATGACTTGAAAATGGTAAGCATTTTTACAAGGAAAAGATTTATTTATACTTGTAGACAAGAATACCATAAAAAATTTCAAATTCTTCATGTTAGAATTTTTGATGTATTAGTTCTGTTTATTCTAATTGTTTGGATGCCATGATGAATGTAACATTTTTTATTTTTTTCTGTACTGCATATCATGTCCCCATTTTACATGGATATTTTGACTGATGATTTTGGTCTGCCTTGTATTAGAACAAAACGTTAAGAGTAAATCTTTATGACTGTGGGCTAGGCAGTGTTCTCTTGGTACATCATCTGACTAATTTAGGATTCCTTGGCAGGAAGAGCCTATCTGAAATGGTTTTCACTGCCTATTTTGTGTGCTTTTAAGATACTTGTTTAAAAGAAGATACTTTTTTTACACAGTGTGCACATTCTAGAAAAAAATGTACACTTGTTAGGAGGAAAGAAACAACATCGGTTTGGCAGAACTTACTTTAAAACTCTTCACTGATAGTACTTAAAGGATATTTGCTTGGATTAAAGCCAAGTTGCAGGGTTAGGGAAATCAAACTTTTATTGTAGGTTTGAAATTAACCTATACATTCAGCTGGATTAAAAGTCTACAGTTTTAGATTGGGTCCTGTAATTCTAGAAAGTTTAGTCAAAATCCCTTTTTAGCCTTGGTTTTTACTAAGATTCAAAGAGTGTTAGTATGTCAATACAAAAATACCTTAGAGTAACTTTCTCAACCTGATAAATAGCATTTTTGACAAACCCACAGCTTATAGCACTTGTAATAGTGAAAAACTGAATGCTTTCCCCCTAAGATCAGAAATAAGGATGTCAGCTTTCATGACTTAATACTCAGCATTGTACTAGAGGTTCTATCTAGGCAGTTAGATAAGAAAAAGAAATAAAAGACATCCAGATTGGAAAGAAAGAAGGAAAACCATTTCTGTTTGCATATATCATCATCTTATGTACAGGTATACTTTGTTTATTGCACTTTGCAGATACTGCATTTTTTAGCAATTGAAGGTTTGTGGCAATTCTGTGTCAAGCAAGTCCGTCATCATATTTCCAACAGCATATGTTCACTTCATGTTTCTGTGTTGTATTTTGATAATTCTTGCAATATTTTAAACTTTATTATTATAATTTTATATGTTACGGTGATCTGTGGATCTGTAATCTTTGATGTTAGTATTGTAATTGTTTTAGGGTATCACAAATCATGCCCACATAACTTAATAAATGTTGTGTGTGTTCTGATGGCTTCACTGACCTGCCGTTGCCCAATCTCTCTCCCTCTTGTGGGACCTTCCTATTCCCTGAGACACAGCAATACTGAAATTAGGCCAATTAATAACCCTACAATGGCCACTAAGTGTTCAAGTGAAATGAAGAGTCACATGTATTTCACTTTAAATTTAAAGCTAGAAATGGTTAAGCTTAGTGAGGAAGGCATGTCAAAAACCAGGATGGACTGAAAGCTAGATCTCTTGTGCCAAATAGCCAAGTTGTAAATGCAAAGGAAAAGTTCTTGAAGGGAATTAAAAGTGCTACTCTAGTGAACATATGAGTATGAAAGTGAAACAGCCTTATGGGTGATATGGAGAAGCTTCTAGTAGTCTGGATAGAAACCAGCCAGAACATTCCATTAAGCCAAAGCCTAATCCAGAGCAAGGCCCTAACTCAATTCAATTCTGATGGCTGAGAGAGGTGAGGAAGCTGCACAAGAAAAGTTGGAAGCTAGCAGAGTTTGGTTCATGAGGTTTAGGAAAAGAAGTCATCTAACAAAAATATAAAGTGAAGCAACAGTTGCTAAGGTAGAAGCTGTAGCAAATTATTGCGATCTAGCTAAAATAATTGGTGAAGGTGGAACAGATTTTCAGAGTAGACGAAACCACCATCAATTGGAAGAAGATGCCATCCAGGACTTTCATAGCTAGAGCAGAAGTCATGGAGAAGAGAAGTCAATGCTTGGCTTCAAAGCTTCAAAGGCTTGGCTGACTATCTTAATAGGGGCTGATGGGCTAATGCAGCTGGTGACTTTAAGTTGAAGCCAGTGCTCATTTACCATTCTGAAAAGTCTAGGCCCTTAAGAATGATGCTAAATCTTCTCTGCCTGTGCTCTGTAAATGGAACAATAAAGCCTGAATGACAGCCTATTGTTTATAGCATAGCTTACTATTTTAAACCTGCTGAGACCTCAGAAAATTTTTTAAAAAAGATTATTGACCATTGACAATACACCTGGTTACCCAGGAGCTCTGATGGAGATGTACAAGGATATTAATGTTATTTTCATCTATGCTAACACAGCATCCATTCTGCAGCCCATTGGACCAAGGTGTAATTTTAACTTTCAAGTCTTAATATTTCAGAAATATATTTCATAAGACTGTATTTGCCATAGATAGTGAATCTTCTGATGGATTGGGCAAAGTAAGATGAAAATAATTACATGTACAATAGCACCCAAAAGAATGAAATACCTAGGAATAAATTTAACCAAGAAGATGAAAGATTTGTACACTGAAAACTATTAATGCAAAATACTTTTGAAATAAATTAAGGAAGACCTAAATAGATGAAAAGAAATCTCATGCTCATGGATTGGAAGACTTAATATTGTTAAGATGGCCATACCCTCCAGATTGATTTACCGATTCAGTGCAAGGCCTATGGAAGTTCTAGTTTCCTTTTTTTGCTGAAATTGACAAACTGATCCTATAATTCATATGAAAATGCAAGGTACCCAGAATAACCAAAACAATATTGAAAAGCATGAAATTGGAGAGCTTGCATTTCCTGATTTCAAATCTTACTGTAAAGCTAGAGTAATCAAAGCAGTATGGCACTGACCAAAGAATAGACTTACTGATGAGTGGAATAGAGTTGAGTGTGTAGAAAGAATTCCTCACATTTATGGTCAACTAATTTTTAACAAGGATCACAAGACAATTCAATGTCTTTTCAACAAATAGAGCTGACACAACTGGATACCTCCATACAAAATAATGAGGTTGGATCCCTACCTCACACCATACACAAAATTCAAAATGGATCATAGACCTGAATTTAAGAGCTAAAACAATAAAATTCTTGGAATAAAACATAAGTGTAAACCTTTGTGATGTTGCATTAGGTGATGGTTTCTTACATATGACACCAAAAACACAACAAAAGAAAAAAATAGGTACATTAGAATTTATCAAAGTGAAATACATTTGTGCTTCAAAGGACATCATCTAGAAAGTGAAATGATAATTTTTAGGATGAAAGAATATATTTGCAAAACAAATAATGCTTTCAATGAAATAAAAAGACAATTGATTCATCCAAAAAGGGCAAAGAATTGGAAAAAACATTTCTCCAAATAAGATGTGGAAACGGCCAATATTGGCTCAAGCCTGTAATCCCAGCACTTTGGGAATCCGAGGCGGGTGGATCATGAGTTCAGGAGTTCAAGACCAGCCTGGCCAAGATGGTGAAACCCCGTCTCTACTGAAAAAACAAAAATTAGCTGGGCATGGTGGCAGGTGCCTGTAATCCCAGCTACCTGGGAGGCTGAGGCAGAAGAATTGCTTGAACCTGGGTGGCAGTGGTTGCGATGGGCCGAGATCATGCCACTGCATTTCAGCCTGGATGATAGAGTGAGACTCTGTCTCAAAAAAAAAANAAAAAAAAAAAAAAAAAAAAAAAAAAAAGAAGAAGAAATGACCAATATGCATGTGAAATGATTACTATCAGTAGTCATTAGGGAAATGTGAATCAAAACTATAAAATACAACTTCACAGTTACTGTCCATCTAGGGTTGCTCACCAACTTTGTAGTCATCCGTTTATCATACCAGATACCACTGAATGGGGAAAAGGTCTTGAAAAGTTCACTGATTTTGTAGTTTGGCACTTAAAACCTGATAATGTCATCATCAGCTGATGGCACTGCACAGATGGCTCAACACTTTACAATTTTCTGGTGCCAGTATGTAATGAGGTATGAGCATTTAATAATGGAGAAAGATTGAGCTCTATTTAGCATATGAAAAGAATATACCTTCCTTTCAGCTGGAACTGCTGTCTTCCAATAATTTGCCAAAATAACAAACATAAAGGGAAAGAGGAGAGGCTCCTGATAACATGTTCTTTGGGTTTTTTAGAAAACATGGAATTGTTCCTTTGGCCACAGTCATGGGATTCTACAAGAAAGGCGATACTGTGGACATCAAAGGAATGGGTACTGTTCTAAAAGAAATGTCCACAAATGTTACCATGGCAAAACTGGAAGACTGCAAGCATGATATTAGCATTGTTGCACATGAACAAGTTAAGGGCAGGAATTTTTTTTTTTTTTTTTTTGAGATGGAGTCTTACTCTGTCAACCAGGCTGGAGTGCAATGGTGTGATCTAAGCTCACTGCAGCCTCCACCTCCCAGGTTCAGGTGATTCTCCTGCCTCAGCCTCCTGAGTAGCTGAGATTACAGGCACCCACCACCATGCCCAGCGAATTTTTTGTCTTTTTAGTAGAGATGGGGTTTCGCCATGTAGGCCAGACTGGTCTCAAATTCCTGACCTCAGGTGATCCGCCCGCCTCGGCTTCCCAAAGTGCTGGGATTACAGGTGTGAGCCACTGCAAAGGGCAAGATTCTTGCCAAGAGAATTAACATGTGTATTGAGCATATTTTTAAGCACTCCAAGAGCTGAGGTAGCTTCCTGAAATGCATGAAGGAAAATGATCGAAAAATAAGCCAAAGAGAAGGGTATCTGGGTTCAGCTGAAGCACCGGCCTGCTCCATCCGAGAAACGTACTTTGTAAGAACCAGTGGAAAGATGCCTGAGCTGCTGGAACCTATTCCCTGGGAATTCATGGCATAATAGATATAACAAAAAACAAAAAACAGAACAAACAAAAAAACCCTCTGTACTAGAAACAAAGGGAAGGTATAGGTTTTAAGGACTTTTAATTAACAATGAAATCTAACAAAATTAAGACCAGATATTGAAAGAATTTACTAGTTTTATCAATTTCATTTAAGATGTAACAATATAACCTGATTATATTTGTTATGCCTTGAACAACAAAATTAAGAAGTATAGTTGTGGAGGAAAAGAGAAACAACATTGTCAGTGATCAGGAAGTAGCTACTGATCCAGTTTTCTGATTAGGCAAATAAAAATTATGGTTACTTCCCTTTTTTAGCCTAAAGGTAGAAAACTGACACCCATGCTTTTAATTATTGCAAAAGTCCTGAATAAGATAATTACATTCGTTGTACTTTTTTGGACAGTAGGAGTCCAGTTACAGAGCTGAATTATAGAGGGTTAGTGTAGAACACTTAAAAAGTGACTGTGTCTTGAAAAGTAGAGGCCATTCATTTAATTGAATTTTCTTACGAAACTTTTAGAAAGTAGGGGACGCTCACTTACTCGAATTTTCTTAGGAACAAGATAAATATGTAAATTAACATCAAACAGAAGAATAGTATCATTTGTCAGAGAAACATAATTCATATATTTCTTTTGTATGCAAGTAAATGAATATTTTAACTGTATTTTTATAGGGATAGGAATACTAAAAACTATAGACCAACTAAAAATAGTTGTCAGAGGGCAGAGATAGGTACCTGTCAGAGTTAGAATTGAATGTTATGTGAGATAAAGATGAAGTAAATGTGCAGGTTTTAAAGATAAAATAGAGGAAATGTAGTCAGGATAAAATTACACATCTAAAAATACAGTCTGTGCAGTGAAGTCATTACAGTTGTGTCTAGATAGATTCACAATTTCTATACTGACCTTTGTCAGAAATAGCTCATTAAGACTAAGCTTTCTACTCCCTGACCTAGGTTACATATACAGCAAGGTGACAGAGGCTGATTCAGAGACAAGGACTGAATTTTAGGAACCAAGTGTTCTTAGTTCTTCAGCTAGCCAATTACTAAGGTTTAAAGCAATTCTACAATTGATGTGTGGGAAAAGATGAGATCCTTAAGTCTTAAAAAATAATCAGAAGTATTATAACCTGAAACTCAGCTTCTAAAATTATGCATAGAAATAAATAAGTCACACCTTGAATAATTGACATGGTATATTCTAGCAAAGGTGTGGTAGCTTTTTATGTAAGTGATTGCAGAGTGCCTAACTTAGTGAATCTGTAACTTGTTTAAGAAAACAATTCTCAAACTATGAATTTGTAATTTTTTAAAAAACAGCAGGAAGAGTTTAAAGAATAGATTTTCCTGAGATATTTTAGATAATGCAGTATACACAAATTTTTTTATATGCAGCTTTGAGGAATGTGTGTGATTCATAAACTGACTATACCTTTAGTACTGATGCTTGTAATAATTACACAGGAGAATTCTACTAGACTTTAAGGCAATATGTTATTTTTGCCAGATTCTTTTGCTGCATATTGTAAAGAAATTTGTCCATTGTTACTGCTGTGATACATATTGAAAGTTTAATAGTAAGCAAAATTGAAATACCTTTTCTTAAACTAGAATATTATTCATTTAAAGATAATTTCTATTATGGTACAAATTTTGGCAATTAAAGCATGCCAAGAAGAATATCAGTAAGAAATCTATCTTTTTATTAGATGGGAGACTTTGCTAGTATCTTGCATTTATACTCTAAAAATGAAGAGTTTCAGATTGTTTTGATGTATTTGAGCTGTTATGAGGAAGAAGATAATTATTTTGTGCTTGCCTATCTTTTTCTACTTACTCTATTAAATAATGTCAATCCCATGACAGTGAAAGCCCCATAAATGTTACTAGTGAAAAACTTGAGGTCTAAACTAGGATTCAGTAATGACAACAGAATTTCCTAATCTGATTACTAGCTAACCAGTTCTTCAAGAAAAATTTGTTTGGAAAATAATTAATCAGCACTATGACAAACACATGACATATTGCTTATACTCACATTTGCTAAATCAAGAAAAGTTGGAATTTAACTCATAAGTAAATGTCTTCCTTGTTTTGTTGTTATTTTGGAAAAAGCCAGTGGAGAAAGACAGGTTTAGATACTAAACAGGATTTTGGAGTCAAATTGTTAAAAACGATGCCCAGAATCCAATACAGATGGTTTCTTGGGTGATAGGTAATGCATTGACATGAGTATCGTACCAGAAGTCAGAAGACATAATTTTTTCTTTCATCTCTACTACTGATAGGCTGTGAATGTTGTATAAGTTATATAGCTTCTTGGGGTCTTACTTTTCTTGGCTTTTTTTTTTTTTTTT
>NW_016107574.1:1173766-1186881 GCF_001604975.1 Cebus imitator | reverse complement strand
CAGGAGGCGGAGGTTGTGGTGAGCCGAGATCGTGCCATTGCACTCCAGCCTGGGTAACGAGCGAAACTACGTCTCAAAAAAAAAAAAAAAAAAAAGAAACTTAGTTGTTACTCTGTTGTTTCTGAAGCATTTTCCTGGATACAGGTATATGTAAATACCTATATGATGCATATGTAACACTTGTGAGAGAGAGACACACACACACACGTGCGCGCGCACACACACACACGCAAACACGACTAGCAGAAAAAACCAGCTTAGAATTTCACTGCATTTAAAATTTGGTACTTTGTAAATAGATATTTATTATTATATATTATTATAATACATGGTACTGTAGCTATAATGATACGGTTTTAATGAAGTACTTTGATAAGTGGTAAATATTTGTATAAGACTAGAATTTGCCCTAAGAAACATATATTTGTGTGTATACTATAAACACATTCCTCAAAGCTGTGTATATACACACAAGCACACACAAACTCATATCGATAGATACAGATACAAATTCTGAAAATTTAAATGCTCATGAACAGGTTTATATTTGCTCAGGCTCCAGAAATCTGGTTTTGTAGTTGTAACTGTATTGTATTGTTGTATCTAATCGGTCACTTTAATAGGCTCTAGTGATAACTGGATAGAGTAGCTGTAGGTCAGTATGTTGGAATATTTCTTCCTTACC
Organism: Cebus imitator; assembly: GCF_001604975.1. Classification (NCBI taxonomy): domain Eukaryota; kingdom Metazoa; phylum Chordata; class Mammalia; order Primates; family Cebidae; genus Cebus; species Cebus imitator. The sequence continues at coordinate 1,186,196 of NW_016107574.1, read as the reverse complement.
ATTTAGACAATAAAAGTAGCTTTTAAATAATGTCCTTGCTGCTTTGATAGTCTGCCAAGTTCCATTCCTAATTCTAGGACATGTCTACTGTTTATTTTTATTTTTTTGCTTTCAGAGTTGCTAAGTGTTGTTGGAAATCAGAACTGTGCTGACTGAGTCCACTAGATATTTATGCTGTGTTTTAATTGCAGCCTTCTGTGGATTGGCCATTTTCACTCCTCATTGTCCCCCTTTAGCATTTATCATAATGACTGTTCAAACCATTTTTTTTTAAACCACTCCAAGAGAGTGTGAGGCAAAAGCCAAAGCTAGGGGTCATCAAATCATTTTCTAGTTTACAGACAGGACTGGAGTTCCTCTAACATTAGGCGATAGAATTGAATGATCTTTAAGATTTCTTCTAGACTGAAAATTTCTGTGACTTCAAGTACCCAATCCCACTTTTTTACTCTTAAATATAGTTTTTGAACCAACAGCTAGGACCCATATCTTCCCATCTCTTAGTCTAAAGGTATTTTTGGTATACTGTTGTGACTCTTCATTTTTCCCTTTGCTGAAAGTGTGGATGCCTGGTTTGAGCTTTTTCATCTTCTCTTATATTTTCTACTTGGATAACTTTAGCTCAGATGGACAATATACTCCCCCTGCCTTTGAACTTCAACTCATGTACAGAGAGGCATGAACAAGAATAACAAAGGTGTTTATAATAACAAAAAATTAGAAGTAACCTGAATTTCTCTTAACAGGGCAATGACTCAATGATACATCCATACCATGTAGCAAGTAAAAAGAATGGCGTAGATATATATGTGTGTATGTGGAGAGATTTCCAAGACATATTAAATGAAAATAAGCAAATTGCAAAATAGCATTTCGATATCTCATTTATGTCAATAACAAAGCAAAAATCACATACGGTTGGCTCGTGTATCTGTGGGTTCCACATCCATGGATTCAAACGACCATGGATTGAAAATACTGTGGGGAAAAATTGCATCTATGCTAAACATATACAGACTTTCCCTACCCACTCCCCCTCTCCCATCCTTATTCCCTAAACAATACAACAACTATTTACATGCTATTCACATTGTAGTAAGTATTATAAGTAATCTGGAGATGATTTAAGGTATAGAGGAATATGTACATAAGTTATATGCAAATATTATACCATTTTATATCAGGGACTTGAGCATTTGGAGATTTTGGTATCCCCCATCGATGATACTGAGACACGATTGTATTTCTATATGTACATGGTATGTATATGTCAATGTATCAGAAAAGGTACACCTCAAAAGAGATGTCAAACTGATACACTTTGTTACTTCTGAGGAAAGGAGTGAGATTCAAGGGGAAACGATCATGTTGATTTTATTATTATAGTTTCTGTATTAAGAGTGCATTAATTTGTGAACTTAAAGATTTGAGCCACTTAGTTTACAGCACTTTAAAATAAGATTTTAAAAAAGGAATAGATGTATTGTATTCATACATTTCCATAGATAATAAAGGTGAGAGAGACCTTAGAAGATCATCTAGTAGAGTATTTGAAAATCTAAGTCCCTCTAAGTAATATACTCTACCAGTCTGTTTAATGACAAAGTCAGGATGAGAACCTAGGTTTTCTGATTCACAGACCAGAGTTTTTTACACTACCTTCAAGGTGCACAGCTAAGATACATAATTTTTCACAAAGTCTTACCTAATTATCCAAACAGCTCTTTAAATTTCTATCTCAGATTCACTGTTTGTGTCACTTGTACGAATTTTAACCCACACTACTTTATACTGTTATTTCCTCCCTTTCTAGATCATTTATATTCTTGCTAGAGCATATATATTCCATGAGGAAGAAACTCTTAACTTGCTTGTATCTGACACAGTGCCTTGCACTTAATACTTAAGCTGAATTAGTAATGAACATTTCTGTAGCAGGCTCTGCACCTTTCATTAGATTAAGAGAAAAAAGTTGACTGCCAAGTCAAATAAATAGTTGAGTTTTTTTGTTTTTGTTTTTGCTGGTAAAACCTGCCATGTCAAGATAGAAAATATTTTAGGAAGTCACATAGTGAGATATTTGCTACCCTGCAAATATATTCCCTTTCCAAGGAAAATAGTTTTGTTCTCCACTCCTGCTTCAGAGAGAACAGTTTGTCCCCATAGAATATTCTAGGTAATATGACCCACTTAGGAAATATGTGGTGATTGTGCTTCATAATGGAACCTCTTTTGCTAAAGTTGCACCATGAGAAAATGCCTCTTGAGTGCAATGGTTTTACAGATGAAAGTACATTTTTTCTGTATTTGAATTGGTGCAGCAGACCAAGAAACTCAATTGTGACTTAAAGTTTACTATAATTAGCATAGAAGCTGTGACAGATCTTTTTTCTTATGAAAACATTTCCTCAGAATTTTTGGAATTTATACAAGTATCTGGCCCTTGATGTGTTGTTACCCTGTTCTGTCTAAATAGCTCTATAATTTGGCGTAGCATCTTATTTTCAGCTTGCTTTTCAAGATATACTCTTTTCTATGATTTTCATCTGCATTTGTGTTAATCCTATTTCCCTTATGATTTTTTGTTTCTTCTCACAACTGTTTAATTTGACATCGTTTAAAGCCTGTAGAATTATTTACAAAAATGGAATCTTTCATGGAAGTTTCCATGATCTGCTGGAACAGTGATCTTGGACAGAGCCTTAGGAAGACCTATCCTTTTTGGAAAGCTAATGTCTCTCTTAGCTTAGAATTAATAGTTTTAGGAAAATATCTTAGGATGTTCTAAATTTCCATACATGCTGCTAGCTATAGAGCTTATTATTGAAATGGCAAATGGGTACTTACAGGTGTTCATCTGGAGCCACTTTTCTGTTACTACAATTTAAGAGAGAGAGAGAGAGAGAGAGAGAGAGTGTGTGTGTGTGTGTGTGTTTGAAAGAGATACATACACATCTTTTTTTCCACAAAGGTATATGAGTTACACATATGTGAGTTCTGAGTTTGACTCATTTGAAAGCTGTGAAGCAATTAGAGATAAGAGGTTATTAAAAAGAAAGTAATGTGTAACTATTTTAGTGAGTTTCAAATATGGTATACTGAAATTTGTTCTTGCTCTATTGGGCATTTTATTAGATATTTTGAAACTAGCTTTGTTTAGCACATTTTGATTTGCTGTGCTTAGAAGGAAATATATTAGTAATTGATTTTTAAATATTCTTGAGATTATAAAATTTTAAATTTCATCCAGATAAAGATGTCTTATGTAGATTAATTTACTCAGGCAAATTCCTGTTAACTTTATTGTACCATTTTGTAGATATTAACTGGGCTTATAATTTTTGATAAAATCCCATTCATTTAAAATTGTAGTCAACAGTATTTAGTAATAGTTGAATGGAATAGAAAAAAATTGATTTTTAAACATTAGCTTGAGGCTAGTGCTGGTTAGTGTTTTATGTTATTATTTTTTTCAATTGGTACTTGATGGAGAAATGTTTTTTGGAAATGGTATAGAGAGCTGTATTCTACTTCTATGTAGGATTTTTTAGTTTGGATATGGAAAAGCTGGAGCTCAAACATAGGTTTGAGCTTGGCACCTCCAATTTGCAAAATGGACACATTTTTCTTGGCAAGTGAAAGTTTTGGTAGAGCTCTGAGTGCAGCGGATTTAGATGCTAGGACAGGCCCAACAGTCATTAGGAATAAACAATAGTTAAAAATTATTACTCTTTTAGCATCAGTTTTACTGTTTTCAATAAAGTACAATTTGGCTCCTCTCTCTGACTCTCTTCCCTTCCTGACCCTTTGCGCTTTTAATGAGATAACAAGGAAATACGTTAAAAATTTAGATTTAGGGTTTGTTTCAAACTTTGTTGAAGACTTGATCTTGAAAATTTAGGATTTGTTTTGAACTTTCTTTGATTATCAATCTAGGATGACTTATAAGTAATGGGTAATTTTGCTAATGTCTCTTAACAGTCTTATATACCCCCAAGATCATGTTTTCTGACTTGAAATTTTTGGTGGAAATGGGAGTTCATTTGAAGGAGTATAGTTCTGACACTGACAGAGGACTCCTAAAGATAATTACAAATCAACTGACAAGCACTTATTAGGCATTGACTGTGTGCTAGGTAATGGGGATAGGATAAGAGGAGTCCTGAGGCCTGCTCTGGAGGACTTATAGTCTAGGTAGAAGACAAAAGATATTTTTACAAGCTCCTGTAAGCAGCATATAATTACATGCTAACTTGTGTGTGTTTGAGATGGGAGTTGAGGTAAACTCCAAAGCAGGGGGTTATCGTGGGCTGAAGCTAATGTGAACCGCTTGGACATGAGCGGTTATTCCTCTGCATGGTTCTCTCTAGGAGTTTGCCATAATTGGTTTTTATCATGTTTTCAGTATGTTTAAAAGGGCTTTCAGGAGAAATAACTACATCTGAATCTTTTTTTACAATATCTTTTAATCATTGTAGTTGTCACTTATTCTGAGTTGAAAGTGAACTTGGCAGCTTCAGCATGGATAAGGTAGATATAGGCCTGAGAGTACATTTGGAGAATGTGATGAAACCTTCTTATTAATTTATGGTCACTTTCCTGATATGTCTCTGATGGCAGCTAAAATACAGTGTCATTTTTAATGGCTGTGTTTTCTGTGAGGGAGTATCTGCAATGGTTCTCCCTCTTGTTGTGGTGGCAATGTTGGTGAATGCCCAAATGTCTTGTGAAAATAGCCCAAAGCTTCAACTGGGACAGATCAATCTATCATTACCGCTGAGTAAATAAAGATAACTGAACATCCAATTCCTTAGCCTTCCATGATCTTTTAGAGGTCATTCTGTTTTGGAGTACTACTGAAGATACCAACTTTATTCTAGTAGGCTCTATATGATGAAGAGCCTAGTAACTTTGAGATCATGTATTTCCCCTTGTACATTATATTTTATCTGAATGCTTCTCATCCTTTAATAGAGAACCCCAGCAAGCGGTTTGCATGGGAAATCCTGTGCCTTTTAAAACTTTCTGCCTGCACTAGTGCGTCAATCCAAGATTATTGATTTTTAAAAATTGTAACCCAGAGCCTATCTTTTTAAAGCTTCCCTAAAAACTGAGGTTGATAGGAGATTTTATGCCATTACAGAAAACCTATGTTTCATAGGATGCTTTATTTTCTAATACTTTTATCTTGAAGTAACTAGAGCAAAGCTGACCCTTTAAAATCTAAAATTAAGTGAGAAAGATACCGGCTTTCTAATATGGAAGTGTAATGGCTAAATTAAGACAAGGGAGAAACCTGGAAATTAGGAAAGGGTACACTTAGATTTCTTCATCAAAAATCATAATGACTAAAATGAGGAAGTATATTCCCTTTGAATTTTATAAGAGGAATTTTCAAAATTTTAAAAAGACAGTCTTAATATGTGATAACTATTTAGGGACTTATAATCCTAATAAAAAAATAGAAATAAAATCACACCAAGTTTAGATCAGTTCTTTGATAACATATTGCTATTGGACTTTAGAAAGGAGATGTTAGGGGTATGTTTCTATAATATTGGTTACTATCATGGTTTTCCATGCCATCATAGTTTTCCCTGAGCCGTCTGTTGGTGTCATTGTTAAAAGTGAACTCTTTGGTATTTGGACCATTGGTGCAACCAAATAGGACATTTTCCTTTAGAATTGTAAGGTTTGTAGGGTTTTTCTATCTTGATTCACTTTATACCAGCCTGATTCACAATTATTCCTTTACAGAACAGCTTGAATTCGACAAAGCTGTGAAAAAAATCAGTCTTTTCTAAATAAGGTTCTTTTTTTGATTAGAAATTCCATCTTTGCAGTTAAAACATTTGTAAACATAACACAATTAGATAGAACTGATGGACTTTTCAAGACTGCTGTTTTTATAATGGAAAAGGATTTTTCTTAAAGAAGCAATTTGGTGATAGGCCTTAGAATTTCCTTGAAAACAGTTGGAATTTACTGCTAGCATATATTGGGTCAGATGAATGAGGGAACATGGGTTTGCTGGTTTGCAATGTTAAAGAAATATTGGTGTTTTTAGAAGAAAATACAGCATATATGTTGGGTCTTATTTTCCACCATGTCAAAGTATCCTTCACATGACTTTTGTTCTGTGAGATAACAGTTGGTGATCCTGAAAGATGTTTTAGAACTTTCATTCTGCAGTATCTGAAAGGAAATGTAGCCAAGTTTGGAAGACTTAACCTCCATATGCTACTAGCTTCTTTAGTTGGGGTAGTGGTCAGTATGTTCTTGCTGTTGGAATGTACTTGGGCAAGAGAGCCACACAACCTGCCTGATGAACAACTACAATTTTGATTGGCATTGGTAATAAAATGAAACATGTTCCCCTCAGCCTGCCTCTTTCTTCTTTTCCCAAATCCATGAAACTGTGTAGATTTTTCAGGGCTGTTCTCCTGAGCTATTGATGAAATGAAAATAATAGCACTTGAACTTGCAGCTTTTGTAGCAGTCCTTAGAAAACTGTAATAATATTGAGCTGAGGCTGGAATCATATAAAATAAATACTAGAGCTCTGATTCCTCTCTCATTTAATCTTTTCCTGGGCTTTTCTAGAGGAGAGTCAAACTAAGACTTAGACAAATATAAATAGAATCAAGTCACACAGTGTAATGTTGCAACCCAGATATAACTTGAACCCAGTCTTTTATTTAATAAAGATGAGATAACTGTAATTGTTGTTAATCTATCAAACACCTTTCCCTTTTCAGAAGGGTTTTTAAAAATAAAGTAGTTCTTAAGGCATGTTCTCTTTTACCTGTCTAAAAGTGCTAATCTGTAAGTGCCCTACTATAACACTGAGAACATTTCTGCCTTATCAGAGGAGAACATGCCCAGGATTGGTGCCAGGTGTTGTGTTATGCTAGGCTGCCTCCAAAAGTTACTCTCAAAAATGACTCTTTAGTTGGGCCCTTTGTGGTTAGAAAAAAAAAAGTGATACCGTATAATGAAAGAGAGCTCAGAACATTTAAGTAATTTAGAAATAAAAAGACATACCAAAACATTGATTCTCTATTATCGTCAGGGACTATGGCGTATTTTTAATTCTGTGTACGGTATTCCATTTTTCCAGAGGTTGCAAATGGCCCGTAAATGCCTCAGTTATTAGCAACAACACATACACATTGGCCAACAATTCCTCTTTGTTACCCTTTTTCTACCATATGTTTTATCTCCTCCTCACCAAAAAACAAACTGCATTTTGATTTTAGGAAAATTGTTCTAAAATGGGACTTTAAAAATAATTCCTGGCTGGCTTGACTGGACTGGCAGATGTCCAGCAATGCCAAACCATTTGCCATCTGCCAGTAGTAAGCATGGTTACCACTTTTAATCATTTAGCTATTTCAGGTTACTCATATTCACTACAAAATATGAATATTCACCTTCCAGGGATGCATTAATTCTTGGCCAGATTGTTCCTGTTCCATTTAATAAAATGTCTTTCCTACTACATGAATATATCCCCTTAAAATGAGCTATTAAACAAATCATATCTTATTAGTAGGGCCATTTTTAAAAGGTGCTTTGCTATTCATTTTATGCTTCTAGATGAACAGCTATATTACAAAGCACTCTTTGAATGTGCTATTTTGTGCTATGAAAGATTACCATTTTATTAGAGATCAGTAACAGTACCTCCTCATTACCCTCTTCCATCCTGGACAATAATTTGATATAATGAAACAATTATACTGGGCTCTGGGTAGGAATAGAACTGTGAGAGTTAGACATAAACTTTTGTACAAGAGTAGACTTAATTCTTGTATTTTGTATATAAAACTAGGTCAGTGTCTTATAGAGCGTTATCACTGTGTCTCAGATCTCACTTGCCAGCACGTAGGAAGTTTGTTTTGGTTTCAAAATGTACTTTACCCCATGGTGGCTGGCAGGGTACAATACCATTGACATCACTGTGTTTCAAATAGAAAATTAACAAGTAGCTACTGTTGGGATTGCAGATTGCCTTCCCAGTCCCTGTGAGAGATTGCTTTTTCTTTTGGACAGCAACACTTCTCAGCCCCTTGGTACCATTAAAGCAGCCAATGGGGGCTGCCAGAATAGGGATGAACACCAACAAAAGGCCAAAGAGTAGAAAAACTGTTAATAAGGTAAAAATCTTTAATCAGTTTCCAAATTGATGTGAAAGATAATTAAAAAATATTCTCTCCCATCGATGGCTAAGTTTTGACAGTAGTCCAGGTTCAGAGCCTGATCTCTCTAGAGAGGAATATCCTTTCCCTCCACCCAAACCCCTGGAGAGTTGCCAAAGGAAAATAAGCTATTTTGTATTTAGAACAAATTGCCACTGTTTTCTGCAGTGATGTAGCCCTATTTCCCAGACTTTGAAACTTGGAATACAGAAAGTTCTTGTGTGACCAAAGAAGAAATATGGTGAATGAGTGATCAAGTTTTTCTTTTTAACTAAATCCATATAAACAGATAAGAGAGAGGAAGTATGCATAGAAATTAAATTTAGCACAGAATGGATGTCAAGTGAGCAATTTCTGTTAAATCACTTTGGAGATTGGGTTTCTTGTGGGAGTTCCAATGAAGAACAAATGCCTCTGGAACAAGATTTAATTATTTTTTTTTTCAAATGGGGCTGTCAAAAATAAAGTCTTCTTTAGACATGAATGCAGGATAATTAAAAAATATAGTTGCTTATATGTTCTGCACTATAGTCTTCAACTTAGCAAGCAGTCCATGGATCTTGTAAGCCTATGCATACACTAGTTTCTCATTTATCACATGGGATTAACAACTGTTGATTTAATTTTTTTCTTCTTTGCATTGTGGAATATTTCTTTTTAGACTTTCCCTTCTCATACCTTGGTCTTCTTAGCTGTCTCTTTTCTATTTTCCTAGTCCTAGGCCCCTATCACTGTAAATACTTTGATAAAGTCATTCTGTTGTAAAAGCTACAGTTCTTAAACCTTTTGCTTCACTATTAAAAAAGGTGTTGGCTGGGCATGGTGGCTCATGCCTTTAATCCCAGCACTTTGGGAGGCTAACTCGGGTGGATTGCCTGAGTTTAGGAGTTCGAAACCACCCTGGGTACCTGGTGAAATCCCTTCTCTACTATGATACAAAAAAATTACCCGGGTATGGTGGCACCCCCCTGTAATCCCAGCTGTTTAGAAGGCCAAGGCAGGAGAATCACTTGAGCACAGGAGGTGGAGGTTGCAATGAGCCAAGATCGCACCACTGCACTCCAGCTTGGGCAACAGAGTGAAACTCCATCTCAAAAAAAGAAAAGTGTTGACTCTCATCAAGAGTTAGGTTGGAGACTGCTGGTTACTTACATGTAGACATCTTTGGTGGTGTGCACCTTAACATTTGCTCGTAACTTCAGCTGCACCAGGGGGAAAAAAAAAAAAAGGTTAAGAGTTCTGGCATTCATAAGCAATCTCTCACAAATGCTGGCCTGGCATATGATTATACTGTTTGGAGGTCTTATTGATTATTACCTCAAATTGGGTGAGTTAGAGAGTCCTAAAAACATCCACTAGAAATATTACATCTCTCTTCCTCACTGCTGTGCTAGTCATTCTGTTTATTTGAAAAACAGAAATGACAAAAAGTATGGATTCAATCTTAATTGAAATACAGTGTAATTAGTATAACATCAAGTATCATCTGAGGAGCGAGTACGGCAAGGATGATCTCGTGGAAGAAATAGTTTGGCTGTAGCCTGAAAATGAGTTACATGCCCATCAGGTGGATATTTGGGGAGAACGGCATTCCAGGTAGAGAAATTGGCAAGTATAAAAGTACATTTGGTTGTGGAAGAGTTTTGCAAAGGAATGAGTAATCGGAAATGAGCTGGAAAGGTGGTAGGCAGAGGACTAAATTATAGCCTCCAAACAGGTAAAGATTTTACTACTGAAAACTTGAAAAATCGTTACAGCATTTAACTCAGTGGTATCATAGGGCACTATTGTCTACTGATGATCATTGTTATTGACTTAGTGGCACTTCATATTTCTAAGTTGTAAAGACTAAATAACATTTCAGCCTACATGGTATCTGTGTAGTTTGAGAAAGAATATGCTACTATTTTGTCATCATTAATTTATATCTTCCCTTTCCTCTCTCTCCCATAGCTTCTCTCCCTTCTCCCGTGTCCTTTCTCTTTTCCTCTCCAAATCTTTGAGAGACATAATCCCAGAAATGATATTCTTTTAAAACACATTTTGCATTATCTGTGCTTGTTTTTGTATAAAATGCTTTTCTTCCAAATTTTTGAAAAAATTATGACTTCTGGAAAGGATAGTACAACCCTGTGTCCTCAAATATCCTCTGGCTTGGTGTTGAATACCTCTAGAGGTATTAGTCTATGCTAAGAACTCTTTAGATTTTATTGAAAGAAAGTGGTTTTAAAAAGTCTCTCAAGAATAAGTCACATGTATCTCAACCATTTTAATTCTTATTTGTATACAGATAAGCCCTTTCATGTTGAGGCTGACAATGTGACAGAATAATTTATATTATTTTATATATTATATATAATTTATATAATGTACAACTTTATTATAACACTTATTAATATTTCTATTTGATTATTTTATAAGATACCAATTAAGACTATTTAAGTGAAAGCTGCTTCTTTATGAAAAGTGAGAAGAGAGTCCCAGCTATTTTCCTAAGTTTTTATTCCTCTCATCATTGAGTCCCATGACTGCCACAATCAGATCTGACACTAGGGACATGCCACTTGCCAAGTTACTGCATGGGAGTTAATAGTCTATTTTCTGTGAAGTAAATAATATTTGAGTTGTAGGTGAAACATAAAATTATCAGATGCCATTTTGTAGAAATAGCTTAACTTTCTTATTTTATTAACAGAATAAGCTGAACAGCAGAACATGATCATACGTGTTTGAGTAAATAAAACTCATGAGCCACAATATGCTTTTGATATATCATGATCCATTTTTAATGTCATTTTTCCATTAGGAAAACAGGCACGCAGGGTTTTTTAGGGGGATAAATTTGGGTTTTTAGAAGATTCTCAACACATTAAGTTTTAGAGACACTCTGGTATATAGAATGTGTAGGAGAAGCAGCTAGCTGCTGTCACGTGCAGGAGTGTGTGTGGGGAGTTGGGAAACCTGGCCACAAGCCACTGCAGCTTTGAAGAATGTGGCTCATGGGAGGACTCATAGCCCATTGCATAACGTTCAGCAAAGAGGAAAATATAAGCACTGTCTCCATCACTTGACGAGCTTTTTATTTTGATTTAGTTACTTGGTAAAGTCTAGGTATCCTGCAGTGGAAGAATGGCAGATAAGAAAGTTCCAGTGAAGGACCATGCCTCCAAAGGCATCCGCCAGTGGATCATTGGTGGGGCCAGGCGAGGGTTAGATTTCTTATTGTTGGACAGGGGATTAGAGTTTTGAAAGACTACTTGAAAAACATCATCAAACGATACTGAGAGATTTTTCTGAAAGGATATTCTTTCCTCTCTCTTCCCACAACAGTGTGTGCTACCTATAGTTGATATACCTGTGCTTTAAAATATCACAGCTACTAGTAGAGGCCATTTTATAGCAAAATCATTTCCCTTCATGTTCTGTGGTACATCATGTTGGCAGTAGAGGTTACAGGGTTTGAAATCAAAAGCAGCATTGGTTTCCCCAGGGAAAAATGATCCCAATCTACCAAAATAAAAGCCAAACAGACTCCAATTGTTGTTTATCCCACAAAGGGCTTGCCCTTTTTGAAGGTGTGGTTAATTTTGATAGGACTCTTCTCTCTAACAGGGTTAGTGGCTGGGAATTACCTTTTCCCCTGGGCAAAACCCACTTTAAAATCTCACTTAAAAACAGAACTCTAAGTGTCTTTGAAAATAAAAGTACTTTGTTATCTCTTCATTCTCTAAGCCCCTCTCTCAGCAAGGGTACTCCTGTTTTCTCACAGGACACTCACTTCCTGCTGCAGTACCTAATTCTAACTTTGTTACTACTATAACTCAGCTAAAGTAGGAAAGATTTCCACTTTATAGTTTTTATTAGCTGTTCTTGCGTTTTTAAAATAAGTTTGTGTTGAATAAATGTTTAGCAAGGAGCTAAATTTTTAAAAAGCATTATTCGGCCAGGTGCAGTGGTTCATGCCTGTAATTCCAGCACTTAGGGAGGACAAGGCAGGCAGATCAAGAGGTCAGGAGTTTGAGACTAGCCTGGCCAATATGGTGAAACCTTGTCTCTACTAAAAATACAAAAAAACATTACCCAAGCTTGGTGGCACACGCCTGTAGTCCTAGCTACTTGGGAGGTGGAGGCAGAAGAATCACTTGAATGCAGGAGGCAGAGGTTGTAGTGAGCTGAGATTGTGCCACCGCACTCCAGCCTGGGAGACAGAGTGAGACTGTCTCAAAAAA
>NW_016107574.1:1144803-1173566 GCF_001604975.1 Cebus imitator | reverse complement strand
AAAAAAAAAAAAAAAAAACTCTTTGCCTCTTCTGCTCTCTTTGAGGAATGAGTCCTTATTCTCTATGTCAACTCTTCTATCCCTTGGAGACTTGAAAATCATCATCGTATGATACTTGGAATTTTTTTCCTTAGTGCTTCTTAGCTACTGCTGAGATTACAGGCGAGTGCCACCATGCCCAGCTAATTTTTGTATTTTTAGGAGAGACAGAGTTTCAGCATATGGCCAGGCTGCTCTCGAACTCCTGATCTCTGAAGATCCACCCACCTTGGCCTCCCAAAGTGTTGGGATTATAGGTGTGAGCCACTGCGCCCAGCCTGTGAATAAGGATCTTCATATCAAACCAAGCCTTTTCTTCTATTGCTTGTCCTCTTTCCTTCCCCCAAAGTCTTACAGCACCCATGAGTTGGCATCCTCATACAGGAGGCTCTTGAGCTACCAATCACATGAGAATGAAGGCAAGAAAAGAAAGGACCAGATGGCATCAAAAGATATGCCTTTCTAGGTCACTGGTGGTTAAGCTTGCAGTCTGGTTACCAACAGGGAGACTAAGGGGGAAAGGGTGGAGAGCAGCACCATTGCAAGGGGAGAATAATTTTGCTATACAATTCCTGTTCCCAGAATTTGCGGGAGAGAAAAAAACTTCCACGTTGAGGAGAATGGATTTTCTGATTTAACTCTTTCCACTTTACAATTACAAGGCATCTGTTGCTCTTGGAAGAGTATGTTCACCTAAGTGGCATCTAAGCACCTGTGGTTAAATGTGTGCATTATTTGGATGGGACTCTCCCTCTTGGTCAGCTGCTGTTCTTCAACTGCCATTAACCATTTGTTATTTTACTCTCCAAATGCCTGTTTCATTTAAATAAAACACTTAAGGAAATGACATTTATCTTCCAGAAGTACACCTGTCTCCACAAGAGCAGAGGAAATAATTCACTGCTCATCCTTCATATTAACATCAATTATGGAGGACTATATTTACAAAATATGAAGAATGACATCACTGGCCGTTGTGAGATATCTCAGGGTATATTTTCTTGGTGTAAGTTGTGTTTCAGAGCAGATGAATAATTATTTGACTGAAGAAATGTTCAGTAGTGGCTAAATAAAAAATATCTTTTAGGGCATTCTGCCTTCCCTGTTAATTTAGGCATTTTTCAAACCTTGGTCTGGGAATGCCCTGATTTGTTACTGTTATGCAAATCCTCAGACAGCTGAAACTAGCTGATTATTTCCTTATGGAATTCCAGTTCAGGTGTGCTCCCTTGAAGGAGAGAAAATAAGGCATTTTAAATTTTACATTTAAACTTGGTCCCAATCTCTACATTTAGGTCCTTTAAAAATTACCTAGAAAATCCTCGCTTTTTCATAGACAAATTCAATATTCTTCAAGTCCAAAGTCAAATTTCAACCTCTTTTACAAGTCTACCTCCTCCAATTACAGTCTGTCCATTTATTCAGATCCTGTTGTCCTTGATATCTGTATCACTCATTCAGTATGGACCAAATGAGACAAAACAGTATATTTCTTTCTGTAGTCTAAACTCTTAAAGTTAACATTTCTTTTTTACTTTTCCTTCTCAAGCATCTGGAAAAGTGCTGAGTACGTAAAAGTCATGTAATAAATACATGGAATGATTAAAGAGAGAAAAAGATATTTTAATATGTTATTTTCATTCTAGGTTTTAGCAAGTATCACAAAACAAAAAATAGACCCACCTTTCTTTTCCTTGATGTGAAACTTTACGGAATCATTTTGAAGTTCCTTTTTTTTTTTTCCCTGAGGCAGTGTTTCACTCTGTGGGCCAGGTAGAATGCAGTGGCACCGTCTCAGCTCACTGCAACCTCTGCCTCCTGGGTTCAAGCGATTGTCGTGCCTCGGCCTCCCGAGTAGCTGGGATTACAGGCATGCTCCACCATGCCCAGCTAATTTTTATATTTTTAGTAGAGGTGGGGTTTTGCTGTGTTGGCCAGGCTGGTCTCGAACTCTTGGCCTCAAACAATCCGCTCACCTTGGTCTATCAAAATGCTGGGATTACAAGCATGAGCCACCTGTCCAGCCCATTTTGAAGTTTCTTAAAGACTAAAAAATAAAAGGTAATTCTTATATATACTGAAGTTTTGGAGTTAAGTAATTTGAAAAAAATAGATAAGGTATTTTTGCAGTAAGGTGCTTGTTAACTTTATTAGTTGCTTTGTTGACTTTTTTAGAAGACTGAATTTAAAGCTGGAATGTCTAATTATTAGTGTAACCTCCAGTCTTTTTTCCATGCTTCAGTCAGATCATATGAGTACTGTTATCATATGCCATAATGATCTTCATGAAGAGTTTAAAGACACTTTTTACTCTGGTGTTTTGTTGTTGCTGTTTGCTTTTTTTGGTCTGCTGCACAAGAGCACTGTGATCACTTGAGAATCATCACCTAAGAAATTTTTCAGTTAAAAATGAACATTTTGCTAAAGGCTCAGTGTATTTGGGTAGGATAGTAGGGGAGGAAAGTGACTTTGAAGTTGTAAAATATCATTAAGGAGAATCCATAGATATACTTTTAATTGAGGGATTCCTTTATCCACATTAGTTATGTCAGGTTTCAGCCTGGACCCAATTACTAGACTTGAGGTATTGAACTCAATAAAGAAATTTGGAATGGAAATACTGTCAGACCTTTAGCTATAGTTGGGTTAGTAGGTGCTGAAAGAATCTTAACAATTCATCAGCCAAACCTCTGACTTCACTACCCTTAATCATCCTTTCTTGTCATGACATAATTGGCTGCTTATTGCCTTCTCCTACCCTCTTTCAAATTCCTAGCCTTTGAGCATTTCACTTGACATTATTTCTTGTCTTTTAAGACAGAGAAAGTGCATAGTTTGGTGTGAATTAGCAAAACCATTTTGGTCCTCTTTCAGAAGAAAATGGAGGGTGTGTATTTTGTGCTTGATGCAGTTAAGACAGTTACTAAAAGTTCAGTTATAGGTCTTTAAGGAGTTAAGGGTAAACTGTGAACATATTTGTGGATTTTCTATTCAGATATGCTGTTAACTGCTGAATTATTCCTTGTGAAAGATGTGTAGTAGTATTGTTTTAGGATGAAGTTAAATACTCAGAACTCTCTTGTCACTATGATCATAGTTCTTTTAGGGCACAGGAAAGGTAAATCCAGGAGGTTGAGGAGAAATTTCCTTCAACTTTCCCATGGGAAGGGTAGATTAGAGAATGCAGTGACTTTCAGTAAAGAATTTTTGTCATCTGTTGTCCTTGTGGATTGGAGGCAGGTAGAGAGAGAGGAAAAGAGAGAAATAAAAATTAAGCTAATAAGCTAGTACAGTTAAGAAGCAGGGGATTATTTTATGGGTTATTTCTGTGGCTAGAATTGACTCTAGGGCATATATTTTGTCTAACCCTACCGTAGCTGGCCACAACAGAATTTTGCTGTTTCTGTTGTATTGAAGTATAAGAAATCACCATTTTTATAAGTGAAAAATGGTTGAATATCAGAAATTTCATATGGTTCAACCTAATATACAACAACATGTAAGAGAGGTAGGTTGTGTATATGTGTGTTGTGTGTGCAAGCAAGTAAAAGGTAGGAGGGAAGAAATATAAACTTAGGAGCATTTTATACTCCCTTGAGGTACCACAGCTGAAAACCCCTCCTCTTGCCTATGGTTTTAGTTATTCAAGATTAAAAAAAATTGTCCTGGTATGTTTTCACCCTTCCATATTAATATAGTTGAGACAGTTTATGGGGTGAGTTAAAAAATAAACCATCTTGACAGATTACCATTGAGGATAATAATCTAAAGTGACTGTTGTCTACAGAGTACAACAGAAATAGCAGAGACTGAAATGCAGTCACCCCCTACACTTGCAGATTCTTCGAAAGTGGAGAATTAGGGGTGTAACATCCACCCTATAGGCTGAATAAATGCAAATTATTTATCTGAAAATAGGTTTTATGATATTTCTAGTGGAATATCCAGACTGTGTTGACTTTTTGTCTTTCTTAGACGAGCTCATCTGCGCCTTTGTTTAGAACGCTTAAAAGTTCTGATTCCACTAGGACCAGACTGCACAAGGCACACAACACTTGGTTTGCTCAACAAAGCCAAAGCACACATCAAGGTGAGAATTTTTACTTTCAGATTTGCATAATTCACTCAGTTCTGGTTTAATTATTGGCAGTGAATCCTATTCATATACATCAGCTAGTTCACCGTGCCCTCCTTAATAAATGACCTCAAGAGAAATCTTTCTAAAAACTTATCAGCTAATCTGATGGGAGCAACATAACCTGATTAAACTAAACTGTTTTGACAGCGTAGCCATTGGAAGAGCTGGGAACGCCAGGAAAATAACAATTACCTTCTTCATACTCAGAAGGCAGACAGTTGTGCCCTCTGGTGGAGATGACTTCATTTGGCTGTGTCCTTCAGTATTTTTCCATCAAATACCACACAGGAAGTTTCTCCATGGAGATTAGTTTACAGGCTTTTAGAAGTCCATCTTGTTCAAGTAACATAGCATGCATTACATACACAGAAAAGGAAAAGACAGAACTATTTTTTATTTTTAAAAATATGTATTTATATACATTCACATTTTGGAGGCTTTAAACAATGTGTATATTTTTACACACACAGACACACACACACACAGTTTGTGTATATTCATTCATGTTTTCTCTGCCAAAGAAGGAATAGGTTTTATTTGTTCGTACTGGACTATACACAAATGTAAATATCATTTCATTTCAGAAACTTGAAGAAGCTGAAAGGAAGAGCCAGCACCAGCTCGAGAACTTGGAACGAGAACAGAGGTTTTTAAAGCGGCGACTGGAACAGCTGCAGGGTCCTCAGGAGATGGAACGAATACGAATGGACAGCATTGGATCAACTATTTCTTCAGATCGTTCTGATTCAGAGCGAGGTAGGCAGCTTGCCTCTTCTATAATGAAATACTAAATATCTCTGTATCTGGAGATATAATGAAATACTAAATATCTCTGTAGGTGGTATGTTGGGAGGCACTGTATACAACTTTCCTTTTAGCCAACTGTAATATTCTAGGTCTTATGCAATCGTAATATTGTCTAGCAGTGCCAGTGTTGACTATAAAACTGTTTTCTTGAATACATATAAATATATATATATATGAACATATATATATATATATATGATGCAGTTAAGACAGTTACTAAAAGTTCAATTACAGGTTTTTAAGGAGTAGGGGTAAACTGTGAACATATTTGTGGATTTTCTATTCAGATACACTGTTAATTGCTGAATTATTCCTTGTGAAAGATGTGTAGTAGTATTGTTTTAAGATTATGATCATAGTTCAGGGCACAGGGAAGGTAAATCCATGAGGTTGAGGATAAATTTCCCTCAAAAATATATATATTTTTTAACTTTCTATTTTGAGATAATTTCGGACTTATAGAAAATTTTGTTTCCTATAGAAAATTGTAGAGTTCTCATGTAACTCTTCACCCAGGTTCTCCTAACATTAACATCTTATCGCAATACAGTTATTGAAACCAGCAAATTAACATTGATAGAGTACTATTAAGTAGTCTACAGATTCTATTCAAATTTTACCAGTTTCCCCACCAACATACTTTGTCTGGTCCAGGATCCTATGCAGGATCCCACATTGCATTAGGTAGTTCCTTGGTCTTTCTTTCCTGACAATAACACTTTTGAAAAATATTGGCCAATTGTGTTATACAGTGTCCCTCAATTTGGGTTTGTCTGATGTTTTCAAATGATTAGATTGAATGTATACATTTGGGCAAGGAATGTCACAGAAATGATGTTGTGCCCTTCTCAATCCATTTTGTCAGGAAGATACATGATGTCAATCTTTTAATTACTGGTGAAGTGAATTTTTATATGTAGAGTTTAAAAAACACCACATCCTATATTTCTCTTTCCATCTATCCTAAAATATTTGTCTCTGACAGAATTAAAGAACAGAAGTCAACCAAAAAATAAAGGTTTGAATTTTACTGATCTGTTCTTCTAAAGCTTCCACATCAGGCTTCATATCACATTAAAAGAACCCAGAGGTGAATACTGGTGATTTGAAGCCTTACATTTGGGGAAAAGAGCTCATGAGCTTTTCAGGATTCTAAAATATGAGACAAGTGACAGGGGGTTTTTTGTTTGTTTTTAGGACTCTGATTTTGTTTGTTGTTTTTGACTTTAAATGGAAATTTTCAAACATACCTAAAGGTAGAATAGAATAATGAACTCCTGTATACCTACCATCCAGTTTGAACAGCTGTCAACATTCTGTCATTCATGTTTCATCTGTTCTTCACTACCCTCACCCTCAGTATTTTTTCTGGAATGCTTTAAATCAAATCCCAGATAACATCATTTTGCCCCTAAATACTTTAGTATGTATCTCGAATAAATAGGATTTTTAAAATATAATACTATTATAATACCAAACAAAATTAATAAAATCAGATAATCTTATTTAATATCATCTAATATCCAGTTTGTGATCAATTTTCTCCACTTGTCTCAAAAATGGCATTTTACCATTGGTATGTTTAAGTCAGGATCCAAAGGCCACATTCCATTTGTTTGATGTGCCTTTTAAGATATTAATCTATAATAATTTTTCCTGTTCCACACCATTTTGGTAGAAACAAAAAAACTGGTTTCTACATAACATCTCAAAAAGACTTCTTTGGCAGAGAAAACATGAATGAGTATATAGGTATAGATCTCCGTGTATATATATATATATATATATAAACATACCAAAATACATATTTTTTTAAATATCAAGAGACTGAGTCATTTTTCTTATAGAATTTCCCACATTCTAGATTTGGCTGGTTGAATCCTCATGGTGTCATTTAACAGGTTATATCCCTTGTATTTACTGTAAACTGGTTGGTAAATGCAGAATACTTCATAGGCGGTGCTTTGTACTTCGTGTTGCATCAATATTGTGTCTAGTTGTTGTCCCACTTTTAATAATAGATCAATAAGTAGATTCAGGTAAGGTCATTATAATACATTTATATATCAGCCTTTAACTTAATAATTGTTTTAGAAATTATTGCCCATAATTCATTGGGTGTTATACAATAATGATATTCCAATTGTGTCATTCCTCTTGTATTTATTAACTGTTTTTCTATGAACATTTCCTCATCAACTTTTTGGTTATTCTGAAATAAAGTTCATACAGGGAAGGAGGGATAAATGCTTGGTCTTGTTTTTTGCTTTATCAGTTTCCTCAACAGAATTGGTACCATATCAACTTCCAGAAGTAACAAGTTTTGGTTTTACTGTTTTTTTGATTATATCATGAACTCATGTTTTGCTGTACTGAATGTGTTCCGATCTATTACAGTCATTCTTTTAAATTTTTGAATGCTCAAACTGTCCCAGATTTGGTGAGTTAGAAGCCTTTCAAATAGGTTTTTGATCCTTTTTAACACAATCCTAGGAGTTTTGTTTTTTTGTTTTGTTATTTTTCTATGTAAAAGTTTCTTTTTATGTGGCACTCAGTTTTCAAGAAAAGTATACCAGAGGCAGTAGCAAGAACATGAAAGATATGCTACATTTGAGTGACAGTGAGGTATAGCAGAAATAACCCTGAATTAGGTATAGCAGAAATAACCCAGACCTTGGTACCCACCCCCATTACCTCCAAATTTCAGAGGAGGGTGTATTTTTACCACTGTAGTTCTCATTTTTTTAGTGTTCCCAGTGTACCTTACTTTAGTGGTACCTTACCAAGTACCATCCGTATCTTGAGCCGGTAACCTCCTTTTTATAGTGTTATAGGGGCTTTTAGTTAACATCTCTGGTACACTTAGCTAAAGCAGTTTCTCATTTTACTTTAATTTTTAAAACGTATTTTTAAATTTTTAAAAAATAGAGATGGGCTATTGCCTTGTTGCCCAAGTGATCTCAAACTCCTGGGCTCAAGCAGTACTCCTGCCTCCCAAGGTGCTGGGATTACAGGTGTGAGCCACTGTGCTGGCCATCATTTTTGAGTTCAGCATGTTATTTTGGATAGTGTGCCTTGTTATTATTTTCCAGTTGTAGGTTGGATGAGTGTTCAGTTGTGCTGGGAAACAATGGCTTATGAAGCAATATGGATATAGAGCAAATAGTTACGAATTCATTGATTATTTGGATAGCGGCCTATATTTTAAAAACACGTCTAAAATCTCAAACTTTTGAAGCAACAAGCCCTTTTGAAAAGTATACTCCTGGAAATAGCTTCACCCTGTCTTTTTGGCCTCACAAGAATCCACTTTTTTGAGACAGTCTCGCTCTGTCGCCTAGGCTGGAGTGCAGTGGTGTGATCTTGGCTCATTGCAACCTTTGCCTCCCGGGTTCAAGCAATTCTCCTGCCTCAGCCTCCCAGGTAGTTGGGACTACAGGTGCACATCACCATGCCCAGCTAATTTTTGTATTTTTAGTAGAGATGGGGTTTCACCATATTGGTCAGGCTGATCTTGAACTCCTGATGACCTTGTGATCCTCCACCTTGGCCTCCCAAGGTGCGGGGATCATAGGTGTGAGCCACTGCACCCGGCCAAATCCACTTTGTCAGTGCCAAATGTGAAACATCAGGCTTTGAGTTTGTTTTAAGGTAACTGAAAAATCCTGGGTTTCACTCTAGCTCTGATGGGAGAAAACAACTTTTTAACTCCTTTTTGTTTTTAACGTGTATTGCTTTATGTATATTATTGGTGATTGAATAGTATTTAACAATTAAGGTTTTTTTAATTTTTTAAGAGACAGGGTCTCACTGTCATAGGCTAAAGTACAGTGGTAAGATCTTGGCATGCTGCAGCCTCAACCTCCTGAGCTCAAGATTGATCCTCCCACCTTAGCCTCCTGAGTATCTGGGAATACTGGCTGTATCTAGCTAATTTTTGTGCGTTTTATTTTTTATTTTGTAGAAATGGGGTCTCACTTTGTTACCCAGGCTTGTCTCAAACTCCTGCACTCAAGGGATCCTCCTGCCTTAGCCTCCCAGTGCTGGGATTACAAACGTGAGGCACTGCACCCAGCAAGATTATCTGTTGATAGCTGAGTCAAATATGTATTCGGGTTTTTTTTAAATGTTTGGTTTTTAAGTCTATATACCACCACCAAAATGGATCTCATTATAATCTGGAGACTTTCAAGTCTCAGGCCCTTATTTCAACCTATATTTGATGCAAGAAAATTAAATCTAAGACATATCCCTCAAAATGTGCTTTATAATGACTGGCTTGACTGACTAGTCAAAGATCTTTATGATGAATACTAAAAGTCTGTTGAACTATCTGTAGAATGGTACCACCAAAGGCCAGGATGGGTAAATTTTCTAGTTTGCGTATATTAAGTTTATGCTCCTGCCCATCATTTAAGGCAACCCTGATTAATAAACTGACAATTACTTTGTGGTTTAATGCAAAACAGATGTTCTTAAACCACTTGGGGGTTGGGACCTTTTAATATTAAGCACTAATTCCCAAATATGCCAAGTGCTTTTAGTGGGAGGTCCAGACTTACTGGCGTCAAAGGATTTAGTAAATTTGCTGGCTAAATTAAGACCACCACTGTAACCAGACATTCTCCTTGTCAAAAAATATTCCTGTCTCCATCTTCAGTTCTTTAGTTCTCCAGGGATCACTGATAATAAGCTTGTTGTATAACATTTCTTTTTTACCTCTTTTCCTCATGCCATTAGTTTTCAAAGGTACACTGTATCAATTATTAATGTTTTTTTTTTTTTTCCTTTGGCAGAGGAGATTGAAGTGGATGTTGAAAGCACAGAGTTCTCCCATGGAGAAGTGGACAATATAAGTACCACCAGCATCAGTGACATTGATGACCACAGCAGCCTGCAGAGTATTGGGAGTGACGAGGGTTACTCCAGTGCCAGTGTCAAACTTTCATTCACTTCATAGAACCCAGCATGACATAACAGTGCAGGGCAAAATATTCACTGGGCCAATTCAATACAAACAATCTCTTAAATTGGGTTCATGATGCAGTCTCCTCTTTAAAACAAAACAAAACTAAACTAAACTATACTTGAAAAAAAGGGCCAAAGGACCTGTATTTAAGCAAACACTTAGCAAAAAGTGGGGCAGAGCCTCCCAAGGAGAACAAATATTCAGAATATTCATATTGGAAAATTACAATTTCTAATGGCAGCAGAAAACTTGTGTGAAATTTTTATTTGATTGAGTTGACTGAAAAGAGGACATTGGAGATGCCATCCTCTTTCTCTTTTCTAGTTTGCTCATACTACATTGAGTAGACACACTTAAGGATGGGATTAGGAACCGTTCCTGAGCTTTATGGTCCCAAAAGCAAAATAAAAACTAATTGAATGAAAAGACAAGAAAATCAGGCATTAATCTTGGATAGCTAAAGAGCTATTAAAACAGCCTGGGACAATTATCACAAAGCCTGTGGATGATCAATTATTTTTTTAAAAAAAGCTCATTTCGTGCTCTGCAAAAGGAGAGACTCCCATGAAGCCTTTTGAAAGGGATCATCATGCAGCTCAGCTTTCTGTTGGATTCCATGCTAAGCAAGCTACCCTTATCCTGCATTGTTAGCACTAGAGCACCCGCCAGCTCTCCATCCCGCTGCCCTTAGGCCACATGGGAGCAGTCCATGCATGACAGCCTCTATCATACAAGGCCTATGAGTATGGATTGGGGGGCCAGAAGGAAAAAGCTCCACGTGCCTCTGTGTCTGCGTGGGTCAGAAGAGTTGTGCACGCAGATTAGCAGGCAAAGGTCTGAGCCACAGCATTTTTATTTCAGATTTTGATAACTGTTTATATGTGTTGAAAACCAAAATGACATCTTTTTAAAGCTTATCCATAAAAAAAACATAGATGTCTTTTATAGTGGAAAAATACATGGGGAAAAATCATCTATTTTGATGCAGCATTTGATAATGATAAAACACCTCACAATTCACTCTTTATAGTGCACAAAATGAATGAGGTCTGGGCTAGGTAGAAAAAAGGTCAATGCTGTTTTTGTTTTCTTTTAGAATCATTACCTTTTTACCAGCTTTTAACCATCTGATATCTATAGTAGACACACTATCATAGTTAACATAGTTAAGTTCAGCACTTGTCTCATTTTAATGTAAAGATTTGTTGCTTCCATTTTCCTACAGGCGTGTCTCTCTTCCTCACAGTCCCACTGTGCAGGTGCTATTGTTACTCTTACAAATATTTTCAGTAATGTTATTTTCTTCTAAGTGAAATTTCTAGCCTGCACTTTGATGTCATGTGTTCCCTTTGTCTTTCAAACTCCAAGGTTCCCCTGTGGTCCTCTCCCTTACCCTGGGAAGGCTTCTTGGAGACCTTACCCCTGGCTGTTTGGACTTTGTATACTTTAAATAATTTAACTACCCTTAAAAAAAAAAAAAAAAAAAAAAAAAAACATTAAAAAAAAAAAAAAAAAAAGCTTTATGATTTTCATAACTTATTGCTGATTTTAATGGATTGTTAATTTCGGTCCTGTAGTTTTATTTTATGTTTAGATAGGGCTGGGCAAAGAAAAAGAAAATAAAGACAACCATATTTAGCAGTGCAGTTGAGTTGTGTGTTAATGTTAGACTATCCCTTTGTGAGTGGGACAGCATTCACTGCTTCTATATATAGTGTACCATCTTGGTCATATGTTATGCCTTAGCATATACTTGTTCTTGTGCTCTTTCTGTGCCTCTGGAAGTTCTTCCTTGACTGTGCTGTTTGAGTGGAAGAAATTATTTGAAGTAGTTGTGAGTGAAAAACTGCATGTCTTTAGAAGCCCAGTATGAGAACTTGCTACGTTTCAGGTGCTAAGGACTTAATGAAAAACATGACAAAACAATTCATTTCTGTGGCCCGGACAAATTATTTCTGGTTTCATTTATAATTATTACCGGATGAGATGTGATCTCTGTATTTGCTTACTCTTGACCAAGTGTGAGACAGTTTGAAGACTGTGCTACTATGGAAAGTAAATGAAGCCAGTGACTAAGGTCCTGTTTTGTTATTCTCATGGCCTTCACTTGCATTATTTGGGCCTTCATTCAGATAAACTTGAGGTGCTGCCATTTTGTTGTATATGTACAGGATTATGGGCTGGAAAGCAGTTGTTATAAATCTATAGTGCATATTTTAACTGCCCCCTAAATTACTCCTTCCCTGGGTTTGTCTTCCTTGGGGTGGTGGGGTAGATTGTATGAAGTATTACTTTTTTAAAAGATGATAAATCAACTTTGAAGACATAAAAGTTAATTGGAAATAAAAACTGTGAACGAAGAATACCCGAGTTCTTCTTGTACCATCCTTCTTTATGAAGGCAAAACCATGAATTGGGTGTCCACACCTTAAGAGGTAGCTATCTCTTAAATGTCTATGTTGATACCAAATCAGTATCAATGCCAAATCAAATGGCAGTTTGAATTATAATTGCTATTCTTGTTCTGCAATTTAAACAGGACCCTGTCTGACTGGTAACTCCGTACAACCTAATTGAATGTGGTTTAATGTGCCACGTTATTAATAATCTTAACTGCTTCAGGTAGGACACAAAGCCATTCTCATGATCTGTTCTCTAACTTTTGGGAGCATCCCTTTAGCTACAGTATTATTCAAATTGCAAACAAGTCTGGAAGTTCCCATTTAGTCTTCACTAACCTTATTTGGGGTACCCTATAAAACACTTGAGTGACATTTATATTAAAACGTACAGGTACGCCAGGCGCAGTGGCTCACACCTGTAATCTCATCACTTTGGAAGGCGGAGGTGGGCAGATCACTTGAGGTCAGGAGTTTCAAACCACTGTGGCCAACATGATGAAATTCCTTTATCCACTTAAAAAAATACGAAAAATTAGCCAGGCATGGTGGCATGCGCCTATACATAGAAAAGACCAAATAATCACTAAAGACCATAGTAAGACCAAATAATGACTAAAACTGATACATTAATCTTATAAAGCCTTCATTTAAGAAATTCTATAGGAGACCGGGTGTGGTGGCTCGTGCCTATAATCTCAGCACTTTGGGAGGCCAAGGTCGATCACTTAAGGCCAGCAGTTTGAGACCGGCGTGGCCAACATGGTAAAACCCCCTCTCTACTAAAAAATACAAAAATTAGCTGGGCGTGTTGGCACATGCTGTAGTCCCAGCTACTCAGGAGGTTGAGGCAGGAGAAACACTGGAACCCGGGAGGTGGAGGTTGCAGTGAACCGAGATCCACCCACTGCACTCCAGCCTGGGCCACAGAGTGAGACTCTGTCTCAAAAAGGTACAGTACTGTAATGCATTATGACTAAAGGATTCTGACATCATTGCGACTCAAGTTTCTGGTTAGAATAGGGATGAGAACTCCTAGAGAAATGCCTTTTTAATCTCCAGGACAATGACTGCATGAAAGGATTTTAAAAGGCAGGATTGTTGAGGCAAAGTTCCTGACCAAAATCAGATTCCCAACAGTTAACCCAAAACAGTAAAATGTGGGAAAATCAAGTGTTTTAATTACACTTTAATCTCAGTTCCAACATTTGCTGACTCTGGTTACTTAATTTCTTCATGGAAACTTTTTCCTCCAGAAAAGCTAAGTACTACCTCTATCTTGAAAGATTGTAAGGATTTAAGCTGATACATACAAATTACCACCCCACCTGCCAACTGCCATCTAGGAAGATGGTGCGTGTTTCTCTAGTTTCTCTGATGAATGCAACCTAATGCATCTTTAATCCTGAATGTCAGTTATTTTGACTCTAGATCTTACAGAAAAAGTACTATTTCTAAATATTGGTTCACTCAAACAAAATTCCATGGTAGGTAATACTTTAATAAGAAGTCATTTTTTTATTTCCTATAGAATTTCTGTCACCCAGGCTGTAGTGCAGTGACCTTGGCTCACTGCAACCTCTGTCTCCTGGGTTCAAGGGATTCTCCTGCCTCAGCCTTCTGAGTAGCTGGGATTACCTGCCACCACGCCCAGCTAATTTTTGTATTTTTTAGTAGAGATGGGTTTTCACCATGTTGGTCAGGCTGGTCTCGAACTCCTGACCTCATGTGATCCACCCGCCTCAGCCTCCCAAAGTGCTGAAATGGCAAGCATGAGCCACCGCACCCAGCCTCCTATAGAATTTCTTAAATGAAGACTTTATAAGATTCCTGTAGCATCAGATTTAGTGATTTGGTCTTTCTAAAAAAAAGGACTAACCTCAAGTTGAACATATTATACACTAATAATAATGTGCCCTAGGTTAATATTTAGTGTTGACCTTGTCAAGAAAAGAGAATCAGCAGCTATCTACTTTCCTATATGGAATATGTTAGATTGTTTTAAATAGCACAGTTCAAAAACGTACTGGCTGACCACTTCCTGTTCTACCTTTCTATACAGTCATAAATGAGAGAAAACAGCTTTAAATGAAGTTATTTTAAGGTACTGCCAACTAACTTACTGTAGTTTTGGAATTTCTTCCATATCCTCAAGCTCATAGCTCTTTGCCATGGGGAATGCTTTAAAAATCTTTATTAGTAGGGTAATAATTGAGATATTTATTTTAGATGCTCACACCAGAGCACAGAATAGCATTGTAAAAATATAACAAAACCTATAAAAGTACCTCTAAAATTATACAAAGAATATAAATTTAAGATCAGTGGTTTCTAAATTAGTAGCTTCATCACACTTAGAAAGCCACCTCAATTAAACCTGAGGGTGATTTTGGAGGGAAGGCGGCCAGGCAAAAGAATTAAAAGGATACTTACTCCTTCCTGCTACTCCTGAGCAATGAACAATTGATCAGTTACCATCTATTAAAATGATTACTAGCCTAGTTTCAGATCTCAGGCTTCAACTCTAGTTTCCCAGGATATAGTCAAGTGTTTCCGCCAAGCCTGAATTCTTTGTTTCTCTGGTCAGAAATTCACTGCATCGTGCTAAAGTAAGTACAGGGCTTGAAAGGGGAAAAAACAAAAGCACATCAGTTTCACCAAGGAAAGGGAAATCTTGAGCCAGCAAAACAACAACCATAACTTTCAGCCCCAAGTTGAGAAAGTTGTTCTTCAAACAAAACGCCACTTTTCTCCTAATGAGTATAACCATGGCTCTTTCGGCTGTATTCTTAAAAAAGACTTAAGTGGAGAAACAAATTACAGTTTAAATAATTCCAGTGACTATACTGGTTTTGTTTTAAATGAACTGGTATGTGGTGGAAGTAAATTTCCAGTTTTTATTGCCTGGGAACTGAAAGATTAAATATCCCAAACTTGGTATTTTTAGCTACTTTAGCTACCACAAACCCCATGTTGTTATTAATTCTGCTTTACCCCAATCAAGGCCACAAAAGAACAACCTTTATATAGGTAAGCTGAAAGGCAGAAAAGGCAATTGAAACACCTCACAGAAATCTAACACCATTTTGTTTTACTTACTTTTGGCTAGGCCAAAACAAATCATTAGAATGTTCCATCTATAAAACTGATTTCTGAACCTCTTAAGATGTTTCTTAAGAACATAACCATACACATATATAGGCCTTTTAAATGACAGGTTAAAGGGCGCCAATTATTCGGGTTTTTCTGTTTGTTTAAATTACAGTATTACCTGTTATTTTGCCTATGCTCTTCCTCTCCACTGCAGTAAAAATTCAGTTTAACTTGCAACTCAAAAATCCTAGATACAAAGAATGTACATTTACTGTTGAACTTGTAAATTGTCATTTATACTAATTGATTGCTTCATAGTATTACTTAATTCAGCAGATATTTATTGACTCCTCAAGATTTTAACAAATATAAAATCTTGTTGGTTTTAATAGATTTTCTTCCTATTTCAGATACTACCCAAGTTAAGGCAAAAAGCTAAATCAAAGCTTTAAATATCTTTTTTTGGCTGAATTTACAACCGGTAGTTTTTACCTTATAAAAATTATAATTATAAAAATACAATCTATAGACACACATGAGTCACAAAACTACAGTCTTCCATTATGTTAACCTGATGGTCTCCCTTGCTATTTTTAAGGCAGACATTCAGCATTAGAATTGCACACTGGAAACAGATACACACACACCACTCATTGTGACAACAAACTTTTTTTTAAAAAATGTGCTGCTACGTTACTGATGCATCTTGTTTTGGTTTGATGCCTAGCCTTCATAATTAGGCTAAAAGGTAATTTTCTTCATTTCAAAAGTCAAACTTTTATAGTTAACAAAACAGTTCTTAACGGAGATGCACATCAGGATCACCCACAGCGTTTGTCAGACAGACATACCTTGGCCTGGATAAGTCTAAGTTTGGTCCCAAGCCCACAAATTCCTCTTAAATTTTAAACAAGCATTAGGGGTGACTTCTACTATAACCTTCACCCCCTTTCCATTAAGAAACATGCCCTAGGTATAAAAATTAATTCAAACCTTTAGGAATACTAAATATATCTTATCACCTTGGTAATTTGGTAACATTTCAATACTATAGTTATAATTGGATGCCTCAAATCATAAGCAATGGGTATTGTTATCCATTGTTAATGTGGACTGCTCTGCAAGTTAAGGAGAAAATATTAGATAATTCACCATTGCCACTCTGCAGACTAATAGCAGACACTTCTATAGTGCTTATGCCAGATACTCTTAAGCTCTTTACACACATGAACTCAATCCTTAAAACTGAAACAGATTTTTCCATTCTACAGCTGAGAAAAATGAGTCAGAGGAATACACAGTTAATAAATGGGAGGCCAGGATTCAAACACTAGTCTGATTCTAGAGTCCTTGCTGTTTTCCAATATGCTCTGTGGCCTCTCTACATGGTAATTAAAACAACACTTGTTACCTGTGATTACTACTAAAACTAAACATTTGGTTATGAATTTTGGGGATGTTAGGACTGTGCTTTCCTTGAAATGGTAACAACAGTCAAATGTCAAGCTTAAGTTACCTAAAACCATTTCTACTTAGGGGCCCATAATTCAATATTTAACATTTCAGTCTGTCACAATCTCCTTTTTTAATGGGGAAAACTTTAAGTCTCCTTTCTTAATGGGGAAAACTCTACATTAAATTTTCTAACAAAGCTTCGTAAGGCCAAGGTTTATATTTTGTTTTAGAATAGAGAGCTGTACCATACTTCTCATTGAGCACCTTCTCAAATTCAGTATCACACCGTGACAGGTAGTGTCTCCCCAGGAGTCCTACCTCTTAGTTTAGTTCAGACACAAAAATCATCCTGACACTAGGATTTTCCAAAGGGTTACATCTAAATCTTTGACACAAGGATTGATTTCATCCTACATGTCTACTTTCAAAACCTTTTTTTTTTTTTTTTTTTAATAAGGCCACTTTTATTCCTTTTCTCTCTCCTACTGCAAAGTCCTCTGGGAAAACTAAGGTCCCCCCTAGGGTCAAAAGAGGGACAACACTGTTTACAAACATCAGGTGAATTACTATTCATTCAAACACCACCAAGGTAATCTCAACAAAAACTGTTTTCTGGGGTCACACAATGGCATCATATTCTTTCCACTGCTTTTTAATTCGAAGGATTATCTTGCAGTCCATCAGGGCTACTCTTGATTATTGATAAGCTCTTAAGATGTTGCAATAATAACAAAGTATCAGTATATTTGGTTTAGAAGTTTTCAGGCTTCAAGGAGCCCTTCTGTTACTGCAATTTGTGCCTTTCTGTCCTTTGTGTCATACCCTGTGGCCACAAATTATATGGAACAGTGACCCTCCTGGGTTGAGAGGGGGTGAGGGTGGAAGGGAGGGATGAAGAATTCTACCTACCACTGTCCTAAGTTTCAATTTATAAAAAAAAATAAAATTCATGAAATAAAAACTTATTTTCCCCTTCCACCAAAAACCTACAAACACCCCTTAAAATGAAGACATCCTATAAACACATACCTGATTTGTCCTTTAGGATCCAATTTCTTCTGTCTAATGGAAGGAATACTTAAGGATTTACTGAAACCTTTATCACACAATCAGTATTCTCTTCCAAGGCAATGCTGTGTGCAAGTACTTGGAGGTACTCTCTGTAAGTCTGGCAGCTAAAGACTTAACCCTTTTTTTAACACACCCTAGAGATTTTAAAAACACTTTATTTAATAAAAGTTAAACATACAAAACTGAAATTAATACACATCCTAAAAATCACCTTCTTCCATTAATAGGAAGACCCTTTTCTATGCATATATTTGGCTTAAACTCAACTCAGGATAACTGTGATGTTCACTTACACCAACAAATGCAGACAACTTGATCTAATTAACAAAAATTACAAACTCAGCTAAATGAACATAATATACAGGGAAATTATGGTCAGATTAATGCACAAGAAATATGAGAAATATTTAATGATGAAACATTCAGTACTCTTGCTCATTAATTTAGCCTTGTGTTTTTACAAAAATAGTATCTACACTGTATACAGGGCTATACATCAGCTTTTTGTTCTCCCATATAAACATTACACATCCAAAACATGGTACCACTGCCGAAAATGGGAAAAAAAAAAAAAAAGGAAAAAAGCAAACATACAAAAAACAAAAACACCTTAGAAAAGGGAGCTCATCCTAAACATGGTTTCTTACATAAAACTAAGAGTACATAAAAATAAAAGAGCTAGATCAATTTTAGAGATGGCCCAATAGGCCTAGGAAACAACTGAGGAAAAACCTCAAAACAAACTTTGCCATTTACAAATTAACCTATATTTAGGCTTAACTGAACGACAGCTAAGTTTTAAAATTAAAAATAAGAAAAATGAAAGGATCTCTTTAGCAGG
Source organism: Cebus imitator (assembly GCF_001604975.1). Lineage (NCBI taxonomy): Eukaryota > Metazoa > Chordata > Mammalia > Primates > Cebidae > Cebus > Cebus imitator. Next base: position 1,154,754 of record NW_016107574.1, on the reverse strand, counting down.
TTCGTGTTTTTTGCCTTGGTGTTCCAATGAATTGCTAGAGTATGTGTCAAGTTCAAAGCATCTGAAAACTCCAAGTTACAACTTACAAAAAGTACATACCATAGGTTAAGTGGGGGCCTGATATTAGGACGATCAACAGTTCATCTAAGTGCTGTATGAAGCAGCATCTACAAAAGTTGCTTTATTCAACAAACTTTGAGGGAACTGTGGTAGTAGTAAGAAGAAAAGTTAAATGAATACCGGTTATCAATTGCAATTTCTTCACGTTTCATTCTACTGAAGTCAACCAATGACGACAATGGTATCTTGCTTACTCATCTAACAAATAATTTACCTTTAGAAAAATATAAGGATAAAAAGGTAAATGTAAAGCCCTGAAGAGATGAAATCCAACAGTTTTTCTGATTATTGAGGCATCAAATGCCTGACATTGTATTTAGAGGTATCTTGATATTGTGTCATAGGTTTATCAGCAATTCCACAAGTTCCTACTCCAACTTTGCCAGTCACACTCTCAGGTGAAGCAAAAATACTCCTCTTTACCTAGGAGAAAGAAAACAGAAATCATTCCTCATGAGTGTTGGAAAAAATAAAAAAATTCAAATTTTAAGTAATGTTAAAATATATTCTGATTTCAATGTTTAAAAGAAGAAAAGCGTATTGCCTTTGTTTAGTGTTAAAACATGGATATGGAAGTGGTCCCATGCCAGAAGCCATTTACTCTAAGTTCTAAGTTGTTCAAAATATCACTAGACACTTATTAATACTCCTAACACTTGCCTTCCGATATCTCACAATTTTAGTTTTGCAAACTCCAATCCTAATTTCAGCTGTGAGCTATCCATTTTAGCATGATTAAAACTCTGGCTGTATTGCAGTTTACTGTGGGGCCTGTTACAATACCTAAATTGTGAAGTCCCTTGGCCTTTGTCACAAAGTTAACTTCTTTGTGAAAAGGAAGCACTTCTTTCCAGAAGCCATGTCCGTTAGTCAAAGGGCTACCTTGATGGCAGTGAAGAGTAACACATGCGTGCAAGTCTTTTCCTTATTCTGAACTTCCTATATGAATGCTACGGTTATTTTCTACCCAACACACACTTAGAAAGGTAAGGGTATCAAGGGCAACTGAATGCTTTTTTAAATAAAATCTACCAGCGATGCCCAGCATCAAGGCATGTTAACCAAATCAGGTAGAGTTAAGCACACTGCCTCTAAGTAGAAAGTATTTTTTCAAATTTTAGTTCATAAATGGAAAAGAACATAGACCTTTTGCAATTCCTGATGTAAATTCTCCCATTCCTAGTATTTTTATTGCAGAGACAATGCCTAACATTTTTCAATAAGCTAAATTGACCATCAACAAGGAGTCTCAACATAAAATGAGTTAATCATACTATTTAAAAAAATCTACATACTTCTCTCTTCATTTTAGTTATTTTAATGACAGCTATATTTCTCAAATTTACGAAGTGTCATGAAAAGATTTACCAACCTGGCCTTTTTTGTTTTTAGAATAGGCTCTGTTGTTGAATTGTTGCCATTTCACTTTCTGGTCCTCTCTTTCCTGCTCAAGTTCTTTTATTCTCTGAGCTTTTTTCAAAGCTTTCTTCTTTTTATATTCACGCTGCTGAGCAATCATTTCTTTTCTTCATGAAAAAAAGTTAAATGTCAATTGTTAAGATTTATTATAAAAGAATGACTTCCTTGAAGACACTGGCAGTGCAAAAAAAAACTAACATATATAAAATGGTCTATGAATAAAAGGCACTAACTCATTAAAATCAGTACCAATCACCCAGAATTACTAAGAATTTTTTTTTAATAGCATCCTTGGAAGCTTTCAAACATAACTGTAATCTGTTTACCCAGATAAAGTAAATATTTCAACTATGACTTCTTTTTTTGAGACAATCTCATTCTGTCACCCAGGCTGGAGCTGGAGTGCAGCGGCGCAATCTTGGCTCACTGCAACCTCTAACTCCTGAGTTCCGGCGATTCTTGTGCTTCAGCCTCCCAAGCAGCTGGGACTACAAGGTGTGCACCACCATGCCTGTATTTATGTTTTTAGTAGAAATGAGGTTTTGCCATGTTGGCCAGGATGGTCTTGAGCTCCTGGCCTCAAGTGATCCTCCTGCCTTGGCCTCCCAAAGTGCTGGGATAATAGGCATTTACTGTGTCCGGCCTCAATTACGACTTTTTATTCTACTTTTATATAGCTGCTGGCCAGTTGTTTTAGGAATAAGTGGAGTTTCAGTATTAATGGGTATCTAAGCCTTCATCTACTTCCAAATAGACAGATTTAACAGGTGCAGCATTTAGAAAAAAATGTATGAAGAGACTTAATGCTGATAAAAGTATTTCACCTACACTGGAAGAATGCAGCAGCACAAAGGGAAATGCTAGCTAACAATTCTCACCAAAACAAAACACCTGGGGGTTTCAAAAAACATTCTAAATAGGATCAGAGCCTAAAACTCCCAATAATTTCAAGAGGGGCAATATCTAGACTCCCTGGTATCCTATCACCACTATGTAGCTATGGCTTTTTACACAGACATCAAAGACATAAAAAATTACACACAGTTCCAGAATTTAATTTTATGGGGATGCTTACATTATTTAATATATAATTTTTGCATATTCAAATATAAATATGTAACAACTTAAGTTCTGAAAACTCTTGACAAATCAAAAGACTAAGTTATGGCAAATATGCAGAAGTTCACCAAAATATTGTTAATTCTGCCTCTTAAATGCTATTCAGAACTGCACAGTTCCCCATTCCCACTGCTACTCCCCGGGTTCAGGCCATCATCTTATACCTGGATCACAGCAGTAGATGCCTCTCTGGACTGACAGTGATCACTGTAAAGCTCAAATCTAATCCCATCATATCCCCTCTATTTAAAATGTTATCAGTGACTTACAAGCCCTTTACATTCTGGACTTTACCTCTCTCTTAGATGACCCACTTTCCAAGTCCCAAATTTTTAACACAGGGATTTGTTACTTTTATGTGCTCACCTCCCTTTAAAAAAATTTACTAAGCTCTACCTACATGTAAAGAACTGTGTTATAAGCTTTACTAACACTTATTTCAATCCTCACAACCCAATAAACTACTGCCCCTATTTTACAGACAAGGAAACAGTTAAACAGCTTATCCAAGGTCATAATGCTCATTAATAACAGAAAGAATTCAACCTCAGATCAATGTCATGCCATGTTGCAGTTTTGTACTTGGCCATCTCTTATTCTTTTCAAATCTCAGTTTACATGTCATTTTCACGAAGAAATCTGCCTTAATAATAAAAGTGTAGGCCGAGTACCTCTTGCTCCCTTACAGTACCTGTTATACCCCCTTTGTAAGGTTTACACTCTGTTATTAAAGCACTTCATTAATGATGAGTTTACTTCTCTATATACTCAGTTGGGACAAGGCCCAAATTGGTCTCCTCTGGTATAGCCCTAGCACCTGGCTTATAAAATATACTGGGAAGATGTTCGCTGTACATAGTATCTTTTTAATACTTACTGAATGCCTAATTGGGAATCAAAATATCTTCACTTTACTTAGACACACATATACAATGTCTACCTTTTGTGGCTAATCTCTAAAACAACAGTAAAACAGTATTGTAACTTTCTTATGCATAGATTCTCTCTGCAGACTACCTCAAATATCCAAATGGGGAAGATTACACCTAAAATAGTGAAGTCAAAGTCACTTACTTTGACATGGGTTTGTTGCCACTGTCCTCCTTTGCCTTCCTTCCTTCTTCTACAGGCTTGAGGTTCAACAGTGGAGTCACTTCAGCATTGCCATAACCAGCAAAGGTGATTGCAGCGGTGCCATTTTCTTCATCTATCTCCTCAATCTCCGCTTCATAACACCTGTAAAGATATCATGGCTGTAAGCAGGTGAGTAAAGGTTTAGTACTCAGCCTACAAGACTTATACTGCAGTGATACAATTATTACATGTGTCTATAATAAAACTTCTATAGTCAAATGGTTGTTTTAGCAAAGAGAACACAAGAGTGGTTGAAGTTAGTCATCTGCCATCAAAAAAAGAATGTTCTCATCAAAATATTGCTGGGAAAGTCTCTTACAGGTATCTACCCAACGTGCTTTAATCTTTTTGGGAAAAGATGTTTCTTTCAGGCTGGAGTGCAGTGGTGCAATCTTGACTCACTTCAACCTTCGCCTCCCGGGTTCAAGAAGTTCTCATGCCTCAGCCTCCCAAGAAGCTGGAATTACAGGTGCACGCCACCACACCTGGCTGATTTTTGTGTTTTTAGTAGAGGTGAGGTTTCACCATGTTGGTCAGGCTGCTCTCGAACTCCTGACCTCAAGCGATCCGCCTGCCTCAGCCTCCCAAAGTGCTGGGATTACAGGCATGAGCCATCACACCCAGCAAAAAGATACTTCTTATAGGAATGATTTCAGTGTCTGCTCTTCACAGAAGTCTCAAAAAAACCAACCATTCACTCAATTTTCAATTTGAGGAGAAAAGCATTTAGAAAACACCCATTCATTGTCCTGTGTTTCTTTTCTCTAGAATCCAAGCCATTCTTCTCCAAACTTAATCGAAAGCTAAAACTAAACTGTATTAATGGCAACCACCCAAGAATCAAATTGGCTCTATAAATCATACTGCCTAATAGAAGTAAAGTTTAAAATAGGGTAGTTAAAACTGAATAAAAACTTCTTACCATTGTATTTTATTATTTCATGTTATAGTTAGAGTTTTTTTTTCTACACTTACTGTCCATCTTCACTCCAGATTGCCATACACTTGTCTCCTACTTTCCATGAATGAGTAGGCTGAGTAGAAGCAAAACTGTCTGAACTTGCAAGCGTCTCAGAAGGTTGAGTTGACAGAAGGTCTTTGGTTAGTTCTATAACTTCCTAAAAAAGAAAAAAAACCCATTATTTTTATAATTCTCATTGTCAACTTTGTTTTTGATGACAGCTTTCATAGTGTACATTAATGAAGTACTCTACATGTATTTCATTTGCAGTTCATAACACTATTAAGGAAGTACTGATTATCCCCATGTAGAAACAGATACAGTATTTTCTACAAATGGTAGATCTGTGATTTAAGCCCACATAGTTGTCTTTCAACTTAACCACAAACACTAATGAAACTTATAAGACTTGAGCTTATACCATTTCTAAGTGCCTATTTTAGCTGAATAATCTCTCTAAAGATGATAAAGTATGAGGGACTGAATTAGATACTCTTATTGTAACATATATTTTATGCAACTGTACTGTTTTATAGGGCATTACTCAGCAGCATTAACTGCCTAGCAAGCACTTTAAGCAGCCTTATTAGTAACAAAAATGTTCCCCCTTATACATATCTCTACTAAAATACTGCAGGCATATGTAAAAGAAACCGGTAGTCTTCCTATTCAATTATTATAAAACTCACCCCATCCGGGTAAGCGAATTACCAGGTTAGATTTTAAATGTTCCATACCTTAATGTTAAGCACATTAGCACAGCTTCATTTAAAAGGCGGGGGGTGATACATATAGGCAGGTAATGCCTTTCTGTGTGACAAATATTTTTTTCTAATTCAGGCTTACATTTATTGACTTCATTAAAAAATGTTTGGTGTAGGGATGGTTAATAAAACTGAAAATAGTACAAGCTGACAGATTTTGCTACCTATCTGCTATATTTTAAATGAAGACCCATACTATGCATCTTATCTAAGAACTTGCATAACTGTTTACCCATTGTTGCATTTAAAACATCATACTGTGTGTCTGGGGAGAAAAATTAACAGTTAAACTGTGTACTGAGTTTCTTCTAGCTCCTACTGAGGTTTTATAATAGTAATTCTGATTCAGTAGCCAAGAAAGTTAAATATTACCTCTCTCCTAAAGATTCTAAATCTTCCTGGCTATTTCTGAAAAACTAACATTTGAGTCTTAAATCTCTTGAAGAAAGGTTAGTTTTATAAATAAATAAATAGAACACTTAAGTTTGAGTTAAAAATTCAGTAGAAATAATATCTAGTAAGTTGTATTAGTTGCCAACTTGCCATTAATTAGACCTTTTAAATTAGACAGTCCTTTGCAGATAAAGCAAAGAACTTTCCAAATAACTAGATCAAGTAGTACACAAAAGACGAGTAAATTATCTGGTCTTGTTTTTAGTTAACCACTTTTAGGGCTAGGAATATAATCTAGTAAGCCTGACTTAAGAGCCCACACTATCTCTATCATTAAATACTTCCACATCCACCTAGGGATCATGTAACCTAAGCACAGATATGAATTCTGCATTTGTAGGCTTCAGATTTAGAACTCCATTTTTTTTTAGGACAGAACATTTTCCAAATATATTTTGTTAAAGAAACGTATGTCATCAAACCATTCAGAGGCTGAATGACCCTTTTTTAGAAAAAATCCAGACCATTTACTCCTAAGGTCCTTTAACTTTGCCATGGTTTTATATAACCCTCCCAACAAACTATGAAGAACCTTCTAAATTTCTTTTCTTCACATGTGCGTATGGATCAAAGTATTAGAAAAACTATTTTATGTATGAGGGGGTTCTTGAAGGTACATACCATTAATTACTTTTCCTCCCTCAAGTCTGAGTTCTGAAACTGCTCCTTCATTGACAGATGGGCAGCAGTTACAGTAATCGGCAATTCCAGGAAGCATCAGGTGTTGTGATCTACATATCAGCAGGTCAAAGGGGGTGCACTCAAGCACTCTGCTTACTGAAGGAAGGCGTTTCGGGGATGTAGAGAGCCACTGTAATATATGAGACAAGTGACTTGACCCCTGCCTCCTTTAGAACCAGCTTATTCAGCAAAACAGCCTAATAAATTGACTATTTGTGATTATCACATACTGCCCGGGGAGCTAGTCAGCTAGCTAGCCTGGATTTTATCACACCCACTTTTTTAAGTGAAAAAAGACAGGACTTTAGTAGATTAATGTGCTGCCTGCTGAATAACTTTAGTCTCTATGAAAGACAGTAAATGAAAGAGATAAATATGGAAACCTTACTGGCAAAATGAAGTCACTGAAAAAATGCAGAAAAAGTATTTTGTCATAAATCAAAGGGCAAACAAATCAATAATCAGGATTAGGATATAATTCTATAGAAGAACTTAAGAAATTAGAAACCATATGATGGTCAAAAAATAATACGAGGAAGCCACAAAATCAGTCTGTACAGGCTTCTCACCAAATATAACAGGCAGAATTAAATACCCATAGCTCGAGATATATAGCCCAGAAGGCAGAGAAGGAAAAAAGAGGGGAATAGGGCGGAACCCCATAGCAAAAAGCTGTTAAGTGTTGTCTCAATTACACTTGAGACAACACTTACTTGGTGGATGCATATAGCCAAATACTTTTCAGAATATTACCTCATCTTAAAAGATGCTTTCCATTTTTGAGTAGTTTTCAATCCAAAACAGACCTTATCTAGTAATCAAAATGAAATTTCTGATAAGACAGGAAGAAATTTAGATCAAGACTGATCAGGAAAAACATACTGTTACTACTCTCTGAGGCATTAGAACTTACACTTCTAGATCCCTGACATTCAATTTGGTAGTCACAGGTGGCTAAATTATATTAAAAACCAGCTCCTAAGTAACCCTAGCAGTATTTCAAATATTCAATGGCCATATGTGACTAGTGGCTATGGTACTGAACGGCAGATACAGAACATTTCCATCATCACAGAAAGTTCTACTGGACAGTGCTGTTCTTAATGGTTATAGAAAAGACGATACTTTACAGATAAATGATTTCTCAGTCATTATTAACTGAACCCCCAGGCAAGCCTTTTAGGTGCTTACTACAATGCTTATCACAATGGTTTCCCCCTACAGTACTTTCTCACTACGATGACCATGTCATAGTAAGGCAGTTCTGCCCAGACTCTAATGACGAATTATTCTAGAAATATTAAAAAGACCTGATGATAATGCTATTTCTAACTCCATTCCCAACTTCCCCAACCTGATCAGTTCAACAAATACCTCCCGCCCACTGCCCAGGAAACAATACACAAAACACTAGCACCCAATGTTTTCTTTTCCTAAAAAAGAACTGCTTGTTAAGTCAAGGCATCTCTCTGGGGTAAACGGAAAGTCAGTGCTTTACAGAGTGAAAGAAAAGAAGAGGTCAGCGTGCCTCTGATGCCTTATTTCAATGTATACTCACAACACGTGAGCAAATCAAATGGACAGGTGGCAAACCACTGAGTTATTTTCTACTTAAGGGCCTGGGAGTGGGAGAAATTACTCTCAAAACATCTTTTTCTTATTGAGTGGCACCCTGAAGCCCACAGGCATGGCTTCTACCTATTGAAGAGGGGTCTTGTTCACACTGAAATTATGCCAGATAGTTTGTATTTTAAAATAACATACTACTGCAATTTTATTCTAAATCTAGAACTTGAAAATATTCAACTCATCTTAATTATGCCCAGATAAGCAGTTTCAGAATCCCAAATCTGGACCCTATTTCAGGTAAGTTTGTTTGCAGTTCTGATATCCCTAAAATAGCAATAATTTAAATGGAATAGCCCCAAAATAGCACTGGGATAAAAGGAGGGAAAGAATTTTTAGACAGGATACAGATTCGAGTTTAGTCCTCAATTGGTAAAGCAATCTCTAATCAAAACATCCTTGAAAGTTTTTATAAATCAGGTTCAGAATTTAAAGAAGTTCTTAAAAGTCATATATGTTTACAAATTATATATGGCATTTTTCTGAATCAGCCTGGTGTCCTGAGAAACAAAAGATATTTACTATTACGGCTCTGTTTGTCTTGAAATCCCAGTGCAGGTTTTAAAAAAGGTTTCCCATCTACTGAGCTCTCCCATGACAAAGATCTCCTTTTCACCATATAGTTCAATTTCCGTAAGTGTCAACAACTTCACAGTAAAACCTAGCCTTAAATCTGAACATCTAATGTAACAATTATACAAAGAACATGTCTCTCTTTAGGCATTTCTATGGTGTGTTTTCAATATGTAGCCCACTAGCTTTGGAAAAAAAAAAAGGAGTCCTGCATTTTCCAAGAATCTTGTCGTATTAAAAAGAATCTTAAGGTTCTATTTTTCTCCTTCAATCTGATACTTTTTGAACTAAATTTCATTTGTCAGGTCTTAAAAAATAAAAGCATTTTTCATTGTGAAGTTATATGTGCCCCTCCTCTTGAAAATTTGACACTTAGAAATTTCTATCAACTTTTGTTTTTAAAAATTATATAAGCACACAAGATTTACATAACATTTCATTCACTATGAAGTTCAGAAACTGAGAAACGGGGAAGGAACCCCACTTCTACAAGCCACAGTACCTACACAATTTACATATATACAGGGAGTGGGGTGTAACCCCTCAAAAGGTGCTTTGGGTCCCTATGGATTCAAGCAATAAATAACTTGAAAAACAAACCAAAAAAAACCCTACAATTGTCTACCCATACTTACTTGTAAATCTTTCTTCAATTTTAACAAATCTTCATTTTCTCCATTTCCAGATAATGCAGCTTCAACTTGCTGGAGTTGAGCTTTGTAGCTTGCCAGCTGCTTTGCTAAATCCTCTGACATCTGGGGAAAATAAAAAGGGTTAGACCATGAAAACTGAACCAAAAATCAAGCCGTAAAAATCTAACTTCCTTGTCTGCCTGAATTATCAGTTTTTGCTTCCAATTCCTTCTAACAATGCAGCTTAATTTACCGCCATTACCTTTACTCTCAGTTTAGACTTCAGCTAAACCACAAATTTCAAGGCAACAGATTCTGAGGATTATAAAGTTGTGAGATACATTCCATACTTTAAAAAAGGCGTGGTGGCTCAAGCCTGTAATCCCAGCACTTTGGGAGGCCGAGGCGGGTGGATCACGAGGTCAAGAGATCGAGACCATCCTGGTCAACATGGTGAAACCCCATCTCT
>NW_016107574.1:1142442-1144793 GCF_001604975.1 Cebus imitator | reverse complement strand
TCTCTACTAAAAATACAAAACATTAGCTGGGCATGGTGGCGCATGCCTGTAATCCCAGCTGCTCAGGAGGTTGAGGCAGGAGAATTGCCTGAACCCAGGAGGCGGAGGTTGCGGTGAGCCGAGATCGTGCCATTGCACTCCAGCCTGGGTAACAAGAGTGAGACTCCGTCTCAAAAAAAAAAAAAGCATACAGAGACAAATTTCTAATTTTCTTTTAACTCCTATCCAGAGGGTAGGCACTGAATTCGGCTCAAAAATCAATGTTATTTTTTTAAAGAAGCACTACTCTGTTGGAAGAGTCGAAACTTTCAAAAACAATCCAAATACTTATTTTTAAGCAGTAAAGTATGCTTCTAAAGCCAAACAAGTACGTTTTCAAATTAACTACACAAACAACTATCTCTACTTGAACTATTTAATTAAGAATGTATTTAAAAGTGCTTCTCCAGAACAAAACTCTTTGGCCCAGTTGCTTAAATATTTATCGGTGCATTAACTTTAGTAAAAAGAACACCACAGGACTCTCCCATTTAGGCATTCTAAGGAATGTGCCTTTCGCCAAACCCAGCTCACTCATTTTCCTGAAAATAAGACTATCAATTAACCCTTTTCGATGGTTTATAAGCAAACGTACGACGTTTCCGACGACCCTTCACTTTCGTAAAATTTCCGTCCAACCTAAGGCTGGAGCCTGGAAAGGTCCCCCCGAGAGTTACAGCGAGCCAGGCTGCTCTCCCCGCCATGCAGCACCTCAAAGCCCGCCACAGCTCGATCATTCAGACCTGGAAATCCAAACGCCAGCTCCAAGGCCACCGCCGGAGCCCCGCTGCGCTACAACAGGCTCCAGACAGAACCGCGCGGCGCCCAGCCCCACCCGACCCGGTCCCCTACGGGCCGTATTCACCGCCGCCGCACGGAAGCCAGCGCCGGCCAGGCCGCCGAGGCTCAGCTCCAGCTGGGAGACGGCCGTGGCTCCGGGTTCCAGGGCCAGCGCCCGGGCGTCTCCGGTGAGGCGGGCTCCTCGGCCTTGGGCCTCCGCTTCACCACGGGAGGAACCGGGGGTCGGCCAGGCCTCACTCTTTCCCTCAGGGAGATTGTTACCTTGTGTGGGGGCTGGGGGCGGGGCGGCGGGAAGGGGTCGGGGCAAATGAGCTCAATGGTAGTGGCGGCGGCAGCAGCAGCAGCAGTAGCAGGAAAATATCCGCGGCGACAAGGCGACTCGGTCTGAAAAGGAAAAATTCGGTCCGCGGCAAGGGGGAGGGGAGGAAAGCCGGGCACTGGAAGGAGGAAAGACAGAGGTGCTGAAGTCTCGCGAGAAATACAAAAATCGCGCGAGGTCGCTCGACTCACGTGACTCCGCGCGCCCTCTAGCCTGTCCCTGGCTGGTAGTGACGCAAAGTACGCGGGGCCTAGGAAGGAAATGGCGTAGTTGGGCTGCGCCAGGCGCAGAATGTAGGTTATCTTCCTGGGGTTCCGGCTTGGAATTTATTGGAAATGGGACTACTCAAGCCTCACCCCAGACCTCCTGAATGCAGAGCCTCAGTTTCAGCAAGCCCGCCAGTTGATGCTGATGCCAGCTGAAGTTTAAACTACTGCTTTCTGGGGGCGGTGGAGGGTGTTGGGGGATCTCCTTATGTTGCCCGGGGTGGTCTCCAACTCCAGGGCTCAAGCAGTTCCCCCGCATCGGCGTCCCAAAATGCTAGGATTATAGGAGTAAGCCATCGCGCCCAGCCTGAGAACCACTGCTTTATATGATAAAAGCCTTAGTAGCAACAGACAGCTAATTAAATCCTGACAGAAAGAACCTATTGGAGAGGAGATTGATTTATTTTGTTAAAACCTACTTGATTTTAATTAAGTTATGTTAATCTCGCCTGGCAGAGGACAAAGTCCAAGTTAGTCTAGAATTACGGTAAACAGAGTGGTAGGAATACTGACATTTATGTTCAAAATGAAATGTCCCTTGTGTATGTTTGTAATATACGTACACGCGTTCTGGACGGATATACAAACCTGCCCAGAGGTTTGGAGTGGAAGCCAAATGTTTTATTGATTACGCTCTTTGTAGTTTACCCTTTTCTTCTTTTTTAAAAAACCATATGTATATGATTTTATTTCAATTAAATACAATAAAGGCCTAAGACACAAATGGTTATATAGATGCCAAGAAGCAACCTTTCCTGGGAGGTTGGGAATTTGTTGCTGGACCCATAAAAATGCACACTTCTGGCCGGGCGCCGTGGCTCACGCCTGTAATCTTGGTACTTTGGGATGCCGAGGTGGGCGGATCACGAGGTTAAGAGATCGAGACCATCCTGGCCAACATGGTGAACACCTGTCTCTACTAAAAA
>NW_016107574.1:1131738-1141642 GCF_001604975.1 Cebus imitator | reverse complement strand
TAAAATAAAATGTAGCTTTGGAGAACTGCTGTTATTCTAATTGTGTCTTTTAAGAACTGATGCCAGGAGTAACATCCTTGAATATAAAGTAAACTTTACAGTTGTGTAAAAATCTCTTAAATAAGAGAAATTTCCCTGATCCCCATAGATCAGAAAATAGGGAAATATTCATTATGAGTTCCATTATAGATTTCTATACCATCTTAATAGTTTTGTTTTCAGGATTGTTTTAAATCTATCTATGTAACATTCATTTATAAAGAAAAGCTATATTGAATTTTAATTTTCACAAAGAAATAACAGTTATACGCACTAGATACCATTCTAAGCACTTTACACGGGTTCATTTAATTTTCACAATTGTATGCGGTGTTGCTCCAGATGAAACTGGAGCAAGAATAAGCTTTGACTAAGAGCGATACTTCGAATAGGCTTTCTGAATTACCACTTCCTTTGAAGTGTCAAAATTTACTTTCATCGTCTGATTTTTCTTAAAACATTTGCATTCAAACTTAATCATGTTTATTCAAAAGAGCGGTATCTTAAACCTTTAGTTTTGAAAACTGATATTTATTTTATTGAAAGGTAGTAAATAAACACAATTTAAAGGCTCCAAATTGTCATCAGAATATACAGCTATTTCCTTTCTACTAAAGAAAATTAAAATATGACACCGTGGCACCCAGCTACTTGGAAGGCTGAGATGGGAGTCCAGAAGATGGAGGCTGCAGTACACTATGACGGTGCCAGTGAATAGCCGCTGCGCTCCAGCCTGGGCAACATTGTGAGATCCTGTCTCAAATTTTAAAAATTAAACAAAAATTTTTAAAGTAGAGCTGTCTTTGGATATATGGCAACTCACTGCAGAGCAGAAGAATATGCAATAAACTAATATATGTGGGTCAAGTAGTTTTGTTTTTTGTTTTTTTTTAAGAGACTGGATCTTAACTCTATTGCCCAGGCTGGAGCATAGTGGTGTGAGCTCAGCTTGCTGCAACCTCTGCCTCCCCTACTCAAGCAAACTTCCCACCTCAGCCTTCCTAGTAGCTGAGACTACAGGCACGCATCACTGTGCCCAGCTGATTTCTGTATTAATTTTTTTTTTTTTTTTGGTAGAGACAGAGTTTTGCCGTGGTGCCCAGGTTGGTCTTAAACTCCTGGGCTCAAGTGATCTGCCTATCTTGTCTTCCCAAAGTGCTGGGATTGTAGAGTGAGCCACCTCCCTGGGGCAGAGATTGCTGTCTCAGCTTTTATTGTACCATTTCCTGACTGAAAGTAGCCCCAGATTTGGCCACGTTTTTTCCTATCTTGACAAATGCCAAAGGTGATGAACTAGAGTTGTATGTAATCATAGTGATTATTTTATGCTCCTTTCTTTAGTCATAATAAGTGATTTGAATGTTTGCATGGAAATTTGCTGCAGGACAAGCTACTTGCCTTTTTGTGCTTATTGAGTGTTTTTGGATACAGTGCATGGAACACATGTATCCTGGGATGAAGGTTAGGTGGCACCATCCATTTGAAATTGTTGGAAAACAACCTGAAAATGGTGTTGGTCAGTGCAGGTGTTTGGATGTTCATTCATCAGTCACAGCAATCCTGAATTGTTTGCTTAAATTTGTATTGCACTGCTAGCCTTACCTGTGATGGAAGGTTGCCAAAAATGCTTAACCTGAATACAAGTAAGCTAATTGATCCAACTTCTATATATAAGAAATATGGGCATAAAGGAACAAGTAAATTGAGCATGAGGGAAGAATTACACCAGAATATGGGACATTCTATAAGAAAACACCTGAATTTTTCCAAAAGTCAGTGACATTGAAAGGCGTGGGGAACTGTTCTAGATTAAGAGATAAACAGATGTAACAATCATGTGCAACGGATAAATCTTGATTAGATCTTGGTTCAGGAAAATAAAGCTGTAAAAAAATGTAGGGGCCACTGGAAAATTTAAATATGAACTCAGTATTAGATGATTTTAAAGTATTGCTAATTTTATTAGCTGTAAAAACTATTTTATGGTTTTTTAGGAGAATGTCCTATACTGAGGTATTTATAGAAGTGACTGGTTGCAGATTTTTCAAAATGAAAAGTATAGACAGACTGGCTAGAACACCTTTTAGAATGGTTTTGGGAGGTGTGTGCATGTGCGTATTTGGGGATGATAGGGAAGAGCAGAAGAACTCTGGGCATTAGCAATAGCTAGACAAGCTCAGAAGTAATACAGGAGATTATAAAAGCATTGTCAGGAGCAAAAGACAATAGAAAGCCAGATGGGTCAAGGTTTGGCAAGAAAGATGTGGGCAGTGGAGGTTGTAGCAGTCACCAGGAGCTCTTTGAAGGCCAGGAAGGAAAGCATGATTAACATGCGAAAGAATTACTTTGACTTCCCCACATGCAGGAGAGTCCAGTGGGCTTTGCCTTCTGATGCTGCGATAGGACCTTTTTTTCATCTTTTGCCCTCTCTAACTTTCTTGTATAGCAGCTCCAGCAGCAGTCTTAAGATAGCCTCTTAAACTTGGAGTTAATCGGATTTGTTTGCATCACAGCCCCTGAAATTACCCTTCTTATCTGGATATTTCCCGCCCCATATTCATGTCACCTACAGATCATTTATCTTAGAATAAAGAGGAATGGGGTGAAATCATCCACATTATTTGTATTGCACAGTGGGTTACAGGGCAATCTTTTAATGAAGGTTACTTAAACCAAACAACCATGAGTGGCAGGGGATATACATTCCCAAATGTAGAGAGGAAAAAAAACGATTAACTTGACTTTTTCCAAAAACCAAAATGAATCCCAGAGTTTTGCCCCGTGAAGACTAGTGGGCCATAGTTTGACATTTAGCCGTGTTGTTGATACTATGTCAGCAGTTGAAAAACTCCAAAAAACTACGCAACGGAGATCTTAATGCTCAAAGATTCCATTAGGTGGCAGTCAGGATACATCTTTTGATGTCCAATCCCCCCACCCCCACCCCCTCCAGCCTTAGGGAAGGAATATTGCCAGGCAGCGTGGTGGGGAGAGAGGAGCTGGGGAAAAACAAACACCCCCAAAAAACTATGGCTTGCAGTATCCAAATGATGAAGACTGCAACTTACCTGTGCTGACTTACCATTTTGGTTCTTATATATAGGTGTGTTTGTTTGTCCTTGCTGTGATTCCCTGTTTTATAAATTCTTTTATATCTAAAGCCCACTATAGACCACTTGTATGCTCTTTACATCTCTGTGTTATTAGTCTTAGAGCATAAGTTGGAAGTGTGGCTCATTTTATGCAAGACCTATAAACATTCAGGGAACTTTTGCAGTGACACCCTCATCCTCTATTACTGCTCTTGAAAGGCTCCCAGTGGTCCTGGTTGGCTTTGTACATTGGGTTTCACGGGGAAAGGACTCTAAGATTTCTGTGCAAGAGGTGTTTGGAGAGTGCCCTTGTGAACATCACCTATGAATTTTGATGGGCAAGTCTGGACAGATGAAGAAGGTGAACTGTTACGCGGCTGCAACAGGGGCCTTAATCAGTCCTATAGGAGCTCTGGAACTGGGATGGCCCTTCTGTATCTGAGATGCCCCTGTCCCTTAAGTCAAGGGACCAGGGTTTTATGTTCACCCATCATCAATTGACCAGCCAATAGATGGGGGCTGTCCCTATGAAAGGGACTAAGAGCAATTCAGCTAAGAGCTGTCAGCTACCAGCACGCCCAACTGCTAGGAGAATGAGTGTCTCAGTCCTAAAGAGGGATTCTTGGAAGTATATCATAATATCTGCTACAGCAGGGAAAAAGAGATAATTTTTGAGTATCACTCCTATTTTGGGTATCTCTGACATTATCTCTCTTGCAGAAGTTACCAATATTAGAGCTTGTGAAACATCACCTTCTCATCTTGTTTTCCTTGGATTAAAACTAACGGAAAAATGCCTCAGCACTTCCTGCATATGATATGTTTGTTTCAAATTGATTTCTGATATATAATGCTGTAGGAGAGCTTGCTTATGCAGAAGCATCTCAGGTACACAGATTAAGCATTTCCTCTGTTGAAGAATACTCCAAAATATTTTGGCACAATTGGTGATGATTTACTCCAGTCCATCAAAGTCATTTCAGTGAGTTTTATAAAAAGACAAAGAAAGGCCAGGTGCAGTAGCTCACACCTGTAATCCCAGCACTTTGGGAGGCCGAGGCGGGCAGATCGCCTGAGGTCAGGAGTTCAAGACCAGCCTGACCAACATGGAGAAACTCCATCTCTGCTAAATATACAAAATTAGCCAGGCATAGTGGTGCATGCCTGTAGTACCAGTTACTCAGGAGGCTGCGGCAGTAGACTCACTTGAACCTGGGAGGCGAAGGTTGCAGTGAGCTAACATCATACGTTTGTACTGCAGCCTAGGTGACAGAGTGAGACTCCATTTCAGAAAAAAAAAAAAAAAAAAGAAAAGAAAAGAAAGAGAGAGAGAAAGAAAAGGAAGAATAAATGACATTTTCTGAAAATAGCCTATTTGCAGGCAGTAAATGTATGACTGGCTATAAAGAAGATTTTAAATTTATATTTTTGTCTGACCTTGGCTTTTATTGTATTTCTTGACACTGATGCTTTTCTTAATTTTTTTTCCAGTTTTAGCTGAAGGAATCACTTTCTTCCCTTACAGTTATTTAACTAATTTTAAAGCCCCTCTGAAAGTATTGGATGTATTCCCTTTCCTCCATCCCCTGTGTTGCAAACCAGGCTGCCATCATTTCTCACTTGGTCTAATGCAATAGCCTAAGAATGAATTCCTTCCCTGAAACGTGTCCTCCACTCTTGGCTATCAGATTGATCTTCTGGAAACACCAATCTTAGCATGCCCACACCTACACACTGGAATCCCTTCTTAGCCCACCATATAAGGCCATTGGTGATGTCATCATGGTCTTAGCACTGGCACACTCACCATATGTAAACCTGCCCTGCCCTTTCATGCTCCTAGTGTCTGCTCTACCTCACATGCCTTTCCCCACTTCCCTGCCTGGAAGAATGCCTTTAAAGACCCAGTTCTTTTATTCTTTCTTTCTCTTTCTTTCTTCCTTCCTTCCTTCCTTTCTTTCTTTCTTTCTTTCTTTCTTTCTTTCTTTCTTTCTTTCTTTCTTTCTTTCTCTTTCTTTCTTTCTTTCTTTCTTTCTTTCTTTCTTTCTTTCTTTCTTTCTTTCTTTCTTTCTTTCTCTTTCTTTCTTTCTTTCTTTCTTTCTTTCTTTCTTTCTTTTTCTTTCTTTCTTTCTTTCTTTCTTTCTTTTTCTTTCTTTCTTTCCTTCCTTCTTTCTCTCTCTCTCCCTCCCTCCCTCCTTTCCTTCCTTCCTTCCTTCTTTTCTTTTTTTGGGGGGTGGGTACAGAGTCTCACTTTGTCACCCAGGCTGGAGTGCAGTGGTCTGATCTCAGCTCACTGCAACCTCCAAACCTCCAACTCCTGGGTTCAAGTGATTCTCCTGCCTCAGATTCCTGAGTCGCTGGGACTACAGGTGCCTGCCACCACTCCGGGCTAGTACTGTTTTTGTGTTTTTAGTAGAGATGGTGAGCCACCACACCCAGCCAAAAGATGCAGTTCTGGTGGGTATTGGTGACAGTTCACCAGCTTTTATGGGTAGAGCTCCTTGCTTCTCTTTTCTGCTCCCTTAGTGTTTTTATATCTGTTAAGAGCCCCCTGGACTACTCGGTTGAGAACTGGGAGCCTCGAGACATTATATCCAAGGGGGGTAGTCAAATTCTGTTCTTTGCATCTTCAACACCTGGCAAGATGAGCCTCTGTGATAACGTGACTGTTTAGTTGGACTAAATTTGATCTCCTTGAGAACACAGAGAAAGTATATTTTTGGTATCAGTGAACGCTATATTTGACTTTGGCAAATATCCTAAAGATTTCTTGTAATTGGTGTTATGATATTTCTCTAACACTTGGACATGATATCAATTTCTTCATAAGTTTATTACTATAGTAAGAAGGAGCGAATATTTTAGGCATTTCATCACGGAAAGAACTTTTGATTAATCCTAGTGATAGCATGTCTTTTACAGGCAGTTGAAAGTGATTTTTTACATTCACGTGTGCTGGTAAGGATACAGATAGGAAAAACAAGAGCTGTAATAGCAGGTGGATTATGAGCAATTTAGTTAACATACCTCTGGTTTATTTTTTCATCATTATTGGCTGCCCAATTTTGATGCTTTCTCTACAGGCAAAATTAGGTAGAACCAATTAACCTGGCAGTCAGTACAGCAATATTTGTGTAACTGAAACAAGAAAGTGGCTATGATGTATGGCTACATGTGGCCATTGATCCTGTGGCTTATGAAAGTATTGAACATGAAGACTGTGTTAATTTATTCTCTTTTGCTATGACTTGTAAAGTGATCTGGCTTAAGTCACTTTACTTCTTTGTATCTTACCTGGAAAAACAAAACGAAGGTAACATATTTTCCTGTATCCTCATAAGACAAACAAATGGATGTGAATAGAATAGCTGTTTCTAACAGTTTGTACACCATATTTAATGGTCATGGGCTTTGGGGGTGTTGATGTTCTGTTTTGATTTACTAGTTTTTTTCTTCACATCACTCTCAAAATTCTCTTTTACCATCAAAGGAAGATATGTCAACATTCTTTTTTCCTCTTCCTCCTCCTCCTCCTCCTTCTCTTCTTCTTCTTCCTCTTCTCCTTCTTCTTTTCTTCTCCTTCTTCTCCTTCTCTTTCTCCTTTCTTCTTCTTCTTCTTTTTTGAGATGAGGTCTCACTCTGTTGCCCAGGCTGGAATGTACTGGCACAACCATGGCTCACTGAAACCTCCTTCTCTAGGGCTCAAGCGATCCTCCCACCTCAGCCTCCCAAGTAGCTGGAACCACAGGTGCATGCCACCATGTCTGGCTAATTTTTTGTATTTTTGGTGGAGATGGGGCTTTGCCATGTTGACCAGGCTGGTCTCAAACTCCTGAGATCAAACAATTAATCCACCTCAGCCTTCCAAAATGCTGAGATTACAGGTGTGAGTCACCGTGCCTGGCTCCATGTCAACATTCTTGACGAGCAGGGGAAACAGCACCCTGGATGGGAATCTGTAGCTTCAGTATGGATTGTGCCTCTCACTAGCTGTTAGACCTTCTGCAGAGAGACCTTAACTTCAGTGGGCCTCCATTTCATTTATTTTTTCCCCTACGTTTAAAATTTGTTTTTATTTTACCTAAAATGACAAGAATAGTTATTCTCAACCTACTTTTACCTCATTGCCCTGTGTAGAATATCACCTCATAAATATTTTTTATTGGTATAACACTTAAATTTAATATAGATAAAGAGATAGATGTTTTCACTGTATATAGCTATTTACTGTCTAAAAATTTTTCAGACTTTATTAAATGTAGTTTTAAGCACTTTTTAAATGAAGAAATTTAACCAACAGTAGGGATAAAAGAAAGTTTAAATAAATCTGTTAGCAAGTTTTTTTCTGGATATATGTCATATTCTTTTACATAATAAGGTCATTTTGAGAAATTAGTTTGTGTGCAGATTGGATTCATAAAGTGAAGTATCTAGTTTTATGGCAATTAGTCACTTCTGATACTGTTAATATTTAATGAATTCAACCTAAGACATTTAATCAAAATATAAAATTACTTCTTTTATAATTACTATATCTAAATCTCCTTATAAAATATTGATATGAAAGCTATAGATGAAGATTTGCCTTCCACGGTTAATTGACCACCAGTTATCTATTAATTTCCTTTAATAAAATTTCCCACAATTTAAAAAATTTTAATGGTTTTAAATATAAAATATAAACATTTATATTACTACAAATATAATATATACTATATAAAATACAATGGTTTAAAATAAGTGTAAAAATACCTTTTGTAGGCATAATTTGAATATAATTTTATATATTATATTTTAATATAGCTTTTCTCCTTCCATTAAGATATTATCCTTGAATACTCTTACTTATGTTTTTTTGCAGCCTAAGATGGTGTGATTCTTTTTTTTTTTTCCTTTCAATTCATTTAATTTCAACAATCTGTCAAAAACAGCCAAAAAACAAATGCTGAATTACGTTCTGTTGGGTTGTTTAAGGCTCTCGACTGTGAAAACATCTCGTGTGTCTCCCACCCTGACTACCCTGCTACTTTTCCGTATACCGCAGGCCACCCATAGACACAAGGCCAGGGGGTAAGCTGACATGGTCTACTTGGAGCCAGTAGACAGGAGGGGGATGAGTCCTGATGAAGCATTTACGGACAAAATGTAGTTCACTGTGGGGTTGAAGTTCTTCAATATGAAGAAGGAAGCAACAGTGACCAAGACCAGGAACAGAATGCTGTTACAGAAGATGGAAAATGTAGCTTCATAATCAGCAACTTCATTCTTCTTCCACAAGATTTTTTCATCTTTCTCCTTCAGAGACATCTTTCTATTATCAGCTTCAGAAAGTTTCGAGTCACTTCTTTGGAAACAGCATCCTCCCTCTTCTGTGCTACTCTGCGCTTGAGAACAAATTTCACATTTCTGTATGCAAAGGCTACCAAATATGTGCTTACTAGGGTCATCACACTATACAAAAGAGCAGACTGAAGAAGATCCATAAGCCGTATTCTCCAGTATAACCAGATGGGGATGGCAGACACGATGAACGCGTTCCCGAAGAAGAGCGTGGAGGACTTGGCCGAGACGCTGCGGCTGAAACCCGGCAGGAGCAGGTCCTCCTCGGACTGCTGTTTGGAACTGCCTCTGGGAGCCACCGCGGAGCGGGAGGCGAGAATAGGGAAGGCAGAGCCGGCCGCCAAGCCGGGCAAAGGGCCCTGGCTCCGCCCCTGCGGCCGCAGTATCCCTGATTCTTTCATTTAATTTTTGAATTTTTATTGATTTATTCATTTTGACGCTGGGAGTCTTAAGCGTATAGGAAGAAATAAAAGTTGACATATGGTCTGCCCTGATGAAACCAGTCCATAGACAATTAGCCCTACTCCAATCTCTCCCTCCTCAAGTTTCTACTGCAGTATATCCAAGCTACACAGTCTAATCCTTATTAGTCCTCTGATGGCAAGTTCTAGTATGGCAGGGTTCCATGTATGAAATCCTATCTCATCCCCCTCCTCTCAACCCAAACCAACTCCCAGGTCTAGCCATTTGGTGTGGATTCAGTTAACGCACGGTGACGGAAGGCAGAATCTCAGGAACTCTACAGCTATATCTAAGAGTTGTTCTCCCCTTTCACTTTACAGAGAAAAGAAAGATCATTTGGCAAGAATTTCCTAAGATACCTTCCCCCTCCAGCACATACACCTTCAGGTTTGATTCATCCTTGAAAATACTGAAAAAATATGACTATATTAAAATGTAAATCATGTATACAAACAAAGACATTCTTTAAAAGTGAAAGACAAGCCACAGACCATGAGAAGTTGTGATAAAAAATTAGTAAAATTAATTATAATAATAATAATTTAAAAAATCCTATGTATCATTTAGAAAATAGGTAAATAACCCAATGAAAAAATGCAATAGAGGAAGAAGAAGGAAAGTAGGAGGATATGTAAACAAACAATTTACAAAGAAAGAACCCCAAATGGTGATAACATATGAAAAATACTCAAAGCTATGAATAATCTGGGATGTATTAACAAAAACTGTAGCCCCTCAGGTAGGAGAAAATGTTAAAAGTCTGAAAAGAAAACACTCAGCAAATAGCAACACTGATACGTGACTAGTGGAAGTACGTATTGTTATATCCACTGTGGGGACCAATTTGGCAATATCTAGTGAAGGTCAGGTGGGTATCCCTGGGAGCCAGCAATTCTGCTTTTAGAGAAGTTCTTGGATATGTCATAAGGAGACACATAAAACTGATTACTTTTTTTTTTTTTTTTTTTTTT
>NW_016107574.1:1103777-1130658 GCF_001604975.1 Cebus imitator | reverse complement strand
AAAAAAAAAAAAAAAAATGTAAGCTCAATACAAGGCCACTTTCGTAAATCTTAGAGAAAGGCGATATGGGAGGCGGGCAGGGAAGTGCTGAGTAGAGAAGGCCAAGGTCCCTGGTGAGGGCTCTACCCTCAGGCTTGTGGCCAAAGACCTAAGTGAGGACAGGCACTCCTGGCTTCCTGCCCAAATGTTGCATTTTCTAAGACCACTCTGGCCTGCCACACCCCCCATTCCGTGCCCACAAAAACCTGAAGATCTTAGTGGACACACACGCTAAGGAGAGCAGAGGAGCAGAAGAGCACACCGACAGACACCAGCAGATGCTGGCAGGCCACTGATGGTGGGACAATGTGGAATTCGGTGGCAGTGGGCGGGGAGGGGTGGGTGGGTGCATGGTTGGAAGAGAATCTGGCTGCACAGGGAAAGACAGGCTTCCCACTCCATCCCCTTCCTGCCTCTCCCTCCATCTCACTGAGAGCTACTTCCACCACACAATAGAAAACTTTGCACCCATCATCCAAGCCCACATGTGACCCAATTTTTCTAGTACATTAAGGCAAGAATCCAGGATACAGAAAGCCCTCTGTCCTTGCAATTAGACAGAGGGTCTAACTGCGCTGATTAACGCAAGCCACCTGCAGACAGCAAAACTGAAAGAGCACACTGTAACACACGCCCACTGGGGCTTTGGAAGCTGTACACACTCAACCCTAGTTAGGCCAGCCAGCATGTCGGAGCCCAGAAATGCTCCCCATGACCTGTCTGTCTGCAGACTCCCACTAGGGGTGTGAACAGCAGGACACCAAAAATCAAGCCACAGCCCTGTTGCATGCCCTGCGAAGGGGATAAGGGAAAACTCCCATTTCAAAAGTATCCCCCTCTTTCAGCAACTGTGATGCCACAGAGGTATGTTTAGGTATTAAGTGAGTGAGAACACCTCTTCCTCTGGGTAGACACAGCCCCACATCAGGGCTTATGACTTGGAGAGCAGACTGCTTCTCTCAGCCAGGGGTCCACATACAGGACATAACCAATATACCCATATGTACCAGCCCTGACTCTGTATCAAAGAAACCCTTCTTCCCCTCCTTTCTTGCATCTCAGAGTCAAAAAAAGAAGTCTCCTTGCTCTTGTCCAGGGCAAACCGCTCCAGCTGAGCTAAGCTTATCTTTCCCCAACTTTCCTCTCTCATTATTCCCTCATTCCTGCAGCTTCAATCTTGCCCCTTTTCCTGGCTTTTGACCCTATGTTTCTGTTTGCTGACACTTTATAGCCCACTGTAGTCTTCCACTGTATCACTGAAATGACTGTCATACACAACGTCATCAAAGCCCTCCTAACTCTCAAAGGCAGAGAGCTACTCTGCCATTTGCTTGATCTTTGCCATATATGACAGCTTCCTTATGAAAATTCTTCTTGTGGCATCTGTGACATTATTCTGCCCTGGATTTTCTCTCTTTGGCCAGTGGAACCCTTTGTTTTTATAGGCTTTTGTTCTAATACATAGCCTGTGAATATTAGTGTTCCTTCCTTACCCAGGATTTCACTTTGATTAAAGAGGCTTCCACATTCATTTAACAAATATTTATTGAACACCTACTCTACACCATGCTCTTTGCTCAGTGTTTGGGAGAAAGCAGTGAAAAGCCCCTGCCCTTGTGGGGCTTACACTGTAGTGGGGGGAGAGACACAGCAACAGTTTAAAAAGCAGATAATAGTTACATGAAGAGAAGTGCTATGGGGAAAAGTAAAGGAGAGCAAGGAGACAGGTAGTGCAAAAGGAGGGAAGGAGTTTATTTGTGTTACAGCAAATGGTCAGGAAAGCCTCACTGCAAAGGTGACTTTGGGGCTGAGGCCTGAAGGCAGCAAGAACTGTAAACCATGTGGATATCTGGTGAAAGATCATTCCAGGCAGGGCGAACAGCAAGTAAAAAGACCCTGAAGTGAGTGTGCTCCCGTTTTGAATATGTTGAGTTTGAAAGGCCTCTTATTTATTCAATTGGAAATCTCAAGGCAATTGAAAATATATTCAGACTTGGGGAGGAGCAAGTTGGCGGGAGGTAGGAATGAGAGAGAGAATCAGGAGTTTGGTTAATTTGGGCTAGATTAAGTGTATAAAGTGGGTACTTGAATCTATTCAATAAATATTTATTAAGCACCTGGAATTCCATCTCTGTTAATAGCAGAGTAGTTCATATTGGATTAGCCCTTCTGCAAATAACAATTACAAATTCTGGAGGAAAAAATTGACCTAAAAACATAGAGAGTGACCAAACTAGAAACCAGATGATAATTTAAAATTGTAAGAAGGAAATGGTACTGGATGTGTTTGCATTTTTTTTTTCCTAATGAATTTTTGCCTGAGGACAGGCCTCTGTCAGCTCTATAATAGGATAGTTAAAATTTGGATAGAAATATATAATTTTGAGGAATTGGAAGCCAGAACTTGAAGTTATCACAGCTATTGCAACAACTGGAAAATTGTTGTGGTGGTGGGTATCCTAAAAAGGAGAGACCCACAGAAGAGAAGCCAAAAATTCTGTGTATAAACTTTTCCCAAATCTCTGACTGTCCTAATTAAACCCATAAAAGGCAGAACTCGAGTAGTCCAGCTAATGACAAAAGAACAGAATGGAAATTTTAACTCTTGCACATTATACAAGAGAAAGAGTTTGAAGTTTTAGTATAGCCAAGTGAACTATTTTGTAAAACAAAAAATTAAAAGCTTTCCAGAGGAACATAACAGAAACCATGGTCTCTATAATGTATTATTTACCATGTGCAGATCACAATCCAAAATTACTGGACAATCAAAGAAAACAGAAAAATGTGACCTATATTCAAAAGAAAAGGCAATTAATAGAGATTGAGCCTAAGATGATCCAAAAGTTTGAATGAGGATACAATTATTTTAACTCTTGTAAACTATCATAACTCTGCTCAAGGACATAAGCAAATATATGCTTATAATGAATGAACAGAGAAGAAACCTCCACAGAGTGACAAGCTACAAAAACAAACCAAAAGGAGATTCTAAAAGTAAAAAATACGACATCTAAAATTAAAAATTCAGTCAATGAACTTAACTGATTAGAGATGGCAGATGAAAATCAGTGAGCTTGAAGATAGATATTATCAGAACAGAAGATAAAAGAGAAAAAAAGGTTGAAGAAAAATTAAGAGCTTCAGTGACCTCTGGGTCAATATAGAAAATTCCAACATAGGCACATGTGTAATCCTCAATTAAGAGAAAATTTATTAGAAAATAATGGCTGAGGCTGGGTGCAGTGGCACATGCCTGTAATCCCAATACTTTGGGAGGCTAAGGTAGGAGGATTGCTTGAACCCAGGAGTTCAAGACCAGCCTGGTAAACATAGTGAGACTCCATCTCTATAAAAGAAAAATTTAAAAATTAGCCAAGTGTGGCAGTGCACACCTGTAGCCTCAGCTACTTAGGAGGCTGAAGCAAGAGGATCTCTTAAATCCAGGAGGTTGAGGCTACAGTGCAATATGATCATGCCACTACACTCCAGCCTGGGCACAGAGTGAGACCCTATCTCAAAAAAAAAAAAAAACAAAAAACCCACAAACAAAAAAAGACAATAGGCCAGGTACAGTGGCTCACACCTGTAATCCCTACACTTTGGGAGGCTAAGGTGGGTGGATCACTTGAGGCCAGGAGTTTGAGACCAGCCTGGCCAACAGCAAAATTCTAGCACTACTAAAAATTTGAAAATTAGCTGGGTGTGATGGCATGCACCAACAGTCCCAACTATTTAGAAGGCTGAGGCAAGAGAGTTGCCTCAACCTGGGAGGCAGAGGTTGCCGTGAGCTGAGATTGCACCACTACACTCCAGACTGGACGACAGAGCAAGACTCCCTATCAAAAAAGAAAAAATAAGAAAATAGTGGCTGAAGTTTTACCAAAGTTGGTGAAAGACATAAAGTTACAGATTCAAGAATCTTAGTAAACCCCAAGCAGGATAAATACAAAGAAAACCATGCTTGGGCACATTTTACTCAAACTGCTAAAAGTAAAAAGTAAAAGAAGCCACAGACATTTTGCACACATGTCCAAAATGGAATTTATCCTCTTCCCTCCGAAGTTGCTTCTCTTCTTATATTTACTTTTTCAGGAAATCATGCTACCTGCTGCATTCTTCAAGAGGGAGCCCTGGATTCCCTTTGAACTCATTCTTCTCCTTTCTTTTCTACCTCATGGGACACCAACTCCATCTACTATGTCATTACATAGTAGAGCTCAAGCCTCTTTCCCCTCTCACAGCTGCTGTCTTAGTTCAGTTCCATATTTATAGCCTGGGAGCCTCCTAAATTGTCATCCTGATCTCGTCTCCTTCAGCTGCCAGAATGGTTATTTTAAGCCCTAATTCTGACCTTGTCACTTCCTAGTTTAAAATCTTCCAGTGATTTTCCATCCCTTTGGAAACAGAGTTTCTATACCTTAACATATTGCTTCAAGATCTGGGTCCTGACGTCATCTCCAGCCTTAGTTATGCCAAATCACTTGGAGGTCTCCAAATGAGCCACAGTGTCACAGCTCTGTGGCTTTGCCAATGCTGATCTTTTTTAGTGGAAGCTTATTCTCCTGTTTCTCATGCTGATTTGTACTCATCCTTCAATCATCAACTCAAGGGTCTTCTCCTTTTGGAAAATGTCCCCAACACCTTTCCCTACGTGAAACTGGATGCCCCCTGCCCCTCCTGTGTAGTGCTGTGGTATCTGTGCTCCCTTACCTCTATGACATCAGGTGTTCCATTGTGCTCTTGTCATTGATTTTCCTTTCGCATCAGGTCTTATTCATTTGTAGATCTCTAGAACATGGTAAATAGCTGGTGCTTAAGGTTTGTTGAATAGAGTTTGAATTGATTACCTATATGGAGCCCATCTGTTTCTTAGGCAATAAGTTTTCCTTTTGCCATGATAAACCTCCCCAAATAAGATTATCTAGGTGAGAAAATTAGCAAAGAATCTGAGGCAAAGGCCAAGGAGAAGAACTTTGTACACAGGCTTAGGTGAGGGGCAGTGAGGCAACTGGGCTTATTTTTTCCACCAAGGAGATGCATTAGGCTAAGCAATTCACCTCCCTAACCTTATATGGTCACTAGCATATGAATAGATCAGCAACAAGATTAAACTTGGAGAGTGATCTTTTTCAATGAATCTGTTTTGCACTGTTTTCTGCTGTAGGTGAGAGACTACCCTTCTTTGCTTTTCATACCACTTTTTGCGGACTAGTGCTCACACCTATCATTCACATCCCTAGAATTCTTGCTTCTAACTCTTAAGCAACTCATTTGCCAAAACAAAGCCCAAATTTCTCCAAAATACTGTCTTTTGTTTGCAGTCATTTTCAGCTCAACAGCATTATTGATTTCATGTCCACTCTGAAGGGAAGACCACAGAGTTGACACCAAGGAAAATGATTCTCACTCAACTTAGAGACCAGCTTCAACCAGGTATAACGGGACCTGCAGAAAGATCTGGCTGTCCCAGACAAATGGGCTTCAGTCATGTTTAGTTCTGTCAGGAGGCCTCTCTGTCGCTGCATTAGCCACATCAGCTGCCCTCCCACGCATTCCTGCTCTTCCCTCTTGTCTTCTGGAGCTGGTTGAGCAAAGGCCCTGGGATCTTATGAGCCAGCTCTTACCTCTTTCCTCACTGGCTTATGCCAGTCCCCTATTCTGTGACCTGGTGCTTTCTTTCCATCCTTTCTTTCTCTTCTATTGTCCTCCCAGATGATAACATTTCTCTTATAAAGATTTCATTATGAATGTACTTGAAAGATTTGTACATATTTTGTTTATTTTCATTGCTGGAGCTAATTACCACACTAGTGCTTTCTGCAGATATCTCTTGACTAGCCCAGAGTTCTTATCCTCAATCCACCCAGTAGACAACATAGGTAGGACTCCTGAGACCTGGGAGAGGCAATATTCCTCCACAGTGTCCAGTGTCCAGCCCAAGCCACATGCTGAACATCTGTTGCCAACTCTCTTTGTATCCCCAAGAAACTCCTTTTGCATGAGGGAGACCCCTTCAGGGTTCACTAAAAAGTGATTTAGAAGCATCAGAAGTAGCATCAACAAAGGTAAACCAAAGAAGGAAAGTAACTTGTCGAGAATAGTGAGCAATAATAGAACTCAAAAAAGTCAACATCTGGCCCCTTCCTTCCTTCCTTCCTTCCTTCCTTCCTTCCTTCTCCCGCCTTCCTGCCCTCCCATCTTTCTTTCTTTCATTCATTTGTTCATTCATTCGTTCCGCTCTTGTTGCCCAGGCTGGAGTGGAATGCCGCAATCTCCACTTACCACAACCTCCATCTCCTAGGTTCAAGCGATTCTCCTGCCTCAGCTTCCCAAGTAAGTGGGATTACAGGCATGCACCACCATGCAGGGCTAATTTTGCATTTTTAGTAGAGATGGGGGTTTTCCATGTTGGTCAGGATGGTCTTGAACTCCTGTTGACCACATATTTCTATGCTTGGGGTGTATCCATCAAAGTGAGTGTGTGAGCCCAACAATGACTCACCTTCTGTGCTATCAGCAAACCACCAAGCCTCTGCCTAGTAGTGAACAACTCACTGATGGAAACGCTATTCTGAATCTGTCACTAATTGAATCTTTAGATGTAATCCAATTGCCAGCCAATTTACAAACTTCCTCTGTATTCTCTAGGTTGTTTCCAGCCTTCCTCCTAATCGCTTTTGCAGCCTGGCTGGATTTGATCAGGTTGATCTTTGTTTGCTTTGAGAAGGAATCGAAATGCCTCCTTCTCTAAGAAGATGATTGTGTAGCCCCTGCACAGCTTGGGTAGAGCACAGAGGTGATCTCATAGGGTTTTTCCACTGGGTGTATCTGATTTTAAAAACATAAATATGTGAAAGCCCCAATGTTGCCTCTTAAAATCCCCTTTGAGCTCTAAGAGGAAGTTTGGCAAACAGTTTCAGCAAAGTATCAGGAATATCAGGTAGCATTGATTCACCGAGTTCTGGAAACAAACTTCAGTTTCTCCAATCATTGGCTCATGATAAGAAAACTTCCCTTTCCCACAAACTAATGTGACAGAGATCAGCCTGTCCCCTGAGAAAGATGATACATGAATTTGACGATTGTTCCATCTTTTTTTACCCCAGCTCATGCTGTGCCCTTCTGGCTACATCACTGCCCTTGCTTCTCTACCCAAGTATTCTTCATTCTCACTCTTGCCCGGTAACTTTCACTAGCATTCTGGCCTGTGGGGAGCTCTTCCTCCCCTGAACTCCTCTGGCTTGTATGTAAAAATCTCTGAACATTGACATACAGCATAGACTTTCCAGGGTAGGGACTCTGCTGAATTCTTGTATGCACACCTGTGGGATAAGCCACTTAGCTCACAGCCCTGGTATACAATACAGGCTGGGCCTCAGAACCACCCATACAGCTTTTAAGAACTACAGCTGAGTACAGTGGAACGAGGTCAGGAGATCTAGACCATCCTGGCTAACATAGTGAAACCCCTATCTCTACTAAAAATTCAAAAAATTAGCCAGGGGTGGTGGCACGTGCCTGCTATCAGGAGGCTGAGGCAGGAGAATAGCTTGAACCTGGGAGGCGGAGGTTGCAGCAAGCCAAGATCGCGCTGCTGCACTCCAGCCTGGGGAACAGAGCCAGACTCCATCTCTACAAATGTGTAGGTTAGGTGCAGTGGCTCACGCTGTAATCCCAGTGGAAGCTGAGGCGAGAGGATTGCTTGAGCCCAGGAATTCAAAACTACCCTGGGAAACACAGTGAGGCCCTGTCTCTACAAAATTAAAAATTGAAAACATTAGCCAGGCATGGTGGCATGCACTTGTGGTCCCAGCTACTCGGGAGGCTGAGGTGGGAGGATTGCTTGAGCCCAGGAGTTTGAGACTACAGTGAGCTGTGTTCACGCCGCTGCACTGCAGCCGGTGGCAGAGCAAGGCCCCGACTCAAACAGCAGCAGCAGCAGCAGCAGCAACAACAACAACAACAACAAATAAACTGCAAACGTCCAGGCCCCACTTGGGACCTTCTGAAATCAAAATCACTCCATAGGTGACTCTGACTTGCTGCTGAAACGAGAACCACTGGCTTGCCATCATTGGAAGGATTAAATGGGTTAACGTATAGAAAGATACTTTTTTAAACTATAGATTTCCATGACAAATGCTAGTTATGACTCATAGTGAATGCTACAGTTGTCCCTGACCCCATCCAACCCCTCTAACTCCTCCTCCCTTTTCCAAACGCTCTGTTCAGAGGGTCACTCCTTCTCCATGCAGCCCTGTTGCCTGCTTTCAATGTCAGGTGAGGGGCTGATTGGTCTGAGCCTAATTCCATGATTCGGGAGTGGGGATGTGACTGGCCATTGAGACCCAAAAGGACTGCTGGAGGCTTCTGGGACGAGTCTCCCTCACTCTACAGGAAGTTCACTTTCCTATCATGACTCTAGCTGCTACTGATGGCCATTCTGGGACCTTTCTCTTTCTCTTTCCTCTCTCCTTTCTCCAAAGGTAACAGGGCTTCAGATGATGCTGTGAAAACACCTCAGTCTTTGATGGCGGATGGAGCAACCCTGAGCTGATCTCAATTTGGATTTCCAGTGCACCAGGAAATGCCTCATTGTTTAAGACAGTTCTGTTACTTGTGCCTGAAATATTCTTCTGGCTACATTTGCTTTTAATTCCTTCTCAAGTATTACCTGACACACGCCCTCTTTAGTAAATGCCTCAATAAGCATTTGTTGAACGAATGAATGAATGACTTCATCGTCATGGAGTGCCTAGACTTACCGGGTACTGGAGATAAAATAGCAACTAAAAGAAGCCCGTTTCCTTATGGATTTTATATTCTGGTGGGAATAAAACTGGACTTGTGGGTCAGGTTACCAGCTTCTCTAGAAAAATAATCTTCACGTTTCTATTTGTACAAATAGATTAGTTCAACCAACATTAGGGTTAGAATGGTAACACTGTACCAAAGGATCACTGCTTAGGAATTCACCTGACCACCAGAGTGACTTTCTGCAGCTAAAAAAAAAAAAGGAACAGGTAGAATCATGAAGAATACTTTGTCCCTAAGTTTATGACTCAGAGGAAAAACTACAGTGCTGTTGTTCCCAGATTTCAACCTCAGAGCATAAGACAGGTTCTCAATTGCAGAAGACCAAATGAGGAGTAACAATCTGAAAGATTTAGGATAACTCGATGTTAGAAATGAATGAAATTGGAAGAAGGGGAAACTGACACCCTACTGAATGTTAATATTCGAGTCAGTGCAAGGTAATCACGAGGGGTAGCGATCAGCTCACCTCTGGGTCTTCCATCTGCAAGAAAGCAGGCAAAGGGAGGATTCTTCCAAAGTACAGATTGTCCAGTGCAGCTTAAACTGGGGGGCAGCCTTTCCTCTTAATTTTCATATAGGATAGACTCTTTTTCAAGATTGCCTTAGATGTTTTCTTTGCACAAGTGTTGGGATGATCCCATAACTTCTCCGGGGAAGTCATCGCTAGCTAGGGTGGCTGCATTCACCACTTAGATCAAGGAAAGAGTCACCTGGCAAGTAAAATGACTGAAATGGAGAAAGGTTTGGGGTGTCAACAGGCCTGGTGATTCAGCTGGGCTGGCCCGAGAGCAAATTCCAAGGGGTAGGATAGGAAGGGAGGCAATCCACCAACCTGAGGTAAGGGCCAAACTCAGGAAGGTTAGTAGTAACACAAGGCAAAGGTCAACACTCTAGACCCGGGAGATGAGGGCTTCATGGAGCAGGGCTCAGGACACTTTAAGGCCTGGACACTTGAGGAACAAGAAGCAAGGACTGTGACCCTAAGATGCTGAAGTTAGGTGTTAGTAATAAAACCCAGCACCAGCTGACAGAAAGGAGACTGACAAAGGGTGTCACCTTCAAGGGTAAGGTCTGCGACATATGGTACACAGTCAGTGCTGTATGAATGTTAAATGGGTGAATGCAGTCACTAGGCTGGGCTGTGAGATGGCAGTAATCAGAGTGTTTTTCATCCTTAAGCTATAAAATTACTGGTTCTTCTAGAACTGGCAAAACTTTCAGTAACACACTTTAGTTCCCCCAAACAGATAATTGAGATAGTTTTTGTTTTGTTTTTGCTCAACCTGCTTCTCTATTTCCCTAGAGATAGTATTGCAGTTTTCTTTGGGGACCCGCCCCTCCCTGCCCTCAAATCATGCAGCTCAGGTAATGCCCTCTTTAGTAAATGCTTCAGTAAGCATTTGTTGAATGAATGAAAAAATTCATTGTCATTGAATACTAGACTTACAGAGTACTGGGGATAAAGTAGTAACTAAACCAAGTCCCCGTCCTTATGGGTTTTACATTCTGGTGGGAATAAAACTACACTTGTGGGTGAGGTTAGCCACTTCTCTAGAGAAATAAGTTTTATGTTTCTCGTTGTATAGATACATTGGTTCAACTAGCAAAAGTGTTTCCATGGGAACCCTGTGGCAAAGGATCACTGCCAACCATGCTCTCCTATCTAGGAGCGGGCAAGTGCCTTGGCTAATTAGCATAATCCATCCCTCTAGACACAGTGATTAGTTCGGGGATGGGCACGTGATCTCAGTCATTCTAATGGAAGTGAATTGTGAGATGTTTGCTAGAACTACTAAGAAGGGGCCAATTTTTCTCTGCTGAGGTTGCTGAGCTATACAATGTAGAATGTAGACCCAGAGTTGGCAGGAGTCACTGCATGGTGCTGGCCTGGCAGCACGTGGAACCAATTCAGAAAAAAGCATAGCTGGGAGATGGGGGGATAGATTGAAAGACGATAATTCTGGTGTCGTAATTTGAGTCTCTGGTAGCAGCTGTGCCTGAAGAGAGGCCTACTACTGGTCTTCTTTATAACTATTGGCTTAACAGCCTGAATTGGGTTTCCATCACTAACAACTTGGTGTCCTGAAATGATAAACAATGGAGACCGTAAGATAAGTAACTGCTTTCCCATCTGGTCAGAGCTGATGAACCCCAGGCTGGGTGTGATGGTTCACACCTGTAATCCCAGCAGTTTGGGTGGCCAAGGTGGGTGGATCACTTGTGACCAGGAGTTTGAGACCAGCCTGGCTAACATGGCGAAACCCCATCTCTACTAAAAATGCCAACATTAGCCAGGTGTAGTGGTGTTTGCCTGTAATCCCAGCTACTCGGGAGGCTGAGGCATGAGAATTGCTTGAACCCAGGAGGTGGAGGTTGCAGTGAGCTGAGATTGTGCCACTGCACTCTAGCCTGGGCAATAGAGAGAGACACTGTCTCAAAAAAAAAAAAAAAAAAAAAAAAAAAAGGAAAAAAAAAAAAAACCCAAAAAAAAAAAAAAAAAAAAAAAAAAAAGAGAGAAAATCCAGCCAATCAATTAATATTTATGTAGTGATTTATCTTGCCAGATACTGTTCTAAGTACTGGGATTACAATTATAAACAGAAGTCCTTGCCCTCAAAGAGCTTATATTCCAGCAGGAGGAGACAACCATTAGAATAGATATCAATACATTAAAAAAAACTTTAGGTATAAATAAGAGCTATTAAGATTAAATAGGAGCCACCTGCTCTCAGACAGGGCCAATCTCTCAGAGGAGGCAACTTTTGAATTGAGGTCATAATGACAAGATACAAAGAGGCAGCTGTTTAAAGATTGGGGCACGAATGCTCTGAGAATGAAGAGTGGGTGTCAAGGCTCTGAGTCAGGAACAAGACTGGCCTGTTCAAGAGACAGAAAGAAGACAAGTGTGGCTGGAATGCCTTGAGTAAGGAGACCAGTAGAGAGAGGGAGATGGGCAGAGAGGGGGGCTCAGGCAGTCCCCTCAATTTTGTGAGAATTTAAATTTTAGTCTGAATGCAACAGACACTCACTGGAGTTACTGAGACCTGATTTACCTTTTAAAAACATTATTCTAGATGTGGGTTGAAGGTTGGACTTAGGGAAGGCAAGAGGGGAGTAAGGAGGACCTATTAGGAGATAATGCAATAGTCCAGGCAAGAGATGACGGAGGGGCCCGGGCCAGGGTTGGAGCAGTGGAGAAGGAATTGGTGAAGGGGGGTTGCATTCAGGATACATTTTGGAGGCTTTGTCAGTAGGACGTACTGTGGGTTAAAGGGAGGTGCGAGGAAAAGATGATTTAAGCTCGATGACTCAGCTTCAGCCTGAGCAGCTAGGTGAATGATGGTGCCATTTACAAAAATGAGAAAGCCAAGATTGCATGGAAAGGAATCCATATTTCTGCCTCAGCTGTGCAAGACATCCAAGTGGAGGTGTCCAGTGGGCAAGAGGATAGAACATTCCTGGAGTTCCTTTTTCCTTTTCCTCTCTTTTTTCTTTCTTGCTTAACCAACAGAAATGTATTTTCTCACAGTTCTGGAGACGAGAACACTAAGTCCGAGATCACAGTGTTCAGTGCTGCCTTCTGTTGAGGGAGCTCTCCGTGGCTTAGCGATGCCCATTTTCTCCTTCCTGTGTCTTTGCATGGCCTTCTCTGCATTTGTATCTGCATCCTAATCTCTTTGTATAAGGAAGCCAGTCATATTTGACTAGGGCTCACCCTTAAGATTTCACTTAAACCTAATTACTTCTTTTTAAGAAATTGATCAATTTACTTTTTTTTTTTTTCTGAGACAGGGTCTCACTGTGTCATCCAGGCTGGAGTACGGTGGCGTAACCAGATCTTACTGTAACTTTGACCTCCTGGGTTCAAGCAATCCTCCCACCTCAGCCTCCGGAGTAGCTAGACCTAAAGGCAAGTACTCCGCCACACTCACCTATTTTTAAAAATTTTTCGTAGAGATAGGGTCGCACTATGTTACCCAGACTGGTCTGGAACTCCCAGACTCAAGCAATCCTCCTGCCTCAGCCTCTCAAAGTGCTGGGATTACAGGCAAGAGCCACTGCACCAGACCTAATTAACTTTTTTTTTTTTGAGATAGAGCCTTGCTCTGTCTCCCAGGGTAGAGTGCAGTGCAACCTCTGCCTCCCGAGTTCCAGTGATTCTCCTGCCTCAGCCTCCCCAGTAGCTGGGATTACAGGCAGGCACCACCACACTTGGCTAATTTTTTGCATTTTTAGTTGAGACAGGGTTTCACCATGTCGGCCAGGCTGGTCTCAAACTCTTGACTTCAAGTGATCTATCCGCCTCACCCTCCCAAAGTGCTGGGATTACAGATGTGAGCCACTGTGCCCGGCCCTAATTTACTTTTTAAATTGACATGTAATTATACATATTTATGGAGTACATAGTGACATTTTGATACATATACTGTATAGTGCTCAGATCAGGATAATTAGCATATTCATCATGTCAAACATGCATCATTTCTTTGTGTTAGGAACATTCAATATCCTCCCAGCTATTTGCAACTACATATTACTAACAATAGTCATGCTGCAGTAGTATGGACCACTAGAACTAATTCCTCTTGTTTCGCTGTAATTTTGTGTCCCTTAACAAATGGGACATGCTTTCTTAATATACCATTTAACATACTCCTTGAAAGAACAGGTTTCATTTTTCAGCTTTAAAGAGATGAGCTTCACATAAAATTGCTCTTTATTCAAAAAATATTGGCGAAACCAAACTAATCTGCTACATTAGAAGTCAGAATCAGGAGGAGGAGAGAGTGTGTAGCAAAGGGAAGGGAAATATCAGGAGCTTCTGGGGTACGAGAGATGTTCTATTCCTTCACCTGGGTGGTGGTTACATGGATGAGCCCACTTAAATATAATTCAGCTGTACACTCACGATGTGTATACTTTTCTGTATGTATGCCTCAATTAACATTTAAAATAAAAAAAAGTAACAAAGGAATCAGGAGGCCTGTGCTTCACTTCCAGCACTGAAGATAACTAGCTGTATAATCCTAGCCAAGTTGCTTAACCTCTCTGGACCTTGAGTTTTCTCACCTGTCAATGGAGAGGATTGAGCTAGATGCTCTCCAAGATCCCATCCACCCAACATGGTTCCAGAGGCAGCTTCCTCCACTTGAAATCGGGCACTTGTGCTGCTGGAGTCAGCCTGAAGCCCTCTCTGACCTTTGCCAAAGAGGAGCTGGTCCTTTTTCACATTTCTCCTTTCACAAACTGACAGTTGTGGCTGATGTCTCTGTGGTACCACTTGTTACTAACAAGGTAGCTGTGAGGTTAATGATAGTGCAAATAAAAAGCTGCTGCTAATTAGGTGGCTGAATGTTCAGGCATTCTTGTTATTTTAAAAAATTGGCTGGGTGAGGTGGCTCACTCCTGTAATCCCAGCACTTTGGGAGGCTGAGGCGGGTGGATCACCTGAGGTCAGGAGTTTGAGACCAGCCTGAACAACATGGCAAAACCCCATCTCTACTAAAAAAAAAAATAATAAAATAAAATAAAATAAAATAAAAAATTAGCCGGGTGTGGTGGTGCATGCTTGTAATCCCAGCTACAGCTGAGGTAGAAGAATCACTTGGACCTGGGAGGCGGAGGTTGCAGTGAGCCAAGATTGCGTCACTGCACCCCAGCCTGGGTAAGAAGAGTGAAACTCTATCTCAGAAAAAAAAAAAAAAAAATCAATTAGCCAAATGAGAAAATATCATTGAGGTAAACATTTATTTTTCTCCCTAGCATGATTCTGGTTGGATAGGAGGATAATGTGGTCAATTCCAGAAGGGAAATGTATGTTTCTTATATACTGGAACTTAACATATACTTTTAAAACTGCGTAGGGAAAGATGGAGGCTTTTAATTTTTAAAAAAGGTTTCTGGAAGTGAGGGAGAAGCTTCATAATAATGACTTGTGATCTGTACCTACTGCTGACTTATTAACCAACTTCTGACTCTGCCAGTGACCACATTCTCATTTCCTCCTTTTAGAAGGTAACCAAAAACACTTCTAGGAGGTCTGGGGTTATCGAGTCGTAGTCCTACCTCTGGGATAAGATCTAGATAGTCTATAAAGCAAAATAAATGAAGCAACAGAATTTTTTTCCTATACTTCTCTTGTTCATTGTTCAAGTAACTACATTTAACCAAGCAGATATTCTAATACGGCTGTGTTTATGTATAGCTGTCTTCTGAAGACTGCCTGGATCTGTTTTAACCTGGTAAACCCTGGGCAAGTTACTTACCCTTCCTGAGCCTTATTTCTTAATCTGTAAAAGGAGAAACTGATAGCACCCACCTCAAGGGGTGTGTGTGTGCGTGCGTGCATGGACATGTGTGTGTGTGCATGGGCATGCATGTGAATTAGGTGACAGAGCCCATAGAAAATGCTTTGCTCAAGACTTGGAACCAACCCAAATGCCCATCAAGGATAGACTGGATAAAGAAAATGTGGCATATATAGACCATGGAATACTATGCAGCAATAAAAAAGGATGAGTTCATGTCCTTTGCAGGGACATGGATGAAGCTAGAAACCATCATTCTCAGCAAACTGACACAAGAACAGAAAACCAAACACTGCGTGTTCTCACTCTTAGGCGGGTGATGAACAATGAGAGCACATGGACACAGGGAGGGGAACATCACACACTGGGGCCTGTTGGGGGTTAGGGGGACTAAGGGAGGGATAGCAGGGGGTTGGGGGATTGGGGAGGGGTAACATTAGGAGAAATGCCTAATGTAGGTGACCGGGGGATAGATGCAGCAAACCACCATGGCACGTGTATACCGACGTAACAATCCTGTACATCCTGCACATGTACCCCAGAACTTAAAGTATAATAATAATCATCATAAAAGAAAATGCTTTGCTCAATGCCTGGCATGTAACAGGCTCTCAAAAAATATAAGCTATTTTTACTCTTCCGTAGAAGAGGTTGTTCTTATACCTGTGGGGAAGGGACCAGGCGCTGTTAGGCAGCGGAAAGTAGGTCTGACTGTTTTCCTTTTGTGTGGCCTTGAGAACTCCTGCATATAAGAGCTCTTGTCCATCCTGGCTCTCACAGGACCCCCAGCAGGGCTTTTCAGACTTCTCTGTGTTTATCAGTTTTCAATCTTTTAGAACCACAAATAGCCTCGGAGAGAGGGAGTCACATGTTCCGAATCTTCCCTTGCTAATGGATGGGACCACACCCCCTGCCGCCACAGCCGGTAACACAGGCCTTTAGCATAATGGAAGGCATTTGGGGATCTATTTTTCTCTCACCGCGCAGAGCATTACTCACCTCACTCCTCTGTGTCACAAGGAAGGAGAAGGAGAAAAACACAATAAACTGCCAAGGATGAGTCAAGTTTCAACAGCGCGCCTTTGCTCAGAGGCAGCCACTGCCAACTGCATTTCTTCTGCGTTCCTGAGATTCAAACTGCAAAGCAAATCCTCGACTCCTGCCCCTTTCTTCTTTTCTCCCCCCAGGGAAGGGCAACGAATGGAACTGTGTTTTGACTGCACTCTTTCTAGGTTGGAGAAGGAGGGAAAGTGATTCTCCGGGAGCTGATGTCTATACGGCCTCTGTGAGTCTGCACGGTCAACACAGCTGCCTCTGTCTTCGCTCTCAGCTTCCCCTTCTGAGCTTGTCTGCCTCCTTTCCAGGAGTGGCCACAGTCTATGGTTCTCAGCTGACTCTATATTCAGGAGAGTGTGGAGAACTTCTCCTCCCCTAACCAGTGGTATACTGCTGTGGCCCTCAAAGCAGGGGAACAGCTTAACTGCGACTACATTCATTTCAGCCAAGGAGCCTGTCCACTCCCACGTGGGAGCAGGTGCCTCCACCCATGACCCTGACCTTCCTATATAGCTCTCATCTCAGAGTGGCATGAGATCTTTCCTCAGAAGGTGTCAAGAGAGAGAAACGCTAAAGGAAGAGATGCAATCAGTTTTGTGGCCATATGGTGTTTAAGCTAAAGGACTTTTCTTATAACACATTGTATCTGTGGTACAAAGCAATGAAAGTATCAGAAGAGAGAGGATGATGTTACATTCAGAGTGTAGGGCAGAAAAAGAGAACGCACAACATTGTTGAATTAACCAGACTCTGTCTTGTGTGAGGCATATTTTGAGCTTTAACTGAATGGGCGTACTTGAGGCTGGTGGTTCCCAAACTTGGCTGAGCATGAGAGTCACAGGAAGCCTTCTGACGATACTTGGTTCTGTGCAAGGGAATTCTGATTCCCTAGCTCTTGGGTGGAAATCTTCATTTTAGAAGCTCCCCAGGTGGTTCAGATGACCAGTCGGTTTGGGGAACTATTAAGGTGGGCCACATTTTGAAAGGACATGGTCCCATATCATCCACCATCAACAAGTCAGCTTTTAAACCTTTTATTATGAAATAATGCACACATATGGAAAAGCATATAAAACAGAAATGTGGCTCAGCTCAGTGATTTAGCTCAAAAGAAACACCCAAGCGTCCACCTCCCCCTTGAGAAGTAGGGCATTGCCAACAGATATATTTTCTGGCAGCTAAACAAAATCTTGAAATTGTCCCCATTTATAAACTATCTGAGCTATTTGACTTCCCTAGTACCTGGATTCCAAGCCTTGAGTCAGAATCTCTCTTCAAATCTTAACTCCTCCACTTGGATGCAGTATGATCATGGGCAAGTTACTTAACATTTCCAGTTCTTAGGTTCCTTGTCTATTAAATAATGAGAATAACAATATGCACCTGATAGGAGTTCGTGACCATTAAATTTTTTGAACAAACTCAGTAATGCCTTACAACCCTGCAACACTTTTCTATCAGATCCCATTTTCATTTTGCTGTTCTCCAAAATTACTCTTTCCAGTAATTGTTCCCTCTCTCTTTTGCATCTGGGCCCTCTTCCAGAACCTGTGTCATTTCTGGACTGCTATGGTTTGAATGTGTCCCCAAAGTTCACGTGTTGGGAAACTTAATCCCCAATGCCACTGTGTTGAGAAGTGGGACCTAATAAGAAGTGATTGGATTAATGCCATTATCATAGGCTTGTTATAAAATCAAGCTTGGCCCCTTCTTGCTCTCTTACCTTTCCACCTTCAGCATGAGAAAATATAGCAAGAACGACCTCACCAGACGCCAGCCCCTTGACCTTGGACCTCCCAGCCTCCAGAACTAGAAGAAATACATCTCTGTTCTTTAAAATTATCCAGTCTCAGGAATTCTATTACAGCAGCACAAACAGACTAAGACAATCCATTGCTGCCTTACCTCTTACTTTAAAAGGAAACAAGCAAACAAAAAGTCTTCCTTGACCCCACATCTGTCTCCTGCCATCACCTTATTATTCTGCTTCCATTCACAGCAAAAATTTTGTAGTTACTGTCTCTGCTTATTGACTGTATATTCTCTCCTCTGTCTTCCGCAGTTGGGGCTTCTATCTCTGTCCAGCCACTGGGATGACACTCGTCAGACCTCCAGTCATATCTGTGTTGCCCAATTCCAGTGACTACTGCTCTACTGTGGACTCAGTTGGCCTTTCAGCAGCATTTGACAGAGGGAACTGCAGATAAAAAGGCTCTGAGATGGGGGACAAGCTTGGTGGATTCAAGAAACAGGAAAAAAAAAATGTTGGTGTGGTTAGAGCACAGAGCTGGGAAGGCAGTGGTCTGTGAGGGCCAAATCACATGATGGCACCTTGTCAACTGGAATGAAGCTTCAGACCAGGTCTGGCACAAGCAGGTGCTCAGTGTTAGCTATCACCATTGTTACTAAGAGCTTAACGATGCCAAGTGTGAGAGAGGTGGGGAGGAGGCGGTTAGGGAAACGAAGAGAAAATCCCAGCCCTTGAAGAGCTTTTTCCATCTAATTGAGGGTCTAGATTGTACCCGTGACTTAGGTTACTGGGCAAGAAAGCCTGTGAACCAATATCTTGGTGACCAATTTGTTGTCATTGCCCTCCCCTGCCCCATTGACTTTCTTGGTGCATTGCGTCTCATCCAGTGACTGTCTCTGGATAGTTAAGACTTTTTTCCAACCTGAAAGGGGGCAAAAGTGAACCGTGAGCCCCACTAAAAAAAGAGGCAACTAAGAAGTACCAACCATGAGATCGGAGTGCAGACTGACAAAAACAGAACCTGGTGTCTTCTCTCTTTTTCCGATTATTCAAGATAATCCCCTCCAAATAAATAATAGCTTGTCTCTGCTGTCTCATTTGTACTAAAGCTGCAAACCACACA
Source organism: Cebus imitator (assembly GCF_001604975.1). NCBI lineage: Eukaryota > Metazoa > Chordata > Mammalia > Primates > Cebidae > Cebus > Cebus imitator. The sequence goes on along the minus strand of NW_016107574.1, from coordinate 1,111,562 downwards.
AAAGAAGTCAGACTGCAGAAGCAGCCCTTTGGATTCCTGATGCAACATAGGAGACCTAAGGCAGGTGAGTTTTAATCCTCCTGCTGTCTTTGCCACACGTCCCTACTACCGGCATGTTTGCAGGTACACACTCAGCACACCCACACACTCAACACACACATTCAATACATATGCACACTTAATACACACTCAATAATAAACACTCCACACCCAGTTAATACAGACACAAACACACTCAGCACACATGCTAAACATACACACACCCAACAGAAACACAATTCAATACACACGTACACACACACATTCAACCCACACAGCCAGCACCCACACATTCAGCACTCATAGACATTCATGCGCCAAGCATTCATAATGTTAATGGACGGTGAGTTAGTTCCCATTTCTTTGCCTGTATTGCCCGGCAAGCTGGAAGCTGAACAGCAGGGAACACTGAAGTGAGTCAGGAAAGATTCACCATCTTCAGTTATAATTTTATGCCACTTATCTGCCAGAGTCTGGTGGACATGAGATCAAGAAAAATGAGCAGGTAATTCTTACAAAGAAAGACACTACTGGCATAGCATGCTTGCTTTTTCTATGTGTCTCTCTGATACTCTGTCTCTCCATCTCTGTCTCTATCTTTGATTATGAAGAAGCTGGCCCGGAGGAGAAGCTAAACAAAAAGTTAACATGTACTATGACTTTTAAAGGAGACCTGTTTGAAATAGGCCATCCTGAGTTAACTCCCAAAGCTTGAAAGGTTAGAGAATAACACTCCAGATACCATCTGGGCAAATTAATGATGCTGGGTGATGCGAAACCAAAACTTCAGTGAAGAATTCAATGAGTAAGTAGAATAGATGATCTTGCCATGTCTAAAATTAATTTGCTTTCATTTCCAAACTCTGACGCTAGCAGAGTTCTTTCTCAAAATGATGGACCCGTAGAGCATTCTGGGCAATGGCAAGCAAATGAGTAAGATCGCTGTGTTCCCTGCTCAGATTCCGGCAGACCACTTCATATGGCAAGAAATATGCTAGGGTAGAGCGTATTCCACTCTTAATCTGCTTGTTTTCAGACTTTTCTGTTTGAGGACATTTTGTCATTATCCTGGTTTTCCAGTGTTCCTCTTTTTAATGTCTGGTAGCTCAATTGTCTTTCCTTTCATGCCCCATTTCCAGCATTCCGGGCCAGTTTCATACCTTTATTCTCTCCATTTTAGATTCTGAAGCATCCATTGAGTGTCTAAATGTGTCTGACTCTATACAGGTGCTTTATGTAAAGAAAACCTAGTGGAGTATTAAAAACCAAAGTCACAGAAAAGGATGCAGCAAATTTTCCTTGACAATTGTCTTAGCACTTAAAAAAATTTTCAATGTATTTAATAATCTTATTTCATTTCAGAACATATTGGTCTGCCACTAACTGAAATAAAACCAAAAAAACTGGTCCACCACCCACAGGTGAAATAGATAACATTCAAATTAAGAAATGCTAGCAATGAAAAGACACACAGGGATGAAAAAGCAAGTTATAACATGGCAGAAAAATTTTCAACACATTAATTGTCAAAGGAGTTTTAAGCATTAATTCAAATAAAATGAGCAAAAAAAAAAAGGCAAAGCCATGGAGAGACACTTTTATATGAGGAAATCCCAGGGTTCAAGGAACAGGTGAGTAGTGTCCAACCTCACCATCACCAGAGAAATGAACATTAAAACCACAAAGAATGCCACAGAGCCACCAGGTCAACAAAAACCAAGCTAAAACATCTCACAAAAAACTAAAACGTCTCGTAATCCCGGGTGTCAGTGAGGATGCTGAGCATCAGGAGCACCCAAACACTCTGGTGGGAAGTAAGCCTGTCAAGGCTCTTCAGAGCACTCTTTGGCAGCCTCCACTAAAGCTGAACATGAGAAGCCAGACCTGTGAGCAGTAGTTCCACTGCTAGTCCTCGTCCTAGGAACCAGCAGCAATGTGTGTACAAACCCAGTCGTGAGGATGGGAGCATTCATGACAGCAGGGTTTGTGATGGTTGCAAAATGGAAACAAGCCAAATGTCCACCCAAGCGCACTGCATAAATGAAAGCTGTTGTACTCACACTTTGGAAGAGTAAACAGCAGTAAAGACCATCAAGCCACAGCTTCAGATACCATTGGTCCTGTCTGACTTCCCCATTGGATCTGCAGGGCATCCCAGGAAGAGATTCTCCATGAATTCAGTAACATCTTAGTGCTGGGGTTATTCCTGTCTGCAGAGCCTGCCCCTGCTTGGTGCCCAGACATCATAAGGGGTAAGAAAGGACCCCCGAAAGGATCTTGGATGGGAAGATCCTCCAGGCTCCCTGCCACAAGCTTTGCTGCCTGCTAATTGCTGGGATGCTGTCCAGAGTATTTGGCCTGCTGGTTCATGAACCACAAGTGCTTGCTCAGATTGAGTCCTGTGGCCCTTCTCCTCCTTGAAGGCTGGGTACCCACTTTTCTCAGAGTATTTCTCCATCTCCTGCTGTGATTCCCTGCTGTGGACTCTGTTCCTGATGCCACCTCCTCAAGGACTAAGGATGGTGTGGGCGCCATGAGATTCTTAAGTTCTTTCCTCCTTCATTCCTTTGTTCCCTCCCCAAGAGCTTAATACATTTTTTATGGCGTGTGTCATATAAAATTTTCAAGTCATATACTTGTCCAAAAATAAGGTCTCCCAGAAGCATTAGCCAATGGGGCAGTCATGGCCTTGGCCCCTGTGAATATAGCCCAGATTGATGACTGAATAGAAGAGACATGATGAAATGTTAAGACACTGGATAAATGCACACACAGAGTACCAAGGACCTACCTTTTCCTCCTGAAAAGAACCGGCTGCTTCTTTTCCTTCCCAGCTGCAGATCCCTGCAGCCCCACCAATGAACCACATCTTGCAGCCCTCCCCACCCCTCCCCAAATAGATTTCATTTACATTTTGCCTAATTGTGCCAACAGCTTTTGTGACTTTTTCCTTCTAAGAGCCTTCAAAACAGACTCACAATTGGCAACCATGCACCCTAAAAATCAGCATCCAGGTAGAACAAGCCGCAGCCCCAGCTTCTGAAAGGAGCAAAGTCACAAGGTTAAAAGTCCAGAGACTCCTTAGAAGCTTTGTGATGTCTTCACACTGAAATGGGTTGTTTTTTTTTTTTTTTTTTTTTTGACGGAGTTTCACTCATGTTACCCAGGCTGGAGTGCAATGGCACGATCTCGGCTCACCGCAACATCCGCCTCCTGGGTTCAGGCAATTCTCCTGCCTCAGCCTCCTGAGTAGCTGGGATTACAGGCACGTGCCACCATGCCCAGCTGAATTTTTGTATTTTCAGTAGAGACGGGGTTTCACCATGTTGACCAGGATGGTCTCGATCTCTTGATCTCATGATCCACCCGCCTCGGCCTCCCAAAGTGCTGGGATTACAGGCATGAGCCACTGCGCCCGGCCTGAAATGGGTATTTTTTAAGGTGTTGTATTTCTTTTTGAAAAAAATTAGTTATCTAATTATGAAATAGGTAAAACATGTACATTTACAAAATTGAAAAGGTAGAAAGAGGTACATGGTGAAAAACGTAGTTCTTTGCTCTCACCCCTGTCTCCAGACTCCCAAGAGCCCTATCCAGAGGTAGCACTGTCACCAGTTCATGCCAGAGACAGTCGATGTGTGTGTAAGGTTGTATGTACATAGACTTTCTCTTTCTTAAAATTTCAAGAAATAGCATACCACACAGTGTTTGTCTTTTCACTTAAAACTATTTCTTGACAATTGTATCATACCAGGACGTTTTGCTCTGCCTCATTAAAGTCTTCATACTACTCGACTTTATAGAGGTGCCAGTGGATGGACATTTAAGATTTTGTTTTATAGCTGGGCATGGTGGCTCACACCTGTAATCTCAGCACTTTGAGAGGCCAAGGAGGGTGGATCATGAGGTCAGGAGATCGAGACCATCCTGGCTAACATGGCGAAACCCCGTCTCTACTAAAAATACAAAAAATTAGCCAGGTGTGGTGGTACCTGCCGGTGGTCCCAGCTACTCTGGAGGCTGAGGCAGGAGAATCGCTTGAACCTGGAAGGCGGAGGTTGCAGTGAGCTGAGATCGCGCCACTGCACTCCAACCTGGGTGACAGAGTGAGACTCCATCTCAAAAAAAAAAAAAAAAAAGTTTGGCTATTATAAATAAGACTGCAGTGAATAAGAACCTCTCTGTTTCAATCATTCTTCTACAGACCCAGACTCCTAGGAGTAGTCTTTTTAATATTTAAGAGAACGTGGACAAGGGAGTGGTTTTCTTTGGTGCCTGTTGGGAAATTAGAGCTCTTCTGTCTATGACTCGTCACCTTGGGAGAGTTGCTTATCATGTGGAGGTAATGTGGGTAAACTCTCATAAGAGGGGTCTGGATGAAAAGCAATAACACATTGGTTAAAATGCTTTAAGAAGTTGAATGCATTTTATAGATATAATAAGGTATGACTATAAACTAACGGGACAGATTCTACCAGAATCATATACTAGAACCAGCCATGTTGCTTTATGTTTGGATAAATGATACTCGGAAGACAGTTCAGACTGACTTAGGGAGAAACTGGAAATGTATTCTCTTGTGTAGCTTAGAAGCCCATGCAGTAGGCTGTTTGCTTCAGAGAGAATGGAGGGGAGAGAATTAAAATTACTAAAGGCATTTGGGGATCTATTTATTTTCTGTACCCCTTTAAGTATGGCTATATTCCATTGCTCAAATGACGTCACTAGGATTCAATTTCTCTATCTTTGGCTCCGCCTTAACATGTATTGACTCCTTTTCCGTACATACCCCTTGTGTGGAGAGGATGGCCATAGCAGCCCAAGCTTCATGTCCTCCCTGGCTTTACTGGCTACAGTTGAGTCTTCTTGATTCTTATTGGCCAGAATTAGGTCAAGTGGCCGTCCCCCAATTAATTAGAGAATGTGGTCATCTGGTTGTCCCAGCCTGAGTATAATGTATTTTCTGAGACTCAGCGCAGAGGAACTCCACTGGAATCCCATGAACTAAAGGGGAAAGAGTGGTATCTGAACAAACACCCGGTGCTCTCGGGCTTTACAGGGATGGACGCTGGGCCCTTTTCTCAATCTGTTTATGTTGCTATAAAGGAATAGCCGAAGCTGGGTAATTTATAAAGAAAAGAGGTTTAATTGGCTCATGGTTCTGCAGGCTGCAGGGAGCATGACGCTGGTATCTGCTCCTGGTGAGAGCTTCAGGAAGTCCACTCATGGCAGAAGGTGAAATGGAACAGGCGTCACATGGTGAGAGAGAAGGAGAGAGGGGGGAGGGGTGCCATGCTCTTTTAAACAACCAGCTCTTGAGTGAACTAATAGAGTGAAAACTCAATTACCATAGGATAGCACCAAGCCTTTCAAGAGTGATCCTCCCTGGTGACCCCAACACCTCCCACCAGCCCTACTGTCAACTCAAAGATCAAATTTCAACATGAGATTCGAGGGGGGAAATATTCAAACTATATCAGCCATCATGAAACCACAAATATTCACTGTCTTTTGAGGATTTGCTGTTCACAAGGCTGTCATTTCAAAATTCCGGCTCAGACAGCTGAGTTCCCTTCAACAAATAGCTCTGCATTAGGTTTCAGTGGGTGGTGGAAATAAGCAATTAAAGGCACGCATGTGGTAAAAGAAGTGTTCACATGTTGAAATAGCCTTTAAAAAGATTTCTTCCTTTATGAGATAGAAGAAGACTTCTACCAAGTAAAGATGCTAGCCCTACAAAGGTCTGCAAAACAAATTCAGTTCTTAATCTGCATTGCAGAAAAAAACAAAACCACAAAGGCCTGCATGTTCCTTCTACACAGCTGGGAAGACATGAGGTGCTGGAAACCCCCACCACATGTCAGGACATTTGAATCTGCAAAGAGGGGAGAAAATAATTGTTTGGGCCAAATAAATGGTTGTTAGTAAGCTCAGCCAAGTTTTTACGGTCACACAGGGAAGGTGGAGGACCTCCCTACCTCAAGCTTTGAAAGGGACAACAATTGGATGCAAATGAGCCCAAATTATGCTAGGAAATTAATGCTGAAAGAACCTATGAGTGTGTCAACCCTCTAATCTTATTTTCTTGATTTGGGTGTCTCCTTTCATTCCTTTCTGCATCTTCCTTCTGTTTATTGCCCCAACTCCACCCCACCCCCAAGTCTCATGTCATGGGAGCTTGCCAGTGTCACGGAGCACAAGGAGCCAGCAGTGCTGGCAGCCAGCAGACAGGCCTTCCTGAGCTGAGGATGGCTGTGGGGGCCCTGTTTCCATTTCACCATTCATGTTAGTCAGCGGTTAAAATCTTGTCCTCAACTCGGCTTTTGGGGAGAATGAAGTTACAAGAGGCAAGCTGGACCACAGGAACATGGGTAGAGAGCTGTCCATCTGACAGCCAAAGGGCATGCTCTCTCTCACTTTCTCTGTCTCTTTCACTGTCTTTCTCTTGCTGCAGGGGAAAGGGAGAGCTTTATTCTCTATGAAAAACAATCTGCAGATTGGGGAGACAAAGCCTTTAGTGTAAGTGAAAGTGTGCAGTCCTCAAAGGGTGTCTTTTGACTATTTTCCTGGCTCTATGGTCAAGCAGCTCCCACCTCTTCCCCCTCCCCCAAAACTTTCTGTTTCCAGCTAACTTGGTCCTCTGAAATCAGGGGCCCAGAACTCTGTTGGCTGGCAGATTTTGCTTTATTTGAGCAGCAACAGGTTTGAACACATTTCAAATGTAAATGCCTTTGGGCATAGTGTATTTGTGTGTGTGTGTGTGTGTGTGTGTGTGTGTGTGTGTGTGTGTGTGTATCCTTCAGTTTTCCACAGTCCCCACCACTCCCTATTGCCTTTTACAGGCCTGCTCCACTCTATCTTATCTGCCCAGCCCATGAGTTTGTGACTCTGACCTGCAGCTGGTAGATGACACATTAATTCTTTAATTTTAGTAATTTTAATTCTCTCCCCTCCATTCTCTCTGAAGCAAACAGCCTCAAATGATGACTCCCAAACTTGGCTGTTTGCCCTCTCCCATGCCTCCACCACCTACTGTGCCACACTCTTCACGTCTGCTTTTCCTGTCCTCAAACAGCCCTCCTGCTCTGGGTCCACACACATTCTGCCCCCCTTTTCTTCTGTGCCCTCCAACCTCCCATTAATTAATTTAGACTCAGCCTCCAGAGCCCCTCTGAAATGTTACTTCCACATGGGAGCCCTTCCTGACTGCTCTAGACAAGGCTAGATCCCATCAAATGCTCAGAACCCCTGCGTTTCTCCTTCGCAGTCTTACCTAGATTGTCGTGTAATAATTAGTTGTGAAATTAACTATTAACTGTCTGATATCTGCCTTCCCTCATCCTCTGCCGTCCACCTCCATCACCTCCCAAACATGAGCTTGGAGAGGGTGGTTACCCTGATCATCTTATTCAGATGCATCTCCAGCTTCCAATGAACACTCATTACATATTGATGAATAAGTCAATGAATGAAGGAGTAAATGAAAGGATGGGTAGGCCAGGCATGGTGGCGGGTGCCTGTAGTCCCAGCACTTTAGGAGGTTGAAGTGGGAGGATCACTTGAACCCAGGAGTTTGAGACCAGCCTGGGTAACATGGCGAGACCCACCTCTAATTTTTTTTTTTTTTTTTTGAGACGGAGTTTCACTCATGTTACCCAGGCTAGAGTGCAATGGCGCGATCTCGGCTCACCGCAACCTCCGTCTCCTGGGTTCAGGCAATTCTCCTGCCTCAGCCTCCTGAGTAGC
>NW_016107574.1:1077340-1103741 GCF_001604975.1 Cebus imitator | reverse complement strand
TACAGGCATGCACCATCATGCCCAGCTAATTTTTGTATTTTTAGTAGAGACGAGGTTTCACCTTGTTGACCAGGATGGTCTCGATCTCTTGACCTCGTGATCCACCCGCCTCGGCCTCCCAAAGTGCTGGGATTACAGGCTTGAGCCACCGCGCCCGGCCTCTAATTTTTTTTTAAAAGAAGAAAGCATAGGTAGAATGTCATCTGATTGAGATGGCAGGGAGGAGCATTTCAGAAGACAGACCAAAAAAACGAAGTATCTGCTAAATTACGTTTAGCCTAAAGCTGCCTCCTTACATATGTTAAGTTAGGCCTAAAGGTTTCTCTGTACATAGTGAACTGGAACCTAACTGGATGTGTAAACACACTATAACTAGTTGTACCAATCACCAAGTTTCAGCCTATCAAAGGTGGTTGGTCAGTTGTCTAAACCACATTCAAATTAGGCAAGTGCCAGGCTGTAACCAATCCAGCTATTTCTGTATCTCCCTTCTGGTGTCTGTGGGTCCATTTCCTTTTTCTATCCATAAACCTTCTTCAACCATGAGGCAGTGCCAAGTCCTTCCAAACCTATTCTGGTTCAGGGGCCTTCCCAATTTATGAATCCTTCTTTACTCAATTGTGTTAAATTTAACTTGCCTAAAAGTTTTCTTTCAACAGGTCCAAGATAATAAAGCATGGAGCAGATGTAGGGACCAAGCAGAGCCACGTTCATTCATAAAGTCCCACCTCCCTGCAGGAGCCGGACTTCTCGAAGGTGCCTGGGTGAGCTGGAGGCTCTCGTTCCATCATCCTTTCCTCCCCACTCTGAACCAAGTTCCATGCGCGGAAGAGGGTTTCCCAGCTTCCACGGGTCCTTTTACGTTCCCTCTGCAGGTCCCCTTTGCACTCCCTCTTCCCCACTCACTGTTTAAACCCTACTCCATCCTCCTCAAAATAAAGGCCATTTAGTAAGAACTTTCTCAGTTTTTCTTTCTTTTCATCTCAGTGCTGGCCCTCAGCAATACTCATATAGGTAGAGCAGCCTTCCCAGGGCAAGTTCTTTTTTTTTTTTTTTTTTTTTTTTAAACTTCTGTGGTTTTATCTGAATTGTTTTTGTTTGAGGTTTAAATGGATCCATTGATTTTTCTGACCTATTCAGAAACTTCACTATTTTTAAATGAAAGAGGGATATGCCAAGTAATAGCAAGCCAGCAAGCCAAAACCACTTCCATTGGTGAAAATCACCTTCAACAAGGACAGACTGACTTTCAGAGGCCCAGCAAAGTTGTGGGAGGGGCTCCAGTCTGAGTGAAGGAGGTCTGGGGGCTCAGTTGTTTAAAGCCCAGCCCCTGATGGGTGACCCTGCACATCACTGCCCTTCTCTGTACCATGAGGGGGTTGGTCAGGGGATTTCAAGCCAATTTCTAACTTTGACGACTCACCTGGGTCTCCTGAGCTTAGGGTCACTGGGTGTCACCCTATCCCTGCAACAGGAAAGCCCCAGAGCATGAGTCACGTGTGGTGGCCTCAACGGGCCTGCCTGTGTCCTTATGTCCTAATCACCATGCTTGTCTGGGTAGGGCATGCATTGTGAGGTGCAATTTACAGGAACGGGAGGAAATTAGAGAAGTGGCTCTTTCTCAGTTTTATAAAGACCCTAAATGAGCCAGCCTCTCACTTCCACCTACCAGACCTGTGACTCGGGAGGGACCTCATGGTTGGGTTGGAAGAAGGGTTCCCTGCATACACAGGGTCACAGGATCTCCTCATAGTCCATTCAGGGTCCCCTACGTTTCTTGTTTTTTGTTTTGTTTTGAGATGGAGTCTTGCTCTGTTGCCCAGGCTGGAGTGCAGTGGTGCGATCTCAGCTCACTGCAACCTCCGCCTCCTGGGTTCAAGCAATTCTCCTGCCTCAGACTGCAGAGTAGCTGGAATTATAGGCACCCACCACTACGCCCAACTAATTTTAGAATTTTTAGTAGAAACAGGGTTTCACCATGTTGGCCAGGCTGGTCTTGAACTCCTGACCTCAAATGATCCACATGCCTCTGCCTCCAAAAATGCTCAGATTACAGGCAGGAGCCAACACGCCCAGCCAGGTTCCCCTACATTTTCTTCCCTCTGCCAGCCCTTGTCAACACTGACAAGAGCCTGGGTGGTCAGGTGCAAATGGAGAGAAGACTTCCTCCTTCTCTGTACCCCTATCCCTGCTATAATAGTATATTAATCACCAAGGGGGACTGTGTTAGTCCATCCTTGTGTTGCTATAAAGAAATACCAGACAGTGGGTAATTTGTAAAGAAAAGAGGTTTAATTGGCTCACAGTTCTGCAGGCTATACACTTATGGTGCCAGCATCTGCTCAGCTTCTGGGGGAGTCTCTGGTAGCTTTTACTCATGGAGGAAGGCAAAGGGTGAGCCGGCACATCACATGACAAAAGCAGGAGCAAGAAAGAGAAGGGCAGGGAGGTGCCATGTACTTTTAAACAATTGTGTCTCACTAGAACTTACTATCATGAAGACAACACCAAGCCGTGAGGGCTTTACCCCCATGACCTAAACAGCTCCCACCAGGCCCCGCCTTCAACACTGGGGGTTAAATTTCATCATGCAATTTTGAGGACAAATATACAACTACATCAGGAACACAAAGCTGGTCAATCATTAGATATTCACCATACCCTGAGGATCACGTTGCAGGGGAACAAAAGAAATTCCTGGAAGAGTCAATGGCTTTGGTACACTTACAGCCTGGACAGTTAACAATAAAATATCAGATTAATGTATCTCAGGACGGAAACAAGTAGGATCCATTCACCCCCAAGAAGCAAAGGCAGACACTCAAAGAAGCTTGGAGCTTGCTGAGGGCTCAGTGTTGGGCACTCATATTAGTCCATTCTCACACTGCTATAAAGACACTACCTAAGACTGGTTGATTCATAAAGAGGCTAAATTGACTCACAGTTCTATGTGGCTCGGAGGCATCAGGAAACTTAAAATCAGGGCAGAGGGTGAAGGGGACGCAAGGACCTTCTTCACATGGCTTCTTCCATCTAGAAGAACATGTGAAGGAGGAACTGTCAAACATTTATAAAACCTTCAGATCTCACGAGAACTCACTCACTATCATGAGCACAACAAGGGGGAACTGCCCCCATGATCCAGGCATCTCCCACCAGGTACCCGCCTCGACATGCGGGGATTATAGGGATTACCATTCAAGATGAGATCTGGGTGGAGACACAGCCAAACCATATCAGCACTGGAAGGAAATGGTGGGTGGAGGAAGGGATGGGATGGGGCTCAGGGCTCCATGCACCAAGTAGCACAAGCCCTATCACCAAGTCCTACAACCAGCCCCTGCCTGTGAAGTGGGAGGAGGTTTGTGGCTTCAAGTATTACAGAATCCAAGCCTGGCTGACAGTCTGACTCCAAGCTTGACTCATCTGGACCCTTCCATTCTTTCCAAATGCCTTTCATGGGCCTTTTCCTGCTCAGAAAATTTTATGAGTCTCTAATTTTCAAGTGCTGGGATTACAGGCGAGAGCCACCGCGCTTAGCCATGATTCTTAGATTCCCTAAAGCCTGTCTGCAGATCCCAGCTAGGGAACCCCTTACCTAGGCAGTCCCCTCTCTGTGAGGAAGTAGGCACACAGAGAGATGAAGAAGTATGCCAGAGCTAGCAAGGGGCAGAGTCAAGGTTCGACGCTGGGCAATGCACACCAGAGACTGTGTGCAGAGCCTCCCCATTTACAGCTCACATCCTTGGGAACCCTGGGTATTCATCAGTTCATTTGCCAAGAATGTATGGAGCTCTGAAGCAATAAAGACCCTGTGCTAGATTCTGCAAAAAGAACCAGCCGTTTCTTTCCACACAGATATTTCCTTACCATTTTCCTGACAGCCCCACACACCCTGATGTGTGACGCCTGCTGCTCACCTGGGAGCAGAAACATATTCTGAGGAGGGCGATTCTGTTTTGATGTACTGGCCTTGGGAGGTCAGGGAAGCTATGACAGAGCAAAGGCTTTTCCAGAACATAGCCAAAGTGCTAAAGCCATGAGGCAATGATCTAAGGCATAGTCAGTATTGAGTAAGGCAGGGAGGGAGGCTGCTGGGCACTGCCATGACGTTGAGAGACCGTGAGGACGTCTCGCTTCTACTGAGGCTGTGGCTCTCTGCTGAAAGCCACACAGAGATTAACGAGAGGATGAGCACACTGGTGTACCCTTCCACCCAAACCTCACCCCCGAGAGCACCAATCGGTTGTATTCAGCTGCCTAAATATCCTATCATAGTTTATTTCCTATCTTCCTGCAAAGGTGATTGGTGAAAGAAAATTAAGTATGTGGCATCTTGTCAGGAGACAAAAAATTTCATACTGATTATGTCACCTGAGGTTGGGAGGGGGAAGGAGGCTGCGCCGCCGCTGGGGTGGGTTTCAGAGGAAGCAAGGGGCAGGCTGGAGCAGCACCTACCTGCTGGGATGAACTCACCTGGCCCTGCTCCCCATTCCCCCCTACCCCAATCTGTGGCCAGATTTCGCTCCCAGTTGCTTGGGGAGGAGGGGATGAGGCAAGGGCGGGTGAGAAACTGTTAAGGGAAATTTGGCTACAGTTGGTAACAGTGCTCTCCTTCCACAGCTGCTGCTCTCCAGGCTGCAAGCCTGGGAGGAAAGAAACACGTTGTACTTCAGGGCTCCTGTGTCACATAAATCCTTCCCCTCCCCACCTCAGCAATCTAACACTGAGAAAAAAAGAGGAAGAAGAAGGAAGACTTGATCAGGGCTCCCTGGGTCTTGGTAGGGAGGTAGTCACACACACGTGACAGATGTTGATCTGTCATGGAGTTATGGGTGTCAAGTAGAAAAAAAAAGAACACACTCCACCCTAAACTAAATGGAATGAAAGGGAAAATACTGGGTATGAATGGCAGGCTGCATTATCTGGAGGCGAGTCCAGTGGGCAGGAGAGGGCGCTGTTTCGGAGCTTCTGACTCATTCCTGGTGAGTGTGGCTCTCAGGGGGCGCCCATCTCAGCCATCTGCTTATGACCTTGGCTGACAGCCTCTGGCATGACCGCTGGTGAGCCAGCCAACTGGGAATTTGAGGGAGCCTCACAACTCAAAGAGATGGACTCTTGAGAAAAGGAGGGAGCATCCAGAACCTACTAAAGATGTGCAAAGTCCTGCTTGGAGGTCTGTGCCTGCTGGGCTGATGACTCTGCTCGGAGAAGCTGGACCCATTCAACACACTGGCCACCTGCTTACCTTCCATTTGTGCCTACAAGCTAAAGGCTTAAGCAAGCTCCCGGCTGGGCTCAGGCCTGGACAGGATTTCAGGAATGAGCGGGCCAGCGGGCATTTATTCCTATGCCCTGGTCCAAACCTCCAGATGCCACCGTTTGCTAAAATCAGCAAGGGATGGGGGACAGCCTCCACATGCCAGGCCAAAGGCACCAAGGACTCAGGCCCTGCTCACACCGAGCTTAATGTCTCATAAAAGCACAGGGGCCTGAAACAAACAAATACAAAACTGTAAGTGATTCTATATGCCATGAAAAAGAACCAGGTGCTGAAGGGGGTGGTACCAGGAGATCTAAGTCTGTTGGGGCTCAGAGGAAGTATCCAGGCCGCTGTGCAGCTTTGGGGTAGGGAAGACGGGTATGCTGAGGCTGGGGGAAGGAGAAGCTGTGCAGGCAGAAGAAACCACACCTGCAAAGCACACAGCTTGGGGCACAAAGAGGACCCTAACCCAAGTGGGTAGGAAGGGAGAGAATGGTGAGAGGACAGAGCCTCAGCCAGGGCCCAGTCAGATCTGACTCTTCCTGGGTTTTCCCCAGGGCTCAGGTCTCCAGCTACCAAACAGAGCAGCCCAAGGTCTTTCCCAGGAGCTTTGCATGTTATTTGCTTACAACTTCTCTCGCTTTCTCTCTCTCTCCTATATATTTCTCATTGCATTCATACTCACATGCTGTGGGAGTCTTCTTTTCCTGTCTGTGTATTTAAAAACCATAATTCCTGCCCTTCCTGAGCTGCACTAAGCAAAAATATGTGTCTGGGAAACAGACCAAAAGACATAAGAAAGACCCTCTGAGGGGCCCTAAGTTGGGGTCTCCTTCCCCTGAAGACCCTATTCTTTGTCCAGTGCTGAAAGCAAACTGTTACAATGGAGAAAGGGAGGCAGTCAGGGGCTGGATCGAGTTCAGCTGGGTGACCTTGCACAAGTTGCTCACCCCTTTGGGATCTGTTGCCTCATCTGTGAAATGAGTGGACTGCCTAGGTAAGGGGTTCTCTACCTGGGATCTGAAGACAGGCTTTAGGGAATCTAAGAATCATGGCTGGGCGCAGTGGCTCTTGCCTGTAATCCCAGCACTTGGGGAGGCCGAGGCGGGAGGATCACCTGAGGTTGGGAGTTCAAGATCAGCCTGACCAACATGGAGAAACCCCGTCTCTACTAAAAATACAAAATTAGCCAGGCATGCTGGTGCATGTCAGTAATCCCAACTACTTGGAAGGCTGAGGCAGGAGAATCACTTGAACTCCGTCTTCAGGTAAGCTGAGATCGTGCCATTGTACTCCAGCCTGAGCAACAAGAGTAAAACTCTGTCTCAAAATAAAAAAAAAAAAAATCCCTAAAACTGTGTGTGAAATTTGATGGACTTGAGTAGGCATTTTTCTGGGGAGGATTCCATAACTCTCATTCAATTCTCAAAGGCAACCAAGACCCCAAAAAGTTAGGGACACCTGCCCTGGGTGATGTCGACCAGCCCACAGCTTTCAGAATGGTCAACTCAGAAGCCTCATCTGAGGTGCTCTGACCGTAAAGCTGAAGAGACAGAAGCTTCCGTCGCCCAAGAGAGCAGGGAGATGCTGGGACTGTTCTAGGCAGGGAAGAGAAGGCGGGTTACAAACAGGAAGTGTTGCTGTGTGAGCATTTCTGGTAAACTGCCCACGGAGATTGCTGAAGAAAGGGGCCGACCTGCAGGGTGTCAGCAATTTGCTGTGATTCCCCTCCCCCTCCTCCGAAGGAAAATACCCACTTTGGTACTTAATTTTGCTTTCATACTTTTTATATTCTTTGTATTAAGGAGTGCCCCAAATTGCAAGTCTTTGGGCCCCACACAGCATAGATATGCTCCTGGGTCCTGGATATAACCAAAGCTAAGACGGCCTGATGGGCACAAGTAGGGTCCCGGCCCGAGGCCATCAGGTGCCCGGCACACCCCACATAGGTGCACAAGCGCGGCTCTGACTGTGTGGCTCTCGTCGCCATCCTGGTTTCTGCTTCCTTTCCTTTCCGTTTCTCCTTCCCTTCCCTTTTCTTTTTTCATTTAGTGTGGATTTCAGGAGTGGGGCGGAAGTGACCTGAGTGAGTGGCCCAGCTCCATGGGACGGTAGCCCAGTATTTTTGACGTGGGAGTGGCGTCTGCTCTGACTCAACCTGGACCGGCCCAGGGACAACACCTCCTTCAGAGTGGCCGCTTTGTTTCGTTTCGAGCTGCCAGCTGCGTTCTGCATGACCGCATTGGACACCTCTCACTTCCTCTGAGAACGGAACTTGGTGTTTAGATGACGTGCAAGGCAAGTCAGTTGTGTAAAATAGCACAACTCCACCTTTGGTCTCCCACCCCAACCCCCAAGCCCTAAAAAAAGAAAAGAAACAGAAAAAAAAAAGCAACACCTGAGAGGAACTGGGCTTCAAACAAGTAAAGACTTTTACAGGCGATGCAAAGGGCCTCCCTCTGGACTGGAGAGGGGCCCAGGGGGCTCCCAGGCCTGAAGGAATGTCGGATCAATGCCTCCTAGCTGTGTGACCTGGGCCAATTTACTCAACATCTCTGAGCCCCTGGTTTTTCATCCTCATGGGAACAAAGACATTTGTGTTTCTGTGAAACATAAGTGGCGTAGCACCTGGCAGGCACTGAGGAATTGTTCTCCCAGCGGCCCTGCTGTAGGGTGGAGCTACCGAGGCACCTTCCCAGTGCTGGAAATGCCTCCTGGGCACACCTTCCCCCAGCCCAAAGGAAGGACTGGGCCAACGGCCTAATCTCCAGCCCATGCGGGAGTGGTCAGGCCCTTCAAAGTGGAGGGAAGCCCAGGCTCCAGGTGAGCCCCAGGAGGCTCAGCCCCGCAACCTGACAAGAAATACGGGGGACAGATGTTTTGGTCTCTGAGTCCATTTCCTTCCTGCTCAGAGGCTCAGCTGTGACACGTCGATGAACAAATCCTCCAGGAATGATGCTCCTTTGAAGTTCTTGGCTGAGTAAAAATAAGCAAAAATGAAAATATCTGTAAGTCACGTGAGGCAGTGTCGGTTTGTATCATCTGACTCAACAGCAGTGTTTCTTCTGGGCCACACTCACACGCGCGAAGGCGTAGGGCTGTCCTCCCACAGGCTGGTTTGCCTGAAGAAGCCGAAGATAAACAGGCAGCCTGGAGAAGAACTAGAAGTCAGAAGCCCGCATTTCCGGGCTGTGTACATTTCAGCAAGTCACGGATGCTCTCTGGGCCTCAGTTTCCTGTTTGGGGGAGGGGGTTTTTATCCTCACCTGGGAGAGGTGGCTTAAGAGTTAAGTGAGCACCACCTGTCCTAGTGCCTAGCATGTCACAGGTGCCCACCGCGTGTCCATCACCTCCCTTTTTTCTTTTTCCTCAGCCCCTTCTCTCTGAGAACAATGTAGCCCAACCCCTGGGTCCCGCCAGCTAGACCGAGCCACATCCTGAGGCCTCCCTCTCCCTCACCGCCACACTTGGCACCATGGAGTCCTGAGCCTTCTCTTGCCTGAGTGCCTTGCTGCCCAGGTCAACCCTAACCATTGCTAGTCTCTGCTCTGGACTCACAACCACCTCCTGTCCAAATTGGTTCTCCTGCCTCTACCCTTGTCCTTCCCAGCCACGCTCCCTGGGCCACTGCCACTTTTTAAGCAGGTGCTGGCCTTCACGGACCTCTGGGATCAGCCCCTGGGCCTCTCTCCATCCCCCTCTCTCCCAGCCTCACTCTCGGGCTCTGGTGACCGCAAACCGTGCCCTGTTGCCCTCGTGTGTCAGCCTCTGTCTCTCTATTCCCCCACTCACTGTCAACAACTCAGGTGTCAAGGCTTGGTTTAAGCACCACTTCCTTTTGCTAACCACCACAGTGACCCTCAGCCCTGACACTCCTAGTTTCAGTCCCTCCTGGTCACCTGACTCCATGTCTGTGACACCTGGAGCACTTAGTGCTGAGAGCTAACACAGAGACAGAACAGGCTGCAGACCAGCCCTGTTCCAAATGGCTCTTCCCATGTTAACTCATTTAATCCTCACAAAATTGCCTTAAGAGGTGGGTGCAATTATCTAGATTTTTACAGGAAGCTGAGGCACAGAGAGGTTAAGTGACTTGCCAGTGACAGCTACTAGGTGGCCAGATGCTTAAACCTTAGGGTGGTTCTGTGTTCCTAGGCATCATGTTATTCCACTGATTCATGGACTTTGTTTTCTCTACATGCCTGACCCTCTCCCTTACACCATAAGCTCGCCTAGGGCCCTCCCCATCTGGAGACCTGCAGACCTAGAGTAGGTCAGGTCCACAACAGGGGGCACTAAGAGTCCCTCAACTGAAGGATCTAGCTTCTACCTGTCTGCCCATCATAACAGGGAGGCTCCAAGAGTCTGCATTCTATCAGGAGAAATGCTAAGCAGGAAGGTCAACTGAGCCCCCACCCCCACCCCAAGTGACTTCCTCAAAAGGCGGAGAAGGAGGGGAGCAGCTTTGCAAACAGAAGGGGGGAAGCTTGTCCCAGGGTTTTTCTGGTAAAAGAACCACAGTTCTGTCTTCGAGGGCTTCATGCAACACCTTAGTGGACAGGGTTTCCCATCAGCCTCCATGCTCCGCTGGCCTCTCCAGCGCTTCATCTGCCAAAGATGGCCAGGAGTGCAGTTGATGCTTCTTATTACACTCTGTGTTACCATCAGGTTAAGTTTGCCTTGTAAGCCCCAGATCTGAAAGCCTGGAACACCTTCCCAGCCCGCCTGAAAGATGTCTCCCTCTAGTTTTGAAGTTTCTGCCAAGAAGGAATGTCACTGGAATGCAGCCTCTACTAACATCTGGACAGCTGTCTCTCAGTCATGAGGCTGGCCTGGCTGGCTCATCTGGTGAATGATGTGGCCACCGGGCATGGGGCTGAGGGCCCCTGGTGAATCCGCCACACTCTCCCAATGGGCATGTCTCCAAGACAGGCGGCCAGGGTAAGAACACCATCTGTGGTCAGGAACAATGATAACAACAATAGCAAGAATGAACAGCAGGTTTGCCTTGATACAGCACATCTTATAAGTCAGGCTCTGAGCAAAGCACAGCCCACGC
Source organism: Cebus imitator (assembly GCF_001604975.1). Taxonomy (NCBI): domain Eukaryota; kingdom Metazoa; phylum Chordata; class Mammalia; order Primates; family Cebidae; genus Cebus; species Cebus imitator. The sequence continues at coordinate 1,093,419 of NW_016107574.1, read as the reverse complement.
GTGATCTAATGCAATCATCCAGGCAACCCAATAAGATATTTACATCCCCACTTGACAGATGAGAAACCCAGGGCTCTAAGATTGAGGGACTTGACCAAGGCCACACAGTGGTGGAGCCTGTTCTTCTAGCCACTGGGTTCTGCTGCCTCATAGAAATGGAGTGAAGCTGATCCGAAGCCCACACAGTGGTTTATAATAGCAGGTTTAATCTGCACAACTGACTGACCGTGATTGAGTGTGGTTGCCAGCAACCAGAGGAGGGATTCCTCTCCACCAGGGCTCCAGGTAGAAAAACAAATGGAAAGGAATGGGCCACTCCTTGCCTGCCCCTCCCAGTATCTCCATTCTAACCCACTTTCCTCTCCCACATTTTCTTCCTTCCTTCCTTCCTTCCTTCCTTCCTTCCTTCCTTCCTTTCTTTCTTTCTTTCTTTCTTTCTTTCTTTCTTTCTTTCTTTCTTTCTTTTTCTTTCTTTCTTTCTTTCTCTTTCTTTCTTTCTTTCTTTCTCTCTGTTTCCCTCTCTCTCTCTCTCTCTCTCTCTGTTTCTTTCCTTTTTGAGACAGCCTTGCTTTGCCACCCAGGTTGGAGTGCACTGGCACGATCTCAACTCACTGTAACCTCTGCCTCCTGGGTTCAAGCGATTCTCCTGCCTTAGCCTCCTGAGTAGCCGGGTCTACAGATGTGCACCACCATGCCTGGTTAATTTTTGTATTTTAAGTGGAGACGGGTTTTCACCATGTTGACCAGATTGGTCTCCAACTCCTGATCTCAGGTAATCTGCCCACCTCGGCCTCCCAAAGTGCTGGGATTACAGGCATGAGCAACCTTGCCCAGCCCCCTCTCCCACATTTTCAAACCACCCTCCCACCATCCTCTGATATCTACAAGAAAAAAGGAGAGAGATTTTTTAGCATGATGTCAGTTTCTCTCCATCATTCACTGAATTCTCATCTCAGCCCTTTGAGGTTGGGTGTCATTCTTCCCACTTTACAGGTGGAGAAGCTGAGTCTCTGAGAAGGCAAGCAACCTGTTCAAGATCACTTTATTGGCAGAACTGGGCTTGATACAAAGCTAAACCTGAAGCAGAGCCTGAACTTGGTCTGCCACACCACAAAAAGTGGGAGAAACCCTCCCAAGTATTGGAAACAACTTCAGAACCTTGGAGAGCAAGGCTGAAATTGACTGGGAAAGAAGGGATAGTTTGGAAGAAGAGATGTGTCCTCCTCTGTCAGAGTTCAACCCCAACCTGTGCAGGTATGTCATGCCCCTGCCATGGTCAGTCCCCTGCTAAGGAGATGGAGGATGCTGACCCTCCAGTAGACGACTGGCTGGGGGGTGAGTCACCCATTAGCCCCCTCCCATGTGACATACTTAGTACAAGGCATTGGGAAGTACCAGACCAAGAGAACAGACTTCTGGATGGCACCTGCTCACAGGCCTGGGAAAGCTTGGCTTCCTGTGAACTTGGATTGCACACTCATTCAAGAGGCTCCCAAGAAGCTTACCCTGCCCGAGGTTCCCACGCCAAGATGCTGGGCTGGACTCTGACCTCTCTTTGCCTTGCCTGGGGCCACCTGGACCATAGATCACAGGCACTAATGCACCTGCCTGCTGCCTCTTTACTGTAGAAAAAGAGATGAGCTGAGGCAGGTGGATTCCATGGGGCTTGAGAAGCTTCAAGGCGGTGCACATAGTCCCGGAGCCAGGTAGCCCTAGGTTAAAGCCCAGTGCCTCCTCTAATTAGTCAGACAACCCTGGACAAGTTAGGTTACCTCGTTAAGCCTTGGTGTTCACATTTGTAAAAAAGTGTCAATCATGCTTTTCCATAATTTGGATTGAATCAGAAAATTTGCATAACCATCTATCCTCAAAACGGCTGACACATAATGAGATCTTTATGTTAAAACTTTTCATTTTTATTATAATATTAAACATCTTTAAAATTCACATAGAAGAAGATCTCTAGAATAACTGCAAATGGTGGAGCAACAAAAGCCACCGATGATTGAAATGTTCCCTGTGACTAAAGGATGGTTATTTATTCTGGAAGTAAGAGTACGGTGATGTCATGAGAGGAAAGAGGATGGAGCTCATCTTAAGTGCCGGGCTTGTGCTGTAGTGTGCACGTGTGTGTGTGTGTGTGTGTGTGTGTGTAGTATGCATGTGTATGTGTGTCTGTGTGTATGTGTATGTGTGAGAGAGAGACAGAGAGAAAGGTGGGGGGACACACTTTCAATAGACTAAAATCTAATCCCTACCCTCAGGGAATTTACACATAAGTGAAATATTTTTAAAAGTGTCAAAAGTGACATCTGTGAGCTACAAAGTGCTATAGGAATATAGAAGCAGGAGAGTTTGCTTCCAGCACAGGTGGGGTTATGAGTGTTATGTGACACTTCCTGGAGGAATGCTATTTGAAGTAACTGAAGCAAGGGTGAGATTTCGGCAGGTAGTAATGGGGATCGGGTGAAAAAGAGAATTGTCGAGAAAAGCTACGAACCAGAGAAAGCAGGGAGAACTCTGTGAATTTGAGGTAATATGAGACAAATACCAAATACCAAAATATTCTTACCCTTGAATGATGGGATGATAGTTGATTGACTTTAGTGTGTGTGTCTTTCTGAAATTTCTATTCTTTAAAATGAGCTTGGGTCATTTGTATACTCAAGAAAAAAATCATATTTTTAAAACCAGCATGGGTAACAAAATCAGCAAAAAACACAGTTCTTTTGTGGCTGAAGGTAAGAAAGCAAGGATGTTTAAAATTCTAGAGAAGACTGGCAGTAGAGATGGGTGCTTGTGTCTAACTGGGCTCTCCAGCTCAGCACTGTTGACATTTTGGACTGGATCATTCTATGCTGTGGGAGCTGCCCTGTGTATTGTAGCATTCTAGTCTCTGCTAGATGCCAGTGGAATTTTTTCTCCCTCTCTCCTTGCCCACCCCAATTGTGACAACCAAATATGTCCCTAAGGGATGAAATTGCCCTGGGCTGGCTAGAACTACCACTCTAACTGTCACTCTAAATCCAGGGATCTTTGGTGTGAAGGAAAAGTCACCCCCACATACTTCCCCGCATGCACAGAGTGTAGTCCGGTTACTGTGCCTTGGCTCTCTTAAAATGTTTTCCTCTCTCATCCAATCCTACCCAAATCCAGGAGGCAGAAAGTCTGAATGCTGAGTCCCAAGTCTTAACACACTAGTTAGCTACATGATCTTGGGTGAGTTGAATGGCCACTCTGGGCCTGCTTACTTATCCATAAAATGACAGGGAGATGAGAAGAGCTCGAAGATTCTGTGAATTGGGTGTCAGTGCCAACCCCTTATTTTGTACAGGAAGAAAATGACATTTGGAAATGCATAGTTTTGCTGGTCACACACCTCAATGGCAGCGCTGTAGCTAAAACCCAGCACTATGACTAAACGCCATGACGTTTGATTTCTACGTGTGCCCCTCCACCCTGCACTCTTTGTCACATGTCTCCTTAGAAGCATGCCTTCCTTGTGTCGAAAAGGAAAAAAACAAGAGTGACTGGACCAGGCCACTTATATGTACTATTTAGTGAGCAAGGCGATAGAGAAACCTCCTCCTCTACGTAAATAATAACAGCAACAACGACATGACTCTCCAAACGAGCCAAAGCAGCTCGAGGAAACAGAGGGCGAATTGGCTCTTTCAAGACAGTGGAGAATCAGAAGGTGATGAGTTTCGTGCTATTCAATGGCAGGCTGCTGTGACAAGGGCTGCAAATGCCACTCTGGGGGCATGTTAATGAGGGCTCTGCATGCACAACACCAGAGACAATTATTCTGTTCTCCCTGGCACCGGGTCCTCCTGGCAGGAGAGCTGCCCAGGTGGTTGGAAGGAGTTCAGTGCATAGTTCAGGAAGAAAGCCAGATGGAGAAGGAACAGGACTTGCCGTCTGGCTCAGGCAATGCCAAACAAACAGACCAAGGGCTCGTCTGCTTGCCTTGCCCTGATCGTTGGGAACATATGCAGGAAAAGCATGGTGGGCGGAAGAGGCGGAGACTTCCGCTGGCGGATGCAAGAGGGATCTGGCTGCTTCCGGCCTGCGTGTAGGCCGCCATCTCTGAAGCTGCCTAGGCTTGGGGCTGCCTGCCCTCCTGGCCTGGAGATGTCAGCGTAGGATGCCAGGAGCCATCCCAAGACAAAACATGGCCAGGCAGGTGAGCCAGAAAAAGGGGCAGTGAATGCAGATTAGTTTGTGGATGAGTTTCCTGGCACCCATTTCGTGAGCAGACCTGGCCTCTTTCTCTCAGGTTCACGCAGGGGAAAGGTTCTTGGAGGTGCTGGAAAGAGGACTTTGTCTCCTTCCTTTTCGGCTTGGGACCAGCCCTATTAGTGGAGTTTTCTAGGCAAATCTGGTCCCCGCCCCACCCCACCCCCAATTCAGACAATCAGGTGAAGTCAGGTTAAAAATAATATTGAAGGCTGCCGTGAGTGCCAGTTGAGTCACAGGGACTGAGGTTGTGTGGGTTGCAAGTAAGTGGGTCCCACACATTTCCCAGGGAGATGGTGGGGCAGAAACAGGTTGTGCAGTCTGGGGTAAAGTGAACCTAAGATCTTAGCAGCAGCCTGCCCCCACCCCCACCTGTTGGCATTTCCAGGCCAGAAGGGACTGTTCTGTCTCACTGTTTCTCAAAGGCCACCTGCTGCTGCCTCAGTGAGTCAGAAAGGCCTGTCTGGCTTGTCGTGGATCGCTTGGCACCTGGCCACATGCTTCCCTTTTGTATTTCTGTGCCTCAGAAGATGGCAGTACCACCTAGCACCCCCACCCAGAAAATAGCTGCCACTGGCTCTAGTGAAGCATCATCTCAGGCTAGTTACCTGGTAAGAAGAGCAGTGCTGAGAATTCAGACAGGTAGAAATGAGGTCTGCAGCAAGCGGAAAGAAAGGAGCCTTTTGAAGGCAGCTGCTCAATGGAGGAATTACGAAGTGTTGGAAGCAGAGTTATCCTCAGTCTGCTGAGGATAACTCTGGGCTATAGGACAATAGTTAACAATAGTCCTGGCAATAGGAACATTGTCCCTATGAGGACTCTCCTGTGGGCCTGGGCAGCTCAGACCTGGGGCTGGGTAACTCACTGGTTAGGCCTCAGCTAATGCAGGCAGCATAAGGACAGCTGCCAGGGCTTGAGACAGCTTTCCAAGGGATGCTGTTTTCACTGAAGTAATTCCAAATTCTTAGTGCATCATGCTGTACCCTCTGCTGTTTGGGGCTTTCTCACCTGGTGCTCTTCCCATCCCCCCCGCCCCCCCGCCAACGTCACACACACACAATGTCCCCTTCTTCCCACTTAGTGGACAGTGCAACACAGTGTAAGGGATTTAAACTTTACGTATATCAGAACCATCTGGAAAGATGCAGATGGCAGCCTCCTGGCCCATTCCCTGAGGTTCTGGTTTCGTCAGCCCAGGCAGGATGCTGCGTTTTTATCAAACATTCTGGAGAGATCCTCAGCATGGGGTTCCTGGACTCAACTGTGAGAATGCTGGTTTCATGGCTAAGAGCTTAGACTCTAAAGTCTGAGCAGGATTCAGATCCCAGTTCTGCCACTTACCAGCTATAGAACCTCTAAGCTTCAGTTTCCTCATCTGTAAAATGGGAATGGTGACATTACTTTCCTTATGCTGTGAGGATTTATGTAAAGACCCAACAGACTGCCTGAGAGGCAATGAGCACTTAATAATGTTATTATTGCTAGTGGAATTCCTGCTGTTCTCTGCTTCCGATGCACACACACATGCTCAATGTGTGATGACATGTTTGTGGCTGACTCAAAACTGTCCTGTTCTTTAGGGGAAATGATGCAGGGGCTTTAGTGGTGATCTGCTTTCCATTTGGAGAGCTGAGCCTCTTAGCTCCTAGCCACCCCAAGGGAGCTTTTTTCACCCCAAGGATGAATTAAAATCTTGTATCTGGCCATTTCATCATGTAGTAAGAAGTGGAAGACCCTCTTCTTGAACCCTGTACCCAGCAGGAACTGAGTGTTGAAAAGTCTCTGATAACTTGGTGTTTATTTTGACTTTCACAAGAAAACAGGAGTCTGCTTGTGAACAGTCCCACCCCTGCATTCAGAGCCTGAAGGAACAGCAGTGGGCCAGGCAGAGCCTGGACTAATCCCAGAACCTTGTGAGGAAGATGAAGCTCTTGGCATGGGGCTGTTGGCAGCCAAGCCCTCCCCAAGCCCCGGTATCTTGGACCTGGGCTGCTCTGAGACAAATGGAACCACTAGGGCCTAACCTGGGTCTAACCTAACGAGACGTTTTTCTTGTTGTGCTCACACCTCCGTCTCCTCAGCTTCCCAGGACCCGGCTGGGAGGTGGCGCTCGGTAGACGAAACAGTGCTCCCAAGGCTGGTGGCTCTAGAAGGAACCATTCACTCAAGGATCAAGGCATCAGGAAAGGCCACAAGACAGGACAGAAGCCAAAGCAACCCAGGAAGGTGGGTTACCTTACGAAGGCCACTCAGAGTTACGATCTGACAGCCAGACCCTGCCAAGTTTTCTCAAAGCCTCCTTCACATTTCTGCTGGGGCTCCATCCAGTAGAGTCTAAGCTAAGACCTGGATATTGTTAGAGAAGATGATGACCCCATAGCTTAAAAGCACCTGTCCCATCTGATGCCTGGAATTCTACCTTTGGAGCACTTTGGCCCCACAGACTTTGAACCCCATTTAACTCCACACCTTCTTGGACAAGGTAACACTAAACTCTTAACACAGTGCATGTGTTGACACTGTGCCAGCATATGAGAAGCACTTAATATTTTGTAGCTAATAACAGAAGCAGTAAGTAATTAGTAGTTCTCATAATCATCGTGAACACTTTTGAATTACTGAACTTCCACTTTTTTGCAAAGAACTTTAAAAAAAAAAAAAGGCAAAAGAAGAGAGCACTGAGCTTCTGCAGGAGAGAAGGAAAGAACTCACTAAAACCAGCTACAGAGCCTCATAAATTACATGGCCTCGGTCGAGGTAGCCAAACCGTTTGTACCTTAGTATCCCTTTTGGTGCAGTGGTGATAGTGGTTCTCTTGTCCTTCTCTAGCCCCTAAGACTTTAAGATCAAATGAGGTAATAGCTTTCTGTGGGTTTTGGAATCATATTTGCCCTATACATAACTGTGCAGGAGTGTGACTTATAACAACTTCTGTTAGTATCAACACACTAATTCTGCCATTGGTGCCGCAGATATGAACCCAGAGGAAATGCTGTGTGTGAAGACCAACTTACCAGCAGCTACACGTGGCAGTGGACAAGGAGGCCCTGCCCAGATTCTGCACCCTGGTTACAAGTCCTGACTCCTCACCAATGGCTGAGGTCACACTCCACCTGCTGAGTTGAAAGAGAAACCACCGACAGAGGCGTGGACAGTTTGGTGGGTGGTTCAGAGCACAGGCTCTGGGGGCAAAAGGTTTTGAGGGCCAGGTCTTGCCTCTACTACTTACCAGTGGTGTGGCTTTTAGCAAGTTCTTTTTTATCTCTAGCCTCAGTTTCTTCTTCTGTAGAATGGGCTAACTGGGCTGTGACAGGAATCAGCTGAGAGTCTACATGGAATGTACTTAGCTCAGAGCTCACTTAGTGAAGAGGCAAAATTATAATCCTCATTGCTGCCTGATTTGCCTCCTTTCTCTTGGTCTCCAGTTCAAGATTCATTCAGCATTTTTTTTTTTAGATGGAGTCTCGCTCTGTCGCCCAGACTGGAGTGCAGTGGCACCATCTCAGCTCATGTAACCTCTGCCTCCCAGGTTCAAGCAATTCTCCTACCTCAGCCTCCTGAGTAGCTAGGACTACAGGTGTGCACTACCATGCCTGGCTAATTTTTGTGGAGATGGCGTTTCACCACATTGGCCAGGCTGGTCTCGAACTCCTGTCCTCAGGGGATCTGCCTGCTTTGGCTTCCAAAGTGCTAGAATTACAGGCGTAAGCCACCATGCCTGGCCCATTCAGCATATTTTAATTAACTTCTCTATGGGGAGAAAGAGGAGCAACTGGGTTTTTCGGCATTTTGTGGAGCACACTGATAAGCCCCCGAGGGAGGAAGGAGCTCAGGGACGCTCCTTGGCCTGACAGTTGTCACGGAGGAAGCAATGAGGGTGTTTCTCCTTGAAGAAGAGTTGTACTTGGTGTTTTTCTTTCTTGTTCCTCTGTGTCTCACGGAAATGGTGTGAAGCAGTTCCCCGGGAGAATCCAGGGCTGTGTCATCACTACCAGTTCACAGGGCCCAGCGCTTCCCGACCCTGGGCTGACTCACGTCCACAGGGCAGGCGCTGTCCCCTGGAGATAGCTGCCCTTTCAGAAAAAAGCCCCTCCTGGTGTGGGGAGAAGCATAAGTGGTGTGAAGGGGAAATAGAAACTCACTTGACTTTTACCTAGAAACTCCCTGTTTAGTGTGTGATTCATTATTAAATGCCTTTTTCCTCCCTCGGCTGCAAGCTCCTCGAGGGTCATGTTCACTTCCATGCCCTTAGTGCTCAGGACAGTTGGTGCTACGTAAATAGATCCAGAAAACAAAAATAGATGGATGGATCCATGGTCAGGTGGCTGGATGAAGGATGATGATGGCACCCTTATGCTGACTGGCCCTCAGGCCAGTTGAGAGGTCAAGATACACCCAACACAGTTTGCAGAAACAAAGTGCAAAAAACAGTCTTTACTTAGGCATCAAATGGAAGGTGTAATCTGTGGAGTCCAAATCATTTGGGAAGTCAGTAAGAAATAAGCCTCACAGGCCTTCAGCTATAGGAAGTGTAATTAACTCTGGGCCCCACCTGCTGTGTTCTGAAATCCACTGATGCTGAGGCCACGTTTCCCTTAGGCTGCTCCCAGCCAGTGACTGAGCACAGCAGGTTTACGAGGACAGGGTTACTACTCCTTCCTGGGAGACAACCAGCTCCTCTGACAGCTGGCCTTGCCTGCGGACTCCTCAACAGCTTTGCCAAAACATCTTTAAACTGAATGACGGTCTAGGATGCTTTCACCCAAATTTTTCTTCCCCTGTTCCTCACTTGGAGTCAGAACTGTGGGAGCCACAGTTCGCTGTCCCCTGGTTTCATGGTCATTCAGAGTTTTCCCAGCACTTGCCAGGAACACAAAGACAAGTAGAACTGTGACTCCCACCTTCCAGGGATTTTGTAGGGGTGCCTGTGGTGCCCGACTCATAGCCCCTGGATCCACTGCTCTCAGCCACAGCTGCTGGGACAGTGATAGGTGAGCCTGACAGCACGCCATCTTGCTTGCCTAGTTCCTGCCCCAGGTCTGTCTCCATTCTGCAGGGCCTGCTAATTCTACCAGAAAGCATAGGCCAGAAGTTCATTCCCCCAGGACAACTGGCCTACCAGCGGGACCTAAGAACCTTCCTCCAGGCAGATGACTCTGGTCACCTTCTGACTTCTCAAGAGCATCCAGGAGACCTGAACCCCTATTTCCCACAAGACCCACCTTGATAACACACCCCTCCTAGGCTTTTCCTCATTTCCTGCCTCACTTCCCCTGCTCCCGGCTCCCAGGATCACCTTCCACATAGACTGCCTGCGCCTGAAGCCTTATGCAGTCGTGGTTTTGGGGGCGTGTGATCTCAGATAGGTTTCTCATCTATTTTCAGAGTGATGAGTTCTGCAATCAAGATAGGAGTAGGGTGCACACAGGAGGAAGCACAAGCCACTTGGGGACAGGAAAAGCCCGCAGAGGTGGTGACATTTGGTCTGAGTCTTGAGAGATGAGAAGTCAGTAGACCAGAGACAGGAGGCATTCACTGCAAGCAGAGAGGCTAGCCCATGCAAAGACCCAGAGGTGAATGAGAACATGTGGAAATTTCCAATCGTTCAGTTCTCTGGAGCCTGGCATACCAGTGAGGGCAGGGCAAGCAGGTGGGCCTGGGCCAGGAAGGGTTCACCCATGGAGTGGTGGTGAGGGTCTGAGGTAGTAATGGACAAGAAATGCCCATGTGAGCCCCTGAAACCAGGTCTGTCCAGTCCATCTGGGCTCCCAGAGCTGGCAGGAGAAGACGTTCTTTTGACATCGGTAAAGGAAGGGGAGGAGGAGGGGAAGTCAGTGACCTGAGACCAGGCAGCTCTGCTTTTGGCCACACACAAGTCCTGCAGCAAAGACACAGGACAGGCTTGCCCACTCACCTGGCAGTGATGAAGGGAGTAGGGAAGGGCATGACTAGAATCCTGGGGTACCTTCATTCTGCAAAGCCCTCCTGAGAAATCACCCCCAGGGTCCCTTCCCCAGGAAGCCCCTCTTCATCCACTCTCACCTCCCTCCCACCACCTGCCAACTCGCCATCGACACCACGAAGGCTCCTTGAAAAGTGCCCTTTCCCTTAAAAGACACAGTCTCTGGGCTCTTTTCCTTCAAAGGACACCTGACCAGACTTAGCTCCGTTCATGATGTTTATGTTTCTTAAGACAGCAAAGAAGCCAGGTAGGTTTTTAAACTGCCTTTTTGTATTCAGACAGTGCTACAGCTTTATGGGGGTAGGGTGTGTCCCCTGGGAGTGACCCATGGCAAGAGTGACCCATTTGTGGAGGAGATAGGGATCTGCCAAGGAGGAGAGGAAGGACTGAAGGGGCAGACCTGGACGAGGGAGGGTGACTGCAGGTCCCTCCTTCCCTCCCTTGCCACCCCAGAGCACTGCAGCTCTGCCTCCACCCTCTGTGAGAGCTGGTGGCCCCTCCAGTCTACATTGCATGGGGGAAAGCCTCCCACTTCCCCAGCTCTGAAGCTTGGCAGACAGGACAACCTCACCTTGGAGCAAAAGCATGAATTATCCACCTACCAAGTCGTGCTGTAACAATCTTCACTTAGTACTTACTGTGGGCCAAGCACTTTACATGATTTAACTCATTTCATCCTCATAATTGTATTAGATATCATTATTATCGTCAGTTGCAAATGAGGAAAACAAGGCTCAGAGTGGTGATGTAGGTAGCCCAAGATCACACAGCAGGAGGTAGAAACGGGCCCTTAGACCCTACAAGCTCAGGACAGTACGTTGGGTGTTCTTGTAATTGGAGACTCTGTGGGCCTGTGTGGAGGGAGAAGAAGACACACGTGCCAGCAGAGTGTATGTGAAGTAAGAAGGAAGCCAGTTGTAATAAAAGTAATTCTCATCATAACAGCTGTGGTGCTGACTGGGCACTTAGCATGCCCTGGGCCCAGTGCTCTCTACCTGTGGTTTCACTGTCACCCGCACCACAATGAAGCAGGTACTTCTGGTGCCATCACTGGAAGAGAACGCTCATTCATCCGCTGGTTTCCTCATGCACCCGTTCACTTGTCCCTCCTTGAGTTCACGCTGGGGATAGTCTCCAAACAGTGGTCCAGATGCCCAGCGAGAGCAGCCTCAGCCTGGCCTGAGGCCTCCCTGCTCCAGGGTTGGGGTCTATGGCTTCATTTACACCCACACCGAGCACCTTCCTCCTTCATCCATGCCCTCGCGAGACCAGCTGCCCTACCAGCCCCACGGGCCTCCAGCCTGTGCGTTGCTCAACAACACGGCTGCCAGCGACTCCCCCACCTGCCCAGTCGGCTCACCGTGGGGTGGACAGACACCACAGCCTTCACCCAGCCCGGCCTCCACATCTAGCACACACTCCTCACGCCATGTTCTGTTCAGGCTTTGTCAGAGGTCCTGGCCCACGGCCTAGAGAGACCCCATGGCCCCAGCAATGCCACGGTCCCCACCCCTACCCTCCTTCCCAGGGCTCGGCGTCCTGGTGTCCATCCAGGAAGTTTGTCCTTCCTCCCCAGGCCACTTGGCCTTGGCCAGGGAGCATCCCCAAGTGTGATTTCCGTCCAGCTTTGTCCCATGACCGCTATGCCATGGAAACGCCAACCTCCTGCCTCCGGCGCCACCTCAAGGCCACTTCCTGTGTGACCTTCTTGCTGCTGGGATCAGAGTCATTCCCACACTGGCTGGCGCTGGGGCGAGCCCCTTCTCTCCCTTCCTCCCTCTCTCTGACCCTCCCACTCTCCGGAAGGGAAGGAGGTCTGTCACCAGGCCCCACAATTGATTAATAGCCCAGCTTTCACTGATAATTCCACCCCTGGAGGCTGCAGCCCAAAGCTTTGAGTAAACATAGTGATTTTCCTTAAATAAACATCCTCCCCACAAAGTAAAGTTGGTGACCCACCAAGGCCAGCTGACCCAGCAACTGTTTGCACCTTAGTGTCCTGGTTCTCTCTCCCGCCACCCCCCATGGCAAGGTTGTGGGAACAGTTGGGGAATCAGAATCCCCACGGGGCCCAGGGCTCTCACCCTACTTTGGTGAAGCCTTTCTAGAACCTCTTCAGCCTGAGGAAGCTCCTCTCTGCTCCTCCCCTATTGCCTCCTGGACCGTCCTTCAGTCTCAGAGCTCCTGGTCCCTGCCACTGCTGACCCCTTCAATGGTGCCTGCCACCCACTCCAACGAGGAGCAGGGTGACCAGGCCAGCCTATTGTTCTTCCATTGTAACCTGCCATTCCTGGCTGTCGCTCTTGGACTCAGGAGGCCAAACGTACCTGCTTTTGAGCTCCCATCTCTTTCTCCAGCTTAACTCCATTCTGTGTTTAGACCCCCTCTCCTGCCTCCACTCTTATGGCCTCAGTTTTGACCACCTCTGCTCAGTTCCATGCCCTACTTCAGCTGCAGGGGCAGGTGGGTAGAGGCCCTGGGGATGGCATACGCTGCAGGATTGAATGCCTCAGGGGCAGGAACTTGCAGACAGAGCCCACTGCACCAGCAAGTAAAAAAACTCCATCATCCAGGCTCACAAAACTGAAGGCCTTGTGTCTGAGCTCTTCAGAGGGATCCTCGAATGGGGCCCTGGCCCTGTGGCCTCTGATCTCAAACTTGGTCCATTGCCTCAGATGCTGTGGTCATGTATAAGGCCGGGTCTTTTTGGAATATTAATTTTTACTTTTTTTCCTCTATGTGGTATCTCCTTTTTCTTTCTCTCATTCAAGCAGGAGTCGTTTGAAAGTTATGTGAGGCCTTTGTTTGCTCACAGATCAAGGACAATTTAAGGAGTTTGCAGAAGAGCTGAACAGAGATTTGTGGAATGAGCAAAATGGCCTGTGGGAGCAGTGGTAAGTGAGTTCTCTGGCATCTCCTGGTCTGAGACCAGAAAGCGATTCCTCTGGCAGGGGATGGGGAGGCTGTCCGCCCAGCAGCCGGATCCCAGCCCTGCTGCCTTGCTGGGTGTGTGGAGACAGCAAGACCCTGGGGAGGAGTGGTTCCCGAGTGCAGCAGGCATTTGGAATGATTAGCACTGGGTTTCTGATCTTGGCAAAGTCTCTGGCACAGAGGCAGAGAAGAGTCAAAGACAGGCACAACAGCATGTCCATGCCAGGTTATGGAGAATGGTCACTGACTCCATGCTTTGGTGCGGTGGATTACAATCCTAGAATACCAGGAATGATGGGGTGACATTTTCTGCAGCTTGGAGGAATAGGGCTCAGAGTCAGAAATGAATTTTACTTACAAAAGATGACTTCTGTGTTTGTGCGCCAAGATTTATGTCCCAAATAACCAGAGGACTTTCGGCTATCAGAGCACACCGCACTGTTTCCCGTCTTCTGCATCAGGCTTTGCATGTGCTGTTCCCTTTGCCTAGAAAGTCCTTCCTCCCCACAGTCTGTTTGCTGACTCCTGTTGGCTCTTTAAAACCAGGCTCAAGAGGTGCTTTCGCTCTAGAAAACCTCCCTAAAGAGGCAAAATGGTCCACACCTGCTTCCCTCTCTGTGTGCTACTTACCTCTGTACTGGTTTTTTGGTGGGTTTTTTTTTTTTTTTGAGACAGAGTTTTACTCTTGTTGCCCAGGCTGGAGTGCAAAGGTGTGATTGATCTCAGCTCGCCGCAACCTCTGCCTCCTGGATCCAGGCGATTCTTCTGCCTCAGCCTTCCAAGTAGCTGGGATTACACGCATGTGCCACCAAGCCCGGCTAATTTTGTATTTTTAGTAGAGACAGGGTTTCTCCCTTTTGGTCAGGCTGGTCTTGAACCTCAGGTGATCTGCCCGCCTTGGCCTCCTAAAGTGCTGGGATTATAGGCGTGAGCCATCTTGCCCAGCTACCTCTATATTGCCATATATATATATATATATATATATATGAAATATATACATATTATATATAAATATATATTCAATTAGATTATATAGTATATGAATCTATTATATATTTTAATATATATATATGCTTCCCTTACCTCTATACTGTTTTATGTATTTTTTCTTTTTATTGAGATATAATTCACATACCATAGCATTCATCCTTGTGAAGTATATACAGTTCATGTTTTTAGCATATTCACAAAATTGTGCAACCATCATGATATAGTTAGACTTTGTGTCCCCACCGAAATCTTATCTTGAATTGTATTCCCCATAATCCCCACATATTGAAGGAGGCACCTGGTGCGAGGTGACTGGGTCATGGAGGTGGTTTCCTCCAGGCTATGCTCATGATAGTGAGTTCTCATGAGATCTGATGGGTTTATAAGGGGCTCTTCCCTCTTTGCTCTTCCCTTCTTTTTCTTGCCTTCATGTGAAGAAGCTCCTTGTTTCCCCTTTGCCTTCTGCCATGATTGTAAGTTTCCTGAGGCCTCCCTAGCCATGTGGAACGTGAATCAATTACACCTCTTTCCTTTATAAATTACCCAGTCTTGGGTATGTCTTTATAGCAGTGTGAAAATAGACTAATACATATCACCACTATCTAATTCCAGAACATTTTTATCATCCTCAAAATAAACCTATACCCATTAGCAGACACCCCCCTTTCTCCACTGCCGCTAGCCCTTGGCAACCACTAATTTACTTTCCCTCTCTATGGATTTGCCTATTTGGAACATTTCATATAAATGGAATCACACAATAGGTGGTCTTCTGGGTCTGGCTTCTTTCACTTGGCATAATGTTTTCAAAATTCATTCATATTGTAATATGTGCCAATGCTTCATCCTATTTTTAAATTTTAGGTAACAATATATTTTATTAGTTGACCAAGCTATTTCTAAAAGTAAGTTAGTTATTATATCATAGAAAAATAACCTCTTATCAAAAAGAATGACCCTAGATTTATTTGGCAAGTCTTATTTTTGTTAAATATTAATTTTAATGAATTTTACATCCATTTTATACTTTTCTTTCTTTTTGAAACAGGGTCTCACTCTGTCACCCAGGCTGGAGTGCAGTGGTTCCATCACAGCTCACTGTAGCCTCAATCTCTTGAGCTCGAGCAATCCTCCCACCTCAACCTGCTGAGTAGCTGGGACTACAAGCTACCTTGCCCAACTAGTTTTTGTATTTTTCTTAGAGATGGGGGTCTCACCATGTTGCCTAGGCTGATCTTGAACTCCTGGCCTCAAGTGATCTGCCTGACTTGGCCTCCCAAACTACTGGGATTACAGGCATGAACCACCGCACCTGGCCCATTTTACACTTTTAAATCCTTTTCTACTAAGGTAATCATTCAATCAGTTTTCATACAGTTTTTCCTCAGTACGTAAAGATAGGTAAAATTGTAAATAAGTATTACAATCTGAATTCACAGAAAATATTTATAATCTCAAGAGAGCAGAATCTATTTCGAACAGAGCTCTTGTTTTTGTAAATATTAGTTCACCACCATATTTTTCCATGTGTTTCTGTATCCACCTTTTCTTGAAACTTATGGGCAGGAAATGATAGAAGAAGGCAGGAAAAGGAAATGTCAAAGTTTTTTTGGAGAGACTGCATTTCTGGGACTGATAAGATGGATGACTTCCACCGTAACTTTCTGGTTTTCAAAGGAATAGGAGAAATAACAAATTCTCATTGTAGTTGTCAATCTCAATACCATTAGAAGGAAGGATTTAAATGAAAAGTTCAAGTTAAAAGGCATCTTTATAGATAAGCTGCTGATATTCCTAGTGCTCTACTTATTTACCTACTTGGGTGTTTTTTAAAAACTGGAAGTATGGGCCGGGCGCGGTGGCTCAAGCCTGTAATCCCAGCACTGTGGGAGGCCGAGGCGGGTGGATCACGAGGTCAAGAGATCGAGACCATCCTGGTCAACATGGTGAAACCCCG
>NW_016107574.1:1045175-1077165 GCF_001604975.1 Cebus imitator | reverse complement strand
AAAAAAAAAAACTGGAAGTATGATAAAAAGAATCCGGAATTCACGTAAGAAGTGGATATGTGTGTTAACACAGACATTGAATAAATAGGTATTTATAGTATTAATCCCTGTATTTCTTCTATCACAAAAAAAGAAACACATTTTTAATGTAAAGTTTTGGGTTTTGTTTCTTTTTAGGACTTCCACTTATTCATAACTTTCATTTCTTATTTTTCTTAACTTTCCTTTTTAAAAAACTAACTGCTTTGCGTTTCCCCTTGTGGAAAAAAGAAAAGCTACTCAAACTGGTTTCCTTTTATGAGGTGAATGTACTCCATTCATGTTTATGGCTGAAAAACATTCTGTTGCGCGAATATAACATGTTTTATTTTTCCATTCGTCCATTAATGGACATTGGATTGTTTCCATTTTGGGGCTATTCTGAATACTGCTGCTAAGAACGTCTGTGTACGGATTTACACATATTTTAGTGTTTGGGGGACTATTTCTAGGGATGGTATTGCTGGATCACATGAAAACTCTGTGTTTAACCTTTTGAGGAACTGTTGAAAGTGGCTGTACCACTTTCTATGCCCCACAGCAGGGTATGAGGATTCCAATTTCCCCTCACTCTTTCCAACACTTGTTAATATCTGCCTTTTTGATTGGAGTCATCTTAGCAGTGTGAAGCAATATCTCATTGTGGCTGGATTTGCATTTCTGTAATGAAAAATAATGTTGATCATTTTTTAATGTGCCTATTGGCCACTTGTGTATCTTCTTTGGAGCAATTTCTATTCAAATCCTTTGTCCATTTTTAATTTTTTTAATTGTTGAGTTGTATGTGTACACATTTCCACTAGTGCATTTCCCACACTGTTCTGTAACGTATGTTTTATATGCCTGAGTTTCCTATTAGACTGTGGCCAGATGTGGGCAGGGCATGGGTTTGAGGCAAGAGAATCGCTTGAACCTGGGAGGCGGAGGTTGCAGTGAGCCAAGATCACATAAAGGTCTTATGTTTAACCACATAAGGTATGGTGGCTCATGCCTGTAATCCTAGCACTGTGGGAAGCCGAGGTTGGTGGATCATCTGAGGTCAGGAGTTCGAGAACAGACTGGCCAACATGGTGAAATCCTGTCTCTACTAAAATGAAAAACTTAGCCGGGCATGGTGGCATGTACCTGTAATTCCAGCTGCTCGGAAGGCAGCAGGAGAATTGCTTGAACCCAGGAGATGGAGGTTGCAGTGAGCCAAGATCGTGCCTGGGTGACAGAGCAAGACTTCATCTCAAAAAAAAAAAAAAAAAAAAAAAGATGACTCTAAGGAATGACTTTTTTTCTACCTCTCAGACACCCTGTTTCTTTCTTTGCAGAATGAGGGGTTTTCATTAAAAGATATTTAATGGTCTTTCCATTCTTTTTTATTGTAGTAAAATACATATAACATTTATCATTTTAACCATTTTTAAATGTACACTTCAGCAACGTTAAGAACATTCACATTCTTGTGCAACCATTGGCACTTCTATCCATCTCCAGAACATTTTCATCATCCCAAATTGAAACTCCAAACTCAGTGAACATTAGCTCCCTGATCCCTCCTCCCCACAGCTCCTGGTTACCGCTATTCTTTCTATCTCTATGAATTTTACTATTCTAGATATGTCATGTAACTAGAATCATACAATATTTGTCCCTTTGTGTCTGGCTTATTTCACTTAGCATGTTTTCAAGGTCCATCCATGTTGTAGCATGTATCAGAATGCTTTTGAAAGACAGTAACATCCCAGTGTTTGTTGTATCATATTTTGTTTATCCATTCATTTGTCGGTGAACATTTGGGTTGTTTCCACCTTTACTATTGTGAATGATACTGTTATGAACATGAGTATACAAATATCTGTTCAAGGCTGGGTGCAGTGGCTCACACCTATAATCCAGCACTTTGGGAGGCCGAGGTGAGCAGATCAGTTGAGGCCAGGAGTTCGAGACCAGCTTGGCCAATATGGTGAAACCCTGTCTCTAACAAAGATACAAAAATTAGCCAGGCCTGGTGGTGGTGCGCCTGTAGTCCCAGCTACTTGGGAGACTGAGGCAGGAGAATCGCTTGAACCTGGGAAGTGGAGGTTGCAGTGAGCCAAGATTGTGCCACTGCACTCTAGCCTGGGTAACAGAGCAAGACTCTGTCTCTAAATAAATAAATCTGTTCCAGCCCCTGTTTTAATTCTTTTGTGTGTATACATGAAAGTGGAATTGCTGGACCATAAGGTTATTCTATAATTAATTGTTTGAGAAACTGCCTACCGTTTTCCACTGAGGATGCCTCATTTTACATTCCCACCGGCAAAGTACAAGGGCACCAATTTCTCCACATCCATACCAATACTTGTTACCTGTTTTCTGACAATAGCTACCCTAATGAGTATGAAGTGGTATCTCATTGTGGTTTTGATTTGTATTTCTCTAATGATTAGTGATGTTGAACATATTTTAATGTGCTATTGGCCATTTGTACATCTTTTTTGGAAAAATGTCTATTCAAGTCTTTTGCTCATTTCTTGAATTGGGTTTGTTGCTATTATTGAGTTTTAGAGTACTTCATATATCCTGGATTAATCCCTGATCAGATATATGATTTGCAAATACTGTATCTCATTTTTGGGTAGCCTTTTCACTCTGCTGATAATGTCTTTTAATGTGCAAAGTTTTAACTTTTGATGAAGTTCAATTTATGTAAAGGAATTGCTTTTAAAATATTTAAAACAAAAAAGAAGAAAAGTATCGGGTGCGTTTGCTCACACCTCTATTCTCAGCAACTCAGGAGGTTGAGGCAGGAGGATCGCTTGAGCCCATGAGTTCAAAGTTACAGTGAGCCATGGTTGTGCTACTGCACTCCAGCCTGGGCAACAGAGGGAGACCCTTTCTCCAAGAAACATAGAAAGAAAGGAAGAAAAGGAAGAGAAGGGTGTGGGGGGAGGGAAGGCAAAGGAAGGGAAGGGAGAGAGAAAATAAAAAGAAAAAAACAGAGAAAAGAAGGTGGAAAGAAAAAGAAAGATGGGGCAGAGACATGTGGAAGCAAAAGCAGGTTCTGTGGTTCTTGGCTCTTGTTCCGAGATCAATGTCACCTGGCTCGGGCTGCCCCAGCCCAGGGGGCACAACACTGAGAGCAGATGGTGGAGGGCAGGAGAGAGGCTGGCTGGGTTCTGATTAGCCCCAACCTAGCCAGGCTCACAGGCTGCCTGACTGGGAGTGGGTGTGTGCGTGTAGGGGGTGGTAGCCCTGGGGTTTCCCTGAGATCTGTAACCTGGGGACTAGTAGGTGGGCTCAAAGGCAGGAAGTTCTCAGTTAGGAAACCTGTGGGTGCGCCCACCTGCCTGTCTCAGCCTCCTTAACTGCAGATTAAATTCCGGGGCCCAGAGCCATAGTTTCTAAAGAGTATCTGTCTCTCTCTCTCTGCCCTTTTCTCCCTGTAAATCTCTCTTCCTTTTTCTTTTTTTTCTTGATTTTTTTTTTTTTTTTTTCTGATTCTAAAAATAATATAGAAAACTGACCAAAGAATAGAGGGAAAAAACAAACCACAAGCCCACCATCCTGTGTAGTAACAGTGACCATTCTTTGGGTGTGAACCTTGGGCCAGGAACTGGGCTTCATACTTCCCTGACACCGCCTCCAGACTTCCCCCACCCCTAACAGTCATACAGGCCCTTACCAAGGAAACTGAACCACTCAGTGAAGGGCTAGTTCGTGCACAGCTGGGCTTAACTCAGGTGTGTCTGCTTCTAAAGCCCATTTCCATTTTAGCCTCTGTTTTGCTACTGTTAATGTTTGGATTTTTTCTAGCCTTAAAAATAACTGTTGTACATTTCAAAACTCGCCTTACAAACGTAGTCATCTGGTTATTTGAGGAATAGTAAGATATGCTATTTAAGTACGATATGCTATTTAATAGTAAGATATGCTATTTATAATCATAAAATGATCACATTGGGTGTTATTAAAAATTGTTTGACAGCATGGAACTTTCTTAGAAAACTAAAAATAGTTTTAGTTCTGGCAATCTCACTACTGGGTATTTATCCAAGGGAAAGGAAAGGACACCGGTGTATCAAAGGGGTATCTGCACTCCCATGTTTATTGCAGCGCTATCCACAATAGCAAAGTTATGGGATCAGTGTAAAGGTTCATCAGATAATGAATGGATGAAGACAATGCTACACACACACACACACACACACACGCACATACACCCACACAAAATCAAATACTATTCAGCCATAAAAAAGAATGAAACCTTGTCATTTGCGGTAACGTGAATGGAGCTGGAGATCATTATGTTAAGTGAAATAAGCCAGGCACCAAAAGACAGATACCAGAGGCTGGGAAGGGTGTGTGTAGAGGTGCTGTGGAATGACGAGAGATTGTTGATGGATATAAACAGACAGTTAGAAAGCAGGAATAAGCTCTAACATTCAGTAGCAGAGTAGGATGACTGTAACTAACAACAATGTATTGTATGTTTCTAAACAGCTAGAAGACTTGAAATGTTCCCAACACGTAGAAATGACAAATGCTCAAGGTGAAAGAGGTTCCAAATACCCTGACTTGATGATTACACATTTTATGCATGTATGCACATAACAAAATAGCACAGGCGTCTCATAAATATATACAAATGTTACACATCAATAAAAAGTGATCTGAATCAAGATCATCATTTTTTGTGCCGCTTTTTTCATCTGCCCCAATTCTGAATGTAGGGGCCACCTGGGCATCTTTGTGTTTCCCATGATTTGTCTCAACAAGGCAGCTCAGCCAGGTGTGGAGGCTTTCATGTTTTCTACAGGGTGATCATTGGCTAAAGTGTGCAAGGAGTGTGTCCACAGCAGCCCCAGTCCCTAACACCTTCCGGAAAGAGGTAAAAACTACGGCTTCCCAAGAGGCTGCTAGGCAAATGCCCCTCTGGTCTCTAGTAAGATCTATTCCCATCTCCAACTGCAGACAAGGAAGACCCCAGAGCCAGCCCAAGCCCTCAGCACTGGCCTCAGTTCTGTGCTGCTATCCCTACTTGTCACCTCAGGCTTAAAATGGGGTACCTCACCCCAGGACTGGAAATGAGGCCATGTTTTTTTCTTGTTGTACAAATAGCGTATGTTCAATATTTTTCTTTTTTTAAGGTATGGAGAAATAAAAGTAAAATAAAATTGAGGCTGGGTGCAATGGCTTACACCTGTAATCCCACCACTTTGGGAGGCTGAGGTGGATGGATTGCGTGAACCCAGGGGTTTGAGACCAGCCTGGGTAACATGGCGAAATCCCATCTCCACAAAAACTAAAAACATTAGCTGGGTGTGGTGGTGTGCACCTGTAGTCTCAGCTACTTGTGGGGCTGAGGTGGGAGGATTGCTTGAGCCTGGGAGGTCAAGGCTACGGTGAGCCATGATTGCACCACTGCACTCCAACCAGGGGGACAGAGCAAGACCCTGTCTCAAATAAATAAATAAATAAATAAATAAATAAATAAATAAGTAAAATTCATCTGCAATCTCATGACCTAGAAAGAACCACTGATACATACCTTTTGTGGTATATATATGTCTGCATGTGGGTGGGTAGATTTATGCATCTGTTTTTAAATTTACAAAAATGAAATCATACTACATTTTTTGAGTGTGTGGAATAACTTATTCTCTTGTAAAATCAACAAGTAAGGAAAGAAACAATCTGGAAACAAACTCAAATCGGTATTAGAAAAATAAACTTCTTTCCCACATTTTAGAAAGTATCATAAGACTAATTGCGCTAACATGTGTTATCCATTTACAAAAGTATATGCCTAAAGTTATACAGATTAAACAGTTACATGTTCTGTTTTCTTACCTCCTTTTTCTTTTAACAATATGTCACAAGCATCTTACTAGCTGTGTGACCTTGGGCACCTTGAATCCCAGAACTTTGGGAGGCCAAAGTGGGCAGATCATGATGTCAAGAGATTGAGACCATCCTGGCCAACGTGGTGAAACCCCGTCTCTACTAAAAATACAAAAAATTAGCCAGGCATGGTGGCATGTGCCTGTAATCCCAGATACTCAGGAGGCTGAGGCAGGAGAATCACTTGAACCTGGGAGATAGAGGTTGCAGTGAACCAAGATTGTGCCACTGCACTCCAGCCTGGTGACAGAGCGAGTGCCCTCCATACATGTTATAATTACTTTTGTTATTATTCATCATTTTTAACGGTTGCCTAGAATTCCATCATCTCCACCAATGGATTTGGTTCTCAACCAGGCAATTAGTCCCAGGGCAATGTCTGGAGACATTTTTGGTTGTCACAACTTAAGTGAAGGATGCTATTGGCATTTGGCGATTGGAGGCCAGGGATGCTGGTAAACATCCTAAGGGGCACAGGACAGTCCCCAACCAGTCAATAGTGCCAAGCTTGAGAAGCCATAGTCTAATCTACATCACTCTGCAATCAACAAGGCAGTGGAGGTTTGGGAGAGGAGGAAGAAACGATCCTGGCATGTCTTGGGGAAAGTAGTCCAGTGTTCGGGTGACACGCATGACAAAACCATGTACACACGGCAGTAGTGACAAGGAGTGTATGAGTGACTGTCTCTGTATCCAGCTGCTCTGGACAGTGAGGTAGGAGGGAAAGTTGGGGACTCATGGCTCCCAAGACCTCTTTTACCTCCTGTGACCCTGCCAACAACATGAAGCACAGAACTCAATCTTATGACCCATAGTAAATCTCACAGTTAATGACCCAGCTGCTGCCAGGGGGACAGACTCACTGTCGTGCTATCTAAAGAGGTGTCTGGGGGGCTAAGGGAGACATCTAAGAGGCCTATACATGATGCCTCTGGGTGACCTGCAACAGGGAAGGGGGTGTTGGGGGAGGTCTTCCCTTGTCTTATCTCCAGACCAGAAAGTGAAGGATCCCTTGGGACTGGTCACCAAAAGACACATTTTCAAAAAACAGCTGCCTTTGCTGTTAGTCATGAGGTGGTCATGATGGCCATGAGAAGTGTGAGGAGGCTCTTTAGGTCCCAGAGGCTTAACTGGCAGGGGCAGAGAAGCCCCCAGATGCCAGGCTTTGGGGGTAATACCACTTAATCTTTCCCCAGGTCTGGCTGCTTCCTGCATCCCTCCTGAAGAACCGCAGCCTCCCCTGCCCACATTTCTGTGGCACATGAGGGTGGCCGGCTTCTTGGTGTGAGGAACCTGCAGCCTCGGAGCCTCCCATGTGCTTTGCTTCAGCCTTCTCTGCACCGAGCACTGAGACGAAATGATGAGCAACGCAAGCAAGGCTCTGCCTTCACGGGGGATGGCAGACCAGAACCATGGCAGCAAATCAGGAAGCAGATGCTTCCAGCCGGAGACAGTGGCAACGAGCCTCAACTGGGATGAACTGGGCGAGGCTGACTTTAGCCAGCGCTCCAGGTGACTGCTCTGAGGAAACGCCATTCAGGTTGCAATCAGAATGATAAAGGCCTGAGTGGGGAAGGAGGATGCCTGCTTTGAGGGAAAGAAAGACACATTTTAAAGCAGCAAGGCAGCCCAATGCTACCATGTTGTGGATGAAGAGGCAGGAGCCAGGGAGAGAGCCTGATTGGCCAGACGTCCCGTCTCTTCCCGGACAGTGTTGCTTTCACTCTGCAAGTCTGCAGATGCCCGTCCGGCTTCAACACACCCACCTGGTAAGGGCAGCATTGCAGCATAGGGCACAGTCCCAAGAGCAACCCCAGCACCTCTCTCTCACAGTGGGAAGTGGTGGCTGGGCACGGTGGCTCACGCCTGTAATTCCTGCTCTTAGGGAGGCAGAGGCAGGAAGATAGCGTGAGCCCAGGAGTTCGAAACCTGCCAAGGCAATATACTGAGTCCTTGTTCTCCACAAAAAGGAAAAAAAAAAAAAAGGAAGCGTGTGATGTGAATGGATGAAGGCAACCCTCCTTCTGCTGGGGGACCTCAAACTCAGCCTCCTTATCCATCAATGCGGCACCTTGACAATCAGCAGCAGAAAGAGTAATGTGGCTTGAAACTCACCTCACGATGGGTCACTCACACGTGAGCACTGAGACCTGCTGAGTTTTGCGGGACTGACTCTGAAGGTCACACCAGTCCAGCCTTCTCCTCCTAACAAGAGGAAACCCAAGGATGAGCTGGAAGAACAGGTGCGAGGACCTCCGTTCTGATTGCCCAGTTCGTGTGTCAGTTTCCTCATTAAGAGGCAGACTAACTTGGCCAGGTGCCACGGCTCATGCCTGTAATCCCAGCACTTTGGGAGGCCAAGGCAGGAGGATTGCTTGAGCCTCGAAGTTTGAGACCAGCCTGGGCAATAGAGGGAGGCCCCCATCTACAGAAGTTTTTTTAAAAGTTATCCGAGCATGGTGGCGTGTGCCTGCAGTCCTCAGAAGGCTGAGATGGGAGGACTGCTTGAAACCAGGAGTTTGAGACTGGAGTGAACCAAGCTCGTGCCACTGCACTACAGCCTGGGTGACAGGGTAAGAGCTTGTCTCAAAACAGAACAAAACAAACAGAAGTTAACTCAAGTCTTGTCTTAATTTAGGCAAGTTTTATCCTTAGGAAAATAGAATTCTCATTTAAATCGTTTACAGGGGCTATGACAGTGCTGATAGCTCTCACCCAGTGGTTAGAGGGTTTAAATAAGAAAGTTTCTGTGGGTGCAACATGGCTCCACCCGTAATCCCAGTGCTTTGAGGGCTGAGGCGGGAGGATCACTTGAGCGCAGGAGTTCAGCGCTGCGGTGAGCTGTGATGGCGCCACTGCACTCCAGTCTGGGCAAGAGTGGGGCTCCCATCTCTAAAAAGAAAGAAAAATGAAATAAACAATAAAATAACAAAATTCCTTGAAGGGACAGAATGGAAATGCCACACAAAATGCCACTCGCTCTTAAATGTAGAAAGGCGTTCATCCACCTCCTAATAAGAGCAATGAGAATTGAAGCTACGCTGGGACTCCTCCGTATTTCACCTGTTTGCGAAAGACCAAAATGTTTGCTAACACTGTTGGCGAGGGCGGTGGAGAAACTGGCCCAACATCTGTGGAGGGCTTGGTGGCAACATCTGGGGAAGGATAAAGGCCTCTGCTCTTCTAGCTCCTACTGCTATTTCTAGGAACGCATCCTACAGCTAGACCCACAGCTGACAGGAAACAACCTAGATGTCCACTAAGATGGATCTGGCTAAGTAAATTATGGGATGTCCACACACCAGAATACTATGCAGCTGTGGAAACGTGTGAGGAGGGCCTCTGTGTACTAACATGGCAGAGTCTCAGGATATCCTTAAGTAAAAAAATGGTGCTGGGATTTTTTTTTTTTCCCCTATCGTTACCCAGGGGCTTTCTAGCTCTTCCTCCAAAGACCTGTCTGGGAGATCATAGCTTTTTCAGTCCCCAGCCCTGGAGGCCTCTCCAGACCAGGGCAGGCTCTGCAACTTGTTGGAACACCAGGTTTGCCTACACAGCAAGGGACCTTTGGGGCACCAGTGACAGGACGCAGTGAGGTCCACCTGGGTTAGCTCTGTGGACGGCTGCTGCTCCGGGCGCACTGCCTGGCCAGTCACCCCAGATCCGAGCCCTCATTCCTTAGTCTCCAGTCCTGCAGATAGAACTCTACAGGCCAAGCTCTCACTCCCCAACTATCCCACTGCACTTGACTTTTCCAAAATCCTGGCTGTGCTGTCTCAGGGATCCTACCCTCAGGCTCAAGTCTTCCAAGAACCCCTGCCCTGTGGCTCTGCTTCCTGGGGACCCTCCTTTGCTCCCTCCCACTGGTGCCAAAACCAACTTTTTCTCAAGAGGCAGGGTCACCTGTGCCACGGGTCTGCTGGTAAACTGCTTGGGTTCCAATCTTGGCCCTGGGGTTTCCCAGTATATGTGAGCTGGCAGAGTTACTTGTCCTTTCTCTTCTAAGAAATGGAGATGCTAATAGCCGCCCTCTTTAAGGTCTACTTAATAGCACTTGGCACAAAAGCAAGAACCCAATAAATGTGGCTATTATATTTGGACCATTGGGAAACAAGCCTGAGTTAATCCATGGCATACTGAGAGGAAATTTATTTCCTCTGAGTTTCCCCCAATGGACTTTAGGAGGAGAAAGTCATTGGCAATGCTTTCAGCAGCGTGGCAACTGTGTTGGGGGAGTGGCCCAGTCCACCATGTCCGGCTTTGTGTTTTAAGAGGTGTGGTCCAGGAAGCACTGCCTGCCCCCACTGTTAGCCAACCCTCTCAGGTTGGCAGGATGGGTGAGACCCTTTCTCTGCTGGGGTCCATCTCTGGCTGAGGATGAGGGGTTCAAGAGTGAATAGGGCTGGTGCCTGGTAGAGTCCGAAGGAGTTCACGTCACTCACTTAAGTCAGCGAGGCTTTTACTCTAACCTGACAACTCCCACACAGGTGAGAAGATCTGGGAGTCACAAAAAGTGCACGGGTGAGAGAGACCCCTCCCCTGTCTTCTCCTGGTGGTAGCTTCCTGGCAGAGCTTATGGACCTCTCTTCCCCCGTGGTCTTCTGCCTGTCCCCCTCCTTCCTCAGGCTCACAGCACAGCCTCAACAAGCCCTAGCTCCATACCCTTGCTAGAGGCTCAGCACTCAGCCATGTCACTCTGGTGCCAGACAGGATGCTCCCCCTGCTTGCCCGCTCTGCTCCGTTCTCCTGCCTTTCCTTCCCTCCCTGCCCTCCCGTCCCCTCCTCCTACCTCCTCCCTTCCTTGCTTCCTCTCAGCCTCGCACAAAGGCTCAGGGAGTTCCACTCCCTGCTTTCGCAATCGGGCCACATGGCTCTATCATTCGAACATTCCCCGGATTTATGGCAATGCCAAGGAACCATCAGGTGCTCCCAGGTGCCCACTTTGGCATGAAGATACATCTGCGCGGAAAGCCGCGCTCTCTGGAAGCGGAAGACGGAAGTGTTGCCAGCAATTTTCCTTCTAAAAAAAAGTGGCAAATGTGGCCCAGGGGCTTTGTGCTGCCAAGCAGTTTGCTGCTTCCTTAACTCTGAAAAGTCTAGTGGGGAAGAAGCCCAAAGGGGCACATTAAACTCCCCCAGGCGGGGATATTAACCAGGATTAACTGGAATTAACTGAGGACAATGTGAGCCCTGGGACGTGGGGCCGGAACTCCTGCGGCTCTCAGGGCAGACAATGAGGGAGACCATGCCGCGCCTGAGTGGAGGGCAGCTTTGCCCATCCACTCAGTGAGCTCACACTTGACACCGTGTTTTTACATCTCTGTGGGCACTCGCTGCCCAACCCACAGGCCCTCGACCCACACGTGGATTCCACAGGCTGCAGGTACCTCCCCTGCCCACACCCCCAGCCTCCTCCATACACCCCAACAGACTCACGAAGACAGCAGTATTCCCCATCACAACCCCCACAGCTGACATAGACACAGAGAATGACCACACAGCAGCAGCTCCACAGGCAGCAGGTGTGTCTCCACTCACACCTGCCACCGCGTCCACTCCCCCCGCAAGGCACACTCGTGGCGGATTCATAGATGCAAAGGTGACTCCCAGTCTGCCCTCCCCTCACACGTGGACACCGCCCCTCAGGGACTCAGCCCTGACCCACAGAGTCCATAGGCAATTCTCACAGCTCGCATGATTCATGCCCAAGCAGCTTCACACAGCAGCTTCACATCGGGCACTTCCTCTCATTTGGCCACTCATACAACCACTTGCACATAGGCACGCGCACACACCCAAGATCTCTACACGCACAGACACATGTATGCATACTCACGCCTAGATTCTTCCATCTCTCCTTTTCAGCACTCCCCCTTCAAGCCCCGAAGGGGCGAAGGGGCTCTGGCTTTTGGGAAAGCAGCCCTGGGAGCAGACCCCAGGCTCCCTGGAGGGAGGGGAATTCCCATCCTGACCTGGCATCCCAGAACCCCCACCCTACCACTCCTGCCTGTCCCAGTGCATGCTTCGGAAACCTCCGGGAATAGGCGATCAAACTCCTCCTGGTTGGCCAATGTCCTGAAACCCCTTCAGTCCTTAGCTAACTGGGAAGCTTGGCTACTGTCTTGGGGAACCCAGTTTGAGCCTGGCCTGGTAGACATGGCTATCAGTGTGTGCACTGAGGCAACTCGTTTCCTCTGAGTTTACCCCTCTGTCTACAGGTCTATACAATGGAGCTGTGGCTTTTCCTTAAGTGGCCTTAGGCCCTGGCAGTTGTCCTCAGCCCTGGGCCACAGCCTTCTCTCTCCTGGTGCCTGCAGCCTGGAAGCAGCGAGATGTCCAGGCAATGCGATGCCGGAGCTGGTCTGGGCTTATGAGTCCAGAGCTCCTAGCAAAAGCCTGTGGAGGGGCGTGGTGGGGAAGCAAGGCTGGGCACATCGGACCTGGCTCCAGGAATGGGACAGTGCTTCACAGACGTGCTTGGAAGTGGGCATTCAAGTAGGACCACCTGCCTGAAATGGCTTTCACTGCCAGTTATTTTCCCATTAACAGTCACATCCCTTGTCATCTGCCTGCTCAGATACTCCCCTACCTGCCTCCTGCAGGAATCACCACACCCTACGAGACCTGTTCCTTGGGTCTTACGTGGTTGGCTTACACATACTGAAAGGCCAAGAGGTCGATCTGAATTTAAACAAAGATGCAAGCTCAGTAGATGTGATCTAGAATCCGCCTCCATCTCTGACACACACACACACACACACACACACACACACACACACACACCCTCTTCCGCTTCTCTCTTTTAGAGCTCCATTCTTGGATTCCCACAGTGGTGACCAAGATGGCAGATCCCATCTCCAGACTCCACCTTCCAGCTGAACAGCAGCCATGTAAAGAGAGCTCCTTGTACCCAGCCGCAGTCCCAGTGTTGATTCAGATTGGCCAGGACAAGCTTTTGTGTGTCCTCTGGGGTCTGCACAGTAGATTAGCCCCACTGAAGCACATATGGCCAGAGTTGGGGCCCATGGTTCTCCCCCAACAAAAAATATGATCAATTTTACCAGAAGAACGGGGAATGGGCCCAAGGCAGGCAAAACAACATCCACTAAAGTGGTACTTTTCAAATGTTAACGAGCACACTCATCTCTTGGGGTTTTCGTTTAAAAATGCAGATTCTGGTTCAGCAGGTTGGGGTGGGGCCTGAGAGTCTGCATTTTTAACAAGCTCCCAGGGGATGCTAATGGAGCTGTGCTGGAAACCACATCCTGGACAGCAAGGGACCCAAAGCACATAAGACCTGGCCCAGAACGGACTTCATGTGTGTGCAATGTGGAAGGGCCACTGAGGTGCAGGTGGGCTTGGTGACCACCTCAGCCCTCCCTGCACCCCAGGGCCCAGCTGCCTTCTTAGATCGCTCCTTACTGGCACCTGGCAGGGCAGGCAGGCCAAGCCTTCTTTCTTATTTCTATTTTGCAGATGAGAAAACGCAGAACGAAATAACCTCTGTAGCTCTCCCAAGTCCCACTAGGACAGGGGTTGAACTGGGTGACCCAGCTGACCAGCTGCTCTGAAGGACAGTGCAGTCCTCCTAAGCCAACTCCCTCTTCTTAGGGGACAAAGAGGGATAAGTCAGAGCCCTCACCAGAACCCCTCCCACTCTTAGGAAGGTGTTGAAGGGCTGCCAGGGAAAAAAGAAAGAACGACCGCCTGACCGCTGTGTATCGGTCACACCACAGGACTGGAAATTCCCAGGCCACTGAGCAGAAAGCTGCGTCAGCCATGAGGTTTTACAGCCAGCATAGACCCAGGTGATCTCGTGGTTGTGCTGCTTGTAAATCAAAGTTGCAAAGGACAAAGGTCATGTGGGCAGCTCATGGGTTATTTTTAACCTTCTGTCCCTTATCAGTTTTCTCCTGCCTGCTCTCCAGGTGGTTATCGTTAACAGATACGTCTCACCCAGGGTGGGGCCAGTCACATCTGGGCTCGAAGGAAAGAAATGTGGGTGTCCCTGGTCCCTGGCACCACCTCACAGAGCGGGGCTGGGCATTTGCAAGAGATTTTAAGGAGGCTCCTTGGTGGATCTCTGAGCTGGCACAAGACGAAGATCATTCAGGGCGAACCAAATATGGAATGGGCTCCTGGAGACGGGGCGAGTTCCCCATCTGTTATGGGTTGCATT
This sequence comes from Cebus imitator, assembly GCF_001604975.1. Taxonomy (NCBI): domain Eukaryota; kingdom Metazoa; phylum Chordata; class Mammalia; order Primates; family Cebidae; genus Cebus; species Cebus imitator. The sequence continues at coordinate 1,063,076 of NW_016107574.1, read as the reverse complement.
GTGTGACCCTCAAATTCATATGTTGAAGCCCCAACCCCTAGTACCTCAGAATATGACCTTATTTGGAAATAAGGTCTTTGTAGATGTCATTAGTTGAGTACCTTGGGTCCCTAATCCAATATGATGGGTGTAACTGACCACCTCAGCCCTTCCTGCACCCCAGGGCCCAGCTGCCTTCTTAGATCGCTCCTTACTGGCACCTGCCAGGGCAGGCAGGCCAAGCCTTCTTTCTTATTCCTATTTTGCAGATGAGAAAACCAAGACTGAAATAACCTCTGTAGCTCTCGCAAGTCACACTAGGACAGGGGTTGAACTGGGTCAACCCCAGGGAGAACAGCATGTGAGGACAAAGGCAGAGACAGGTTGGGGTGATGAGAAGCATCACATTCATAACTCTTTTCAGCGGTAGAAGCCACAGATCCCAAAAGATGGCCAGCAAACCATCAGAAACTAGAGGAGCAGCAGAGCCTCAGAAGGAACCAACACTTTGATTTCAGCCTTCCAGCCAAAGACAGTAAATTTCCATTGTTAAAGCCACCCAATCTGTGGAGCTCTCTTGCAGCAGCCCTAATGAACTACGATCTTAGAGGCGTCTGATGAGGCTGGACTGCTACTCGCAGGGATATTATCTAGTAGAGGCATTATGCAAGCCACATATGTAATTTAAAATTTTCTAGCCAGGCATGGTGGCATGCACCTGTAGTCACAGCTACTTGGGAGGCTGAGGTGAGACAATAATTTGAGCCCAGGAGTTCAAGGTCAGCTTGGAAAACACAGCGTGACCTTGTCTCTAAAAAAGAAAAAATAAATAAATAAAATAAAAATGTCTAGTAGCTACATTTAAAAAGTAAAAAGAAACACGTGAAATTACAGTTGACTCTTGAACAGTGAGGGGGTCGGGGTACTGCCCCTCAGGAGGTCAAAAATCCAAGTATAATTTGACTCCCCCAAAACTTGACTATAAACAGCCTACTATTAACCGGAAGCCTGATCATTAAAAAAGAAAATATTAGTAAGAAAATTATAAGGAAGGGAAAATATATTTACTGTTCATTAAATGAAAGTGGTTCATCATAAGGGTCTTCATCTCTGGAGACTTCATATTGAACATGCTGAGGAGGAGGAAAAGGAGGGGTTGGTCTTGTCTCAGGGGCAGCAGAGGTAAAGGAAAATCTGTATATAAACGATATTCCCAATTCAAACCATGCTGTTCAAAGGTTAACTGTAATTTTAATAATATATTTTATTTCATCCAATATATCTTAAAACCTTTCAACATGTAACGAGTACTAAAAAGAGCTACAAATTAGATGTTTTATGTATGTTTTGTTTGTTTCTTACCAAGTCTGAAATCTGGTGTGTTGTTTACACATACAGCACAGCTCAGTTGGGACTGGATAGATTTCAAGCTCCCAATAGGCACATGCGGCTAATGGCCCGCACGTGGAAGAGCGCAGGTCGAGTTTTTCTTCCCCTTTATATCCATGTGGCTTCAGGTAATTTACTGAGCCGGTTAGAGCCTCAGTTTCTTCACCCACGAAATGGGACAATAACAGACATACCTGTCCTTACTGAGTTCCTGGCACGTGGTAAACCTCCACAACCAAGCTCTACAACTGTGGCACAGCCTCCAGGCCTCAGGCAGGATCTTTAAAAGCCTTTCCACTCCAGGGCATCACACGACCGCCTCATCACTCACTATGTTCACCTTGAACACTCCAGCCTACCTCCAGTCTCCCCACTCAACCAACTTGAGTCCACCTCCTCCAGGAAGCCTTCCTAAGGTCCCAGCCCTCATTTAAAGTTCCTAGAGCACCTAGGGAGAGTCTCTCAATTTAACACTTAATTGTTCTGTGAATTGTGTTATTACTGTGAATGAGGTTTGGATTCCTTGAAGGCTGGGATGTGCCTCCTCTGTTTTCTCCTCTGGCCTGGAGTTATGAGCCCTTTCAGTTACTCAGTCGGGCAACAAACCTTTATTGAGCACCTGTCCCAAGTCAGCCATTGGGTCCTGCTGGACTTAGAGTATGTGCCAATTAACGGTGTGCAGGTTGATTTAGCTTTTTCTTTTCTTTTTTTCCCAGCCCAGCTCTTCTAAAGTCCTTAAGCTGACTTATCTATGCATACCTCTCAGAAGTCCTGGAAGAGGTATTCTCTGAGCACCAGTACTCACACCTCACCACCCAGGCTAGAGTTGCCGCACCTCTGGGCCAGGGCAATGGAGGTCCTGGAACCCTCCAGGAAAAAGACTTCAGAAGGTTTCAGCAGTGACCCTTTCCAATGTGCTTCACCCCAGGCAAAGAAAGGTTTTTCACTGTGGCCTGGGGATGGGCCTCAGGCAGGCGCTTTACAGAGCCCAGGGTGCCCAGGCTCAGGATAAGACACCACCCTCCCCTCCCCATTTCCCTCTTTCCTGGATGGCATCTTGTGACCTGTTTAATACAAGTCATATCCTGACAGAAGCCCCACTGGCTGGAAGGGGCAATGAATCACCAACGTCTCCATGGGAATCACAACCCAGCCAGCCCAGCCCTGCCCCTCCTAATCTACTGCTCCTACCCCACCCCCTAAAACACACAAACAGCCAGGTCCGCTGTGTGAGCACGCTGGGGCTGAGCCTGGCACGGGACAAGGAAAGGCCTGCCCAAAAGAGATGTCCCCCCCCAATCCTGCTTCTCCGGGCAGCACCTCTCTTCCCCTGTCAGCTCTCAGACTGGACCACCCTCCACACAGATTACAGAGGGGGCATTTGTCCCCCAAGAGCTATCCCACGCAAGTCTTCCCTGCCACCTCCTCTCTTATTGGAGGCAAAAACAAAACAAAAACAAAAACAAATAAACAAAAAAACCCTGGGTTTATACCTGACTCTGATACCTCCGGCTGTGTGGCTTTGATCAAGTTACTTAACCTCTCTGAACCTTAAATTCCTCAACCATAAAATGAAGATAGCAGTACTATCCAGATCGCTGGGTTGGTTGTGAAGTTTAAATGAGACCATTCACATGGCATGCTTGGCATAGTGAGTGGCATGCAGCAAGTGTGCACGATAACTGATCTTTGATGACAGTGGTGATGAATATCATGGGCTTGTATACCGTGTCAGAAGGCTCATCTGGCCACTAGAATGCACATTGTAGTCTCTTGCAAAGCTAAGAAACATGATGTCAATCTTACCTGCTTTTCCGGGATTTTGTAGCCTATGACTTTTTGTTGAGGAATTTGTACCGACGCAAGGGAACTCATTCATTCTACAAATACGTACTGAGAACCTGTTAAGGAAGTGACGTGTTCTTGGCAGTCCCAACAGCAGAACTGGGGGTTGTGGATGAGAGGCTGTTCCTGGCAGCTTTCCAGACCCCTATCATGAAAGTTCCTTTCTTGATTTGCTGAGATGATGGCAGGTTCTTTGCCTATGTCCCTATATATTGGTCCTACTATGGACTGGAGGTGATGTCCAGGGAGGTGAGGCAGGAGGGGCCTGTGCCCAGGGTTTTGAAGCAGTGTTGATTTGTATCCCAGCTTCACCTCTTCCGAGTCTTGTGACCTTCAGAAAGTCAATTAACTTTACAGAACCTCGGTTTTCTTCTCTGTTAAATGGGCATAATAACACCTAGCCTGTGACCTTATAGAGTTGCTGTCAGCTCATGTGTGTGAAAGAGAGCCTCTTAATAACTGTATTTTCCATTCGTCCGTCCATCCATCCATCCATCCATCCATCCATCCATCCATCCCTCCCTCCCTTATCGATCCACCCAACCATCCAAGATTATTTTGATTATCAACTATCTTTCAGTTACAATAGGAGGAGCTGGATACCAAGGGAAACCCAGAAGACACGGTGAAGTGCTGGCCACCAGGATTCCATAGCAGAGACAGTCCATCTTCCAGCCCTCCAGATGTCAATGTTGGAGCCAGCAGACAGGAGTCATCCAGCAAGTTCTTGGGAGAGGACAACCCTTCTTCAGTCCAGCCCAGGTGACAAGTGGTTCCTCTGGTCTAGATGAGAAGCAGCCCATCCTCTGGACAGGTGCCCAGGGTGGACCTTCCCCCTCCCTTGGACCCCAGTTAGCCTATCCAGATTGAACTCTTGACCCTCTGTTTTCCTGTTTCTTGGCAGGAGATGGCTCTGAAAGCAGATACGTGGTTGGGCTCCAGAGAGTATATCCACACTTCAGGCAGGAAGTAGGAAGGACAGGGCCCAGCCATGCTGTCCCCTTCTTTTAGAAAAGCAATGCTTTTACACAGGTCTCCTCCAGGGACCTCTGCTTAGTTCTCTTTCGACAGAACTGGAACATGTGCCCACTCCTCATTGCAAGGAAGCCTGGGAAAAAAGGAGCAGGATGATGATGATTGCTTAGACAAAAGGTTGCAAGATTTTTCTGGAAAGGTGTAGATAGAAAACGTTTTAGGTTTTGTGGGTCATACAGTCTCTGTTGCAACTACTCACCTCTGCCTTTGTCACACAAAAACAGCCACAGATAATATATAAATAAATGTGGTTGTACTTAAGTAAAACTTTATTTATGAACACTTTAATTTGAATTTCAGCTGGATGCGGTGGCTCACACTTGTAATCCAGCACTTTGGGAGGCCAAGCCAGGAGGATCACTTGAGGCCAGGAGTTTGAGACTAACCTAGGTAACACAGCAATACCCTGTCTCTATAACAAAATAAAAATTAAACATTGAAATTTTAAAACTCTTGCACATCATATAATTTTCATGTGTTGCAAAATATTATTTTTATTTTTTCAACCATTTGAAAAAAATGTTAAAAATCATTTTAGCTCGTGCCATATAAGAACACGGGGCATTCAGACTGGGCACTCAAGCCGTAGTTTGCTGAACTTTGGCTTACAGCAATCATCGTCCATTGCTTGGAGCTGGGTTTACTGTCACTGCAAGGATGTGATCTGTGATGGTGGTGACGGTGGTGACGGTGTATGTGGCGGGAGGTGTAGCATGAGTGGGGCAGTGGGAGGTGTGGTACATAGGCAACTAACCGTCCTTGTCAACAACAGAGTTTGAATCCAAGCCATCCACTGAGCCAGTGATGGCGGTGCACACTTGTAATCCCAGCTACTCAGGCGTCTGAGGCAGGAGGATTGCTCAAGCCCAGGAGTTCAAGACCAGCCTGGACAACAAAGCAAGACTCCCATCTCAAAACAAAATAAAACCAAAACAGCAACAAAAACCATTCACTCTTAGCCTCTGGTTCATGTTCTCTTCTCAGCAACCTCACTGTGCTGGAAAGGTGAGAGGGAGAAGGCGTGCAATTAGGCATTGGGATTATGGTGTCAGTTTTGCTATCAAGATGGCTCTGGCTGGGACACATGCCATGTCTCCTAAAGCATTCCAACTGCCTCTTCTCTCCAAGGCCCCAAATGGGAGACCATAGGAGGGGGATGCAGGGAGGGGTCCCCAGGTGGCAAAGGCTTCTGAGGAAGCCTGAGAGGGGCTGGAGGTCCTGCCTCCCTCCTTCCCCAAGGTACATGTCCCTGGGGTGTGGAGCAAGGGGTGGGAGGTTTGCCTGTGGCGCTGGATGGAGCAGGACTTACCTTTCCCCTTGACACTGATTGATAGGCCTGAAACTGGGTCTTAGTCACAAGACTGGAGAAGCAGGAACTCCCAGCAGACTCTGACTCCCTCCTTCCTTTGCTCTTCCCTTCCTGCCTACCCCAGCATGAGGGAGATCTGGGGAAGAATCAAATAGTGAGGGAACATGAGGGAACAGGAAACTCAGAGATGTCATTCTTTTAGCCATTTTTTAAAAATCTTGTTTTAAAGCGCTTACCATTTTATTTATTTATTTATCGAGATGGAGTCTCACTCTGTCACCCAGGCTGGAGTGCAGTGGTGTGATCTCAGCTCACTGCAACCTCCACCTCCCAGGTTCAAGCGATTCTTCTGTCTTACCCTTCTGAGTAACTAGGACTACAGGTACGTGTCACCATGCCTGGCTAATTTTTGTATTTTTGTAGAGACTAAAAACACAGGGTGTCACCATATTGGCCAGGCTGGTCTCGAACTCCTGACCTCATGATCCACTCGCCTTGGACTCCCAGAGTGCTGGGATTACAGACATGAGCCACTGCACCTCATCCATATGATTTATTTATTTTTTTAAATTCATTCAGTTTCCACCAAGCACAAGCTGGGCACTCTTCTAGGAATCTTACATTCTCTGACTCATGTGATCCTCCAACAATCCTGTGAGGTAGGTGTCTTAGACCCATTTCACAAGGGTGGAAACCGAGGCCAAGAGTTCACACGGTCAGTGGGAGATCCGGGATTTCATCCAGGGCCAACGGACTCTACATAGAGTCCCTTCTCTCTGCTACCACAGTGCTTCTCCACCCCCAGCAAGGCCGTGGGAGGAAAGGATCAGTGAAGGATAGGGGTTCAGAGCTTTGGGTCCAGAGTCAAATAGACTTGAATTCAAATCCTGGCTACATCTTCATATTAGTTGTTTCTTTGGGCAAGTCATTTAATATCTCAAAACCACAATTTCCCCTTTTATTAAAAAAAAAATCTATTCTCACTTCCTCCAGGACCATGATAGCTCCTTGAGAAACGACTATTCTCAGTCCCTATAGTTCTCCTGGTGATGTCCACATTAGCTGGCGGCAGAACTGTGTGCCCCAGGCCCAGCCAATCAGAACGTCTCATTCTCCTGGCCTTAGTCATGTGATCTGGGATACCCATGTGACCAAATCCAGCCAATGAGAATTAAGTTTGGGGTTTTGCTGGACCCATTCAGCAAGGAAGGCTCTCTTTCCGCTTGTTGACATAAGCCTGGAGCTGCTGGCATCCATTTTGTCACTGCACAGGAATAGCCTGCCTGATAATGAATAAAAGAAAAGAAAAAAAAAGAGAAACAGAACTGAGAGACCCTAAGAGAAAAAAAGTGGAAGACTACCCCTTAGCTCCTGGTTCCCAGCATGTCTGAAGAGTATCCTTTGTTGTCCTAGTCACATAAGCTTGCATGTGTCCTCTTCTGTCTAGGTCAGTCTGAGATGTTTCTCCACAGCAGTAAATAGAATGAAAGTCCCACGAAATTGTGTCTTCTAAGTGAGTGCTGTGTCTCCTATGCCTAGAACAGGGCTTGGCACAGAGAAAGTCCTCAATTAATATTTGTTAAACAAATAGAACCAAAGAGCTTCAGATACAACACCCCATCTCAGGGGATGTTGTGAGGATAAAGTAGATGCTGAACATCCAAGGCCTAACCCCAGTGCCGGGCATGGTGAGCCTCAACAACCACTGCTCTGAGCTAGAAGTCTGCCCTCCAGCAGCTTCCAGTCTAATGAACTTCCCTCCCCCTGTCCCTGAGCAGTTGAAGGAGGGGTGTTAAGTAAGAAGTAGTGATCAAAGACCATGAGTGAAAACCACTGTTTTCTTCCTTTCTCTTTGCATTTAAGATAATTTACTCTTATAAAGATAGGGTTTTGCTATGTTGCCCAGGCTGGTCTCAAACTGTTGGTTTCAAGCAATCCTCCTACCTCAGCCTCCCAGAGTGCTGGGATTACAGGCATGAGCCACCATGCCCAGCTGAAACCATAGTTTTCCAAGCTGAAGGGAACACAGACACTGCAGACTGGGCCCTGTCCTCCAGGACTCTACCCCAGCCCCTGTCTCTTGGCCACATGGCTCCCCACTGCCCTGAGCTGGAGCCACTTGGCTGCCATTGTTAAACACCAGGCCATAGCTTTCACCCCTCGCCAGAGGGAGTGCTGGTCTCAATGCTCTGCTTTGGGGACCATGCTCTGCTTCTGGCCACCCCTGCAGAGGTCCCCTGAGGCCAGCACTGGACACTACTCTACATGCTCTGTGCTGCCCGCCACAGCCCACTGGACCACTCCTGGTGCTGCCTTCACTTTCCTGGCCTTCCCTGACCCCTCTGCTCTCCCTTCGCATCTTCATGTTCCTTCTGGATCACCCCCAAAGCCTCCTTGCTGATCTGCCCCATTTCCACCCTACTTCCCAGAAAGCCTTCCTTTACACTGTGGCCAAAGTGACTTTGGTAAAATGTTGGAAACCCTTCAAAGCCTGATCTATAAAAGTAGTGAGGGACTTGCCCACTCTGCCAGCCCTGTCCCCTCCAGGGCCAGTTGAGATGTTTAAGCAGAAAATGTAAGGCAGTGCTGACTCTCAGGCTGACAAAAGTGCCCTAGGTACCTCACCTGCCTTACCCTGCCTGGCCCAGGCGCACCCCAGTGTCACTCCCATTAGGGTTCTCAAGGCCCCCGGCTACCATGAGCTGCTATGCATTTGTTCACATGGGTCCCATGGCCTAAGTATCCTCTCCACCTTCACTGCGTACTCAACTTCTCCTTTACCTTTAAGATTCAGCGCAAACACCACCTCCTCTAACAAGCCTTCCCTGAACCCTCCTGGTCAGGATTCTTCACCCTCAGCTCGCCACACCTGCTATCTCATATTCTCTACCTCAGGACTCCGCCCTGTGAGAGCAGGCACTAAGGCTGAATTTGTCTTTGTTGCCGCAGCACAGAAATAAGATAATTGATGTAGAGTGCTTAGCACAGTGTCTGGCTCCCAGTGAAGATGCCCTTGGCTGCTACAGCTTTGTGGAAACTTTACCCTAAATAACTGCAACCACACAGAATGTGTTGTGCTTTTTTGCAGAGACAGAGTCTCACTCTGTCGCCCAGGCTGGAACACAGTGGCACGATCTCAGCTCACTCCAGCCTCAACCTCCCAGGCTCAAGTGATAACTTTCCACCTCAACCTCCCAAGTAGCCAGGACCACAGGTGCTAGGACTACAGGCGTGTGCCACCACATCTGGCTAATTTTTAATTTTTTAAAAAAATTATATAAATGGGTCTCACTGTGTTTCCCAGGCTGGTCTCCAACTCCTGAGCTCAAATAATTCTCCCACCTAGGCCTCTCAAAGTGCTGGGACACAGCACTTTGGGAGGCTGAGGAGGGTGGATCATGAGGTCAAGAGATCGAGACCATCCTGGCCAATATGGTGAAACCCATCTCTACTAAAAATACAAAAATTAGCTGGGTGTAGTGGCACGCACCTGTAGTCCCAGCTACTCGGGAGGCTGAGGCAGGAGGATTGCTTGAACCTTGGAGGCAGAGGTTGCAATGAGCCGAGATCGCACTACTGCACTCCAGCCTGGTGCCTGGCAATGGAGTGAGACTATCTCAAAAAAAAAGTGCTGGGATTACAGGTGTGAGCCACCATGCCCAGCCAGAATGTATTATCTCACCCAAGAAGAGGGCTCCAGGCACCGCGCTCCAGGGTTGGATAATTCAGAGCTCAACAGCTTCCAGGTTCTTCCTACTCTGCCATCCTCAGAATGTAAGCTGCATTCTCAGGTGGATCTCCTCATGGTGAAAGAATGGCTGCCACAGACCCAGGCCTCAAGCACACACCGAGACACGACAACATCTGGTAGAAAAAGGGGATATCTCTTGTGTGCCTCCTTTTGAGAACCTTTCCCAGAATGCGCCTCCCAACTCATCTGACTATTTCTGAGAACGCTTCAGCCAGGATGGCATCCCATGCCCACACCTACATTGGTCTGTGGCAAGGGAAATGGGATGGGCCCAATCGTCCGGATAGTCAGGCACCTGGCCCTGTGGCAGAGGGAAGATTACCCAAGCCCAGTCAGGAAGGCAGAAAGGCTGTGAGGGTGACTGTGTCTACACTTGACTGTCACATAAAAAATGTGCAATAAAGAGTAGCTATTAGCTTTGAATTTAGACAGACATGGTGGCATAGCAAGAAAAAAAGCATGGTTTAAGTGAATTGCTGAACAGGCTTCATGCCACCATCTGGGACTGGAAGACAGAGGGTCTTGTATTATCCCTACCCCTGTTTTTTGTGCCTGGGTGAGACTTCTCCATCTCAATCTTGGGACCACATATTCTACCCTCCTGCCTGGACCCTGTCTACTGCTGGGAACATGGTGGGCTCTCAAATATACACACTGTGGCTGAGAGCCCAGACATGCCCCCAACCATCCAACATCCTGGAAATACGTTGTTCTGCATTCCCAAGAAGCACCCCAAAAAATTACCCTCTAAATCCTGTTCTGATTGTCACTTTCCATCTGGGTAATTAAACTCAACACCTCCAGGGTGATTAAAAGTTAATTTGGCATGCAACAGGCCCAGAAATGAAATTCCGTGGGAAACACACTTAGTAAGCCTGGCTAGATGTAATTAGAACATAGTCCTGCTGGGGGAAAAAGAGAAAGTACGGCATTGGCGCAGCCACAGAGGTGACAGCAGGGAGGCGGGTGCTGAGGTTACACGGCAGCAAGCCTCTTCCCGGGCCTCTAATTACTTACTCTTACTCAGCTGTTGCTGACAGTTGCATCGCAAGAGCAGTGGGTTTACAATAAGGGTTTTTGCATCTAAGTTGGTAAGGATCCATAGGCTCTGCCTCTGCCCAAGGCTGTTTGAGTCTCCACTCTGCTGTTTGTACAGTTCCTGCTTTCCCCTCACCCTGCTGCTGAGAGCCGAGGCCTTCTCTTCCCTCCCCCTCTGCCCTCCCATCTGCCCAGGCCCCATACTGGCCCACTCCGCCCCCAGCACCTCCAGGTCTTCTGCCCCTGATGCCCCATTCCACTCCTCCCTTTGCTTCTGCTGCTGTCCTCCAAGGGTGGTCCCTGCTGCAGGCTGGCTGCCCGCTGGGAGGTCTTCAGTGCTTCTTGTCTCCCAGGCAACAGTGCCATTGCTTGAGATGCCAGCCCGGAGCCTGGTATTCCAGGATGCCGCAAAAGGGCATTTCCTTTTTCCATCTCGGAAGCCACCAGGAGGCCTTCACACCTCCCAACCCATCCAACTTCCCCATCTGGTACCTTTGAACACTGTGGGAAGCAGGAAATATCTAGTTAACCCTCAAGGGCTGGAATGCCTCTTATTGAGGAGCTGGATAGCCTGTGGGGAAACCGTGTTCCACTCAAGATGAGCCCTATCCCTTACTGTGAACTGTTTTGAATAAGAAGATCTGCAGCCAGGTCAGCGGGCAAGTTCTGGGCTTTTTCTCGGCCTTCCAGAAGGACTAGGTCAATATCATTCAATATGGTTGCCACTAGCCACATGTGGCTATTAAATCTAAATGAATTAAAGTTGAAGAAAATTTTCAATTCAGTTCCTCAGCTCACATGTGGCTGATGGTGACCATACTGAACAGCGCAGGTGGAACGTCTCTATCATCACCGGGAGTTCTACCAGACGGCACTGTGCTACAACAGGAGCTGCAGGCATGGGCTTAGAGGTCACACCCACTCTCTGCTGCTTATTCTGTGGCCCTGGGCTACTCACCTAACTTCCTGAGGCCTCTGGCATTTCTTCTCATTTCCATAACAGTAGCTGTCTCAGAGAGTCACAAGGGCCAAAGGAGATAATCCAGGCACGTGCTCAGCACAGCATCCGAGAACAGAAAGGGCTGATAAATAGAAGCGCCTGGCTCTTGGAGAGAGGCTGCCACTTGGTGAAGCAGAAATATGTAGGATGAAGGGGACTGAACTCTACCCGCAACTCTGGCACTGCCTGTGAGTCCCGTGTGAAGGCTGTGAGCCACATCACCCAAATTAAAAAGAGCGAATCAGAATTAATCAGAAGAAAATGGAAAACTCCAGCACAGATTTTTCTCTGGCGCCTGGAACCTAACATTCAATAGCCTACTGAGCCGCCCAGTTAGACGCCTCCTGGGATCCATCGAGTCAAGAAACCCAAATGGACCCTCTTCCACACAAACCCCGCTCACTCCTCCTGCATTTCCTGGCTCAGGAGTAGCGTCTGGTCCCCAGAAAGCTAGAAACCATAATCTATAACCCTATGATGTAGTTGGAGTTATTATTGCCATTTTACAGAAAGGGAGACTGAAGCCCAGAGATATTATCTACCTTGTAAGTTAGTGGTAGAGTCAGACTCTTCACCCCGCAGACTCTGCTGCCTTGATCAACCCACAAAGCTACTTGACTTACCTCCTCAAACCTGTGCACTTTTCTCCAATCCCATGGCCAACACACGACACTGGCCCCCCACCACGGTCCCCTTACCGGCACTTTTGGTGGCTCAGTTCTGCAGCGAGACTAAGGCAGTCACTCCTGAAAGCTCAACCTTGAGTCTGTTTCTTCAGCCTTCACAGTGATTCTGCAAGCCATTCAACCCCGCCACAAGCCCTCTCCTGTTTAGAATACTAGTTTCTCTTCTTAGTTGAATCTTAATGGATACCCCTAGCTCAGAGCTAGGTGCACTGAATTCTGAATAAATACTTAGGTCCATGGAAAAGCACAACTTTGGTGCCCATTTTCCAGGTGCTCTATTATGTGCTCAGGGTCATGCAGAGGGTCTTTGCCCTCAAAGAGTTTTCTGCCTAGTGGTGATGCCTACCAGGAATTCAGAAAATTGGCAAAATATCAAAATAAGGGGCTTATGGACATCTTGCGTTTCTGTCAGCTTCCATTCACCCATGCCCAGTGGGCCCACCTCAACTTCCTTCTAGAGGGGAGTGAAGCCAGCTCCACCAGCAGCTCCAGAGAGGTGCAGCAGACTTAGGTCTAAGTTAATCCACTAACTCCGTCCCATGGACACATTGATTGGTTTGGGAATGGGAATCTGACCCAAGTTAGACTGGTCAGCGACAATGCCTCTCAATTCCAAGACTAAGTTTGAGGAGCTCTGGAGAAATAAGACTCAATCCTTCTGCGCTATCCCTAAAATTTGTAAGGACGGAAGAGCTGGAACTGCTGTGCCTTTTCCTACCCTGTAGAGCCTGAAGCTTTGGCCTTCATGAAAAAGGATAGATCAAGATTTGGAGAGAAAGAAAATACTGATGATATTGTTTGAGCTCTGAATCCAACTGTGACTAAAATAAGATCACCTGGGCTTTGGGTTCCTTGAGCCCCAAACTCCCATTTTTTTCTTATAACTGTCTGGGAGGGAGGTTTCTGTCACTTGCGATCAAAAGTGTCCTCACTGATTCAGAAGGTGTCCTGGAGGAGATGGAAGGAATGAGACCCTGAATGACTGATGATATCTAGGAGAGATGGGAGGACATTCTGAGCAGAGAATCAACGAAAACACGTGGAGCTGGGCTCCTGGTGGTACTCGAAGCCTGGGCATCAAATGCTGACTCTACGCCCTGGTAACCTCCTAACTCTTACCCTCCCTTCGAGCCACAGGGTACTTTTGAAATGGGCTTTATGCTTTAAATCCCACAGGGCTGTGGGATGAAGATAATGCATGCCAGTGCGTGATGGTGCCTGAGTCTCAACACATGACTGCTCAGCGAACGAGCCAGTCATTTCACAGGAAAAGAGAACAGAATAGGAGAGTAACATGTGGCAAGGCGTGGAAAGCTAGGAAGGTTCATACCATGCACTTTGTCCCTCTCATCCCTGCCGTCACAGCAACCTCTAGGGTATGTCATTGCTGCCTAGCGGAGATGCCTACCAGGTCAGCAGTGACGCAGGAATTCAGAAAAGGGAAAAATATGCAGATAAGAACGCTGAGGCACAGAGATGTGAAGTAACTTATCTAATGTCACACAGCTAAGAAACACAGAAACTAACAATTCAAACCCATATTTTCTCCACCGTAATGACTGTTCCCCGTGAGCAGGAGCTGAGACCTCAGCCGGCCTCCAGGGCTGGCTGAGCAGAGCGGCCGCTCTCTTGAAAGTCCGGGCAAGCTGCCTGGCCTGAGGCAGATATGGAAAGGAATGTTTCTAGTCACTAGTAGTTGATGGATAGGTGGACCTGAAAGGCCAAGCATGGTAGAGAGAAGACATTTCCACCAGCCAGCTCTCCAGGACACCGACTGATGGGTCAGACTCTGGTAGCAGGGGCGAGAGTATGGACCCCTCCCTGGGAAGGAAGCAGAGCAAACGCAAATTTGGGGAGTGGAGGAGGCCGGGGTCCCTCCAACCAGGGGCATTCTGGAAAATGGGCAATCCAGGCTGGGGGAGGAAGTGTGGCCAGCGCCTGGGGAGCTCCTTCCTAGTGCAGAGGAGGTGACTCCACTTTCCCAGGGCTTGATTTGCATCTGTGCCCTGGGCCTCCAGGAGGGGGTTGTTTGTGGAGGGAGTGGGTGTGTCTGTTGTTTGTTTTTCCTTCTGCCCTTAGCCCTCCCTCTTCCCCTCCTCAGTAACTGGTAGAACCTGCAAGGCCCATACCCAGCCCGGGTCCCTTCCTCTGACTCAGTGGAAGGGCGGGGGAGTGTCCTGGGAGCTGCCCACATCCCTGGCCAAGAGCCTCGCCCCCAGGGCCTCCACGAGGAGCAGCAGCTTCCACGGGGCACCTGTGGGGCTTGTTCCTCGATGCTTTTCCTTTTGCTGCGAATGCCTCTAGGGCACAAATATATGGCCCTTGGTTGGAGGCCTTAGGGCCTCCAGTGACCAGGATGGGGAGCGTTGCAGGCCCTGCCCAGCTTTTCCCCCACTGTTTTCATCAACCGAGCTCACCAGATTCCCGCATCAATCAGAGGTGGGGGTATCACCCCATTTCACAGAGGAATAAAGCGAGGCCAATAAAGGGAGAATGACTTGCCCCAAATCATGGAGCTAACAAGTGGCCTGGCAACTGGAATCTGCCTTTTTGATCCCCGTTCGGCAGCTCTTCCCATCACAGCCTGCTAATGCTCCCATTCAGGGTGCAGGGGTGCCGCCTTCCTCTCTGATACGGGACCTCACTGGATTCGCTCCCCAAAGTCTGCCCAAGTCATCTCTGGAAGTCCCTCGGGTATCTTGAAAGTGACCACGGCCAGTCTTCTAATGTGACTTCCACTTGACCTTTCTGTCGATATCTGCTGTGCACTGGGCCACTGAGGCAGGGCCCCGGCCTCTCTCCTTGCCTGGGGCGCTCCATGAGGTCCCTGCCTCTCTACTTAAGGTGTCATCCCTGGTGCTGGCCAGCATGGCAGTCCTCAGTCCCCACCGGAGCAAAACTGAAAAAGGCAGAAAGCTCCTCTCCCTACTGTGTGTCCCAATTTGTAACAGCCTCAAAGCCTTTCAGCTTTTCCATGCCGCCCCCTCTCTAAAGGGAGTAAGGGGCCAGCGTTTCCTGCTAGTCTGTCCCCATTCACTCACTTGCAATAAAAACCTCAGCCCAGTTTATATGATTCCAGTGCAACTGCCCCCAACACCACCATGGCCAAGCTCCACATACACATCCCCTTCCCAGACACTCAGATCTGGGAGTGGAGATTATGATCCTGTAATCAGTACCCTCTACCCCTCTCCCCCACATCACAGTTGTTGGCTAAGGGATGGGTACATGACCAAATGAAGGCCAATCAGAGCCAATGAAACTCCGTTCCTGAACTTTTGAGCTCTCAGAGAAATGAACTGGTCCTTCGCCCTGGTGAGAGGGTGTGAGGCCTGGAGCTTCTGCAGCCATCTTGCTCCCATGGGGTGAAACCAGCCAGTGATACAGCTGCTACTGGAGAAGACCTGACCCAAAAGACAACACAGAACACAAGTTTGGTGACACTGTTTAGAACCCCTGATTAATTCTTGTCTGAAACCAGCCACACCTCTTGGACTTCCGTTCTAAGGTCAATAAATTCCGTTTTTGCATTAAGCAAAAAAAAAAAAAAATTGTTTGGTTTTTTTTCAGTCACGTCTACCATTCCAGCAATACAGAGAATGAGACTCAGGCCCCTTGCTTGTCTGTACCCCACCCCTACCCTCTCACCAAACTTCCTCCTTAGAGGCCCATCTACCCTCAGGCAAATGAACTCATACAAACAGATACCGAGGCCGCCCACTACTAACCCGTGAGTGCCTTTGCCTTTGTTACATTTGGAACTGTTTGATCTATATAGAAAAAGTTGGCTTGGTAAGGCAGGGGCGGGTGGGAGGAAAGAAAGGTGGGGAGAGAGAACAAGGCACAGCGGCCAACACTGGCTCTGTCCAAGCAGATGCTGAACCCCAAGTTCATCCTGTTGCTCTGAAGGGATGGTGTCCATACCAGGATTGGCCCAGGCCTGGACGTCAGTAGAACTCAAGAAAGGCTGCCTGCTTTGGTCTTTGCAATTCCTCCTGCCGCTCCTGGTTAGAAGGATGAGTTAGAAAGAAGTTGCTGGGTTTCGTAAACTGGTCCCCCTTCCCAGGAGGATTTATCCGTGAGCTAGACCCACCTCGCTTCTCATTGCACCCTTTGGCCTGGCTCCAGCCACACCCCCACCCACAAATCAGTCCTTTTCCTTCTTAGAACAGGAGCCTGAGAATGAGTCAGTGCCTCATTCTCTTCATTCTTTTCTCACTGGTCAGGCCTCACCCTTTTCCCTCGGCCATTCCCTCCTCTGGGCAGCCATCTGGATCGCGTGTGGACAAGGCTGTTCCCACAGGGCCAGCTCAGAGGGTCCTCCGTGTGTGAGAGAGGAGTGGGAAGGGCTGACCTCCCAATTCCTGGGGACTCGAGAGAGAACTGGGGCCTCCAGGGATGGGCCACAGCTACCAGGTTCTGTCCCAGGCCCACAGTAGGATATTTCCTGGGGCCCTGTCTTCCTCCCCAGGCATCAAGGTCATTTCTGTGTCTGTCCCAAACAAGAAGAATGAAAACTCCTTTAGGGAGTGCCTGCCATGCCCCAGGCCCCACCACGAACTCTTGAGTTCTCTTGGCAATCCTCTACGTGGAGACCATCAGCCACACCAGAACGGAGGGACAGGGCTGTTGGGAGGAGGCATTTCTGACGCCTGTGTCATGAACATGCTACTTCTGCATGCTCAAGCCCAGACTGCGCCACTCACCAAGGGGCTGTTGTAACATTCTGGGCCAGCGCGCTTCTCCCTCTGCCTCCTCGCCTCTAGCAAGCTTTCCTCAGGCCCGTGGCTGGCAGGCCCCCAGCCAAGAGTGGATTCTTTCATACTCTCTGGTCTAAATCAAGCTGCATCAGGTGGCACTCCCGGCGACCCTCCTGCCTTATTTGGAAGAAGAGGAGGAAACCAGACAAGAGACTGTCCAGGCACCAGAGGCCCTTCTTATGGGTCACCCCACAGATGGCATCATTCTCCAGAGAGTGGGGAATCTATGCTCCCAGAGGCCCCCCGCAAGGTGTCAAAGGAAGAGAATAAAATGAAGGAGCTGCCTTATAGGGCCCTAGAGGAGGGTAAATATTTGCAAGTGGTAGTCATTTTCTCCCTGAATTAAAGAAATTCTTTACTTTAAAACAAATGGCAATGAAAGGGAATGTGGGAGCCAGAGGGAGCCCCTGGGAACGTTACCTCGGGGTGGGGAGAGTCTGTAAGGAGGGGTCTACTGGGCTTGTTCAGTCACAGCCCCATCTGGAACGAGGGTTGACCTCAGGCTCTGCTCTGGACCTCCGCAATATGAAATCACCAAAGGGAGAGCTTCAGAAGCCCCAGGCAGCCCTGGTGTCTTCTAAGACCTAGGGAAAAGCAGCAGCCTTAGACCTCGAAGAATCTTCCAGCATCACTTCCCAGCCCTGGCTGCACATTAGAATCACCCAAGGAGCTTTTCAAAATACTCACCCCTAAAGTCGGGCACGCTGACTCATGCCTGTAATCCCAGCACTTTGGGAGGCTGAGCCAGGAGGATCACCTGAAGTCAGGAGTTCGAGACCAGCCTGGCCAACATGGTGAAACCCTGTCTCTACTAAAAACACAAAAATTAGCCAGGTACAGTGACATGGGCCTGTAGTCCGAGCTACTCAGAAGGCTGAGGCAGGAGAATCTCTTAAACCCAGGAGGCGGAGGTGGTAGTGAGCTGAGATCGCACCACTGTAACTCCAGCCTGGGCAACAGGGTGAGACTCCAGCTCAAAAAAAAAAAAAAAAAAGCAGGCCGGGCGCGGTGGCTCAAGCCTGTAATCCCAGCACTGTGGGAGGCCGAGGCGGGTGGATCACGAGGTCAAGAGATCGAGACCATCCTGGTCAACATGGTGAAACCCCGTC
>NW_016107574.1:1039228-1044977 GCF_001604975.1 Cebus imitator | reverse complement strand
AAAAAAAAAAAAAAAAAAAAAGCAGTACTCACCCCAGACCAACTGGGTCGTAATCTCTCTCGGAATGGGGGCTGGGCAACTGTACCGCTTAATCTGTACACACGATACTACTGAGCTCTGCTTCTCAAATTTCCCTTATGAGAAAAATCACCTGGGGGGCACATTTAAAAAAGAAAAAGAAGGCTGGGCACTGTGGCTCATGCCTGTAATCCCAGACCTGTAATCCAGCAGGTGGATCATGAGGTCAGGAGTTCGAGACCAGCCAGCCCGGTCAACATGGTGAAACTCCATCTGTACTAAAAATACAAAAATTAGCCGGGTGTGGTGGTGCATGCCTGTAATCCTAGCTACTGGGGAGGCTAAGGCAGGTGAATCACTTGAACCCAGGGGGCAGAGGTTGTAGTGCGTCGAGATCATGCAACTGCAGTCCGGCCTGTGCGACAGAGTGAGACTCCGTTTCAAAAAAAAAAAAAAAAAAGAAAGAAAAAGAAAGGAAAAGAAAAGAAAAAGGATTATCAGGCTCCCAATTATCAACAAAACCCAGCAAATCAGAATATCTGGTGGTAACTGGTGAAAATCAGAATCTCTGGGGAATGAGGCCCAGGTCTTTTCTGCATTTCTACCAGGCTTCCCAGGGGACATCTATGCTGACTGAAATTGCAAAATCACACTCTAATCCTCTGATCTTTGCGCCGGCTTGCTCAGTTGGTTGCCCTGTTCACCCTCCAGCCTCCCCAGAGGCCTTCTCTGTGAACACACCATAGCAACCATCCTCTTTCTAGCACTTATCAATATTTGTGGTTGTATATTTATTTCTGTGCTTCTTTAATGCCAGCCTGCCACCTAGATGGTAAACTCTGAAGGTAAGAACCAGGTGTGTTTGGTTCCATGTGAGGTGGTGGTGAATTATCAGTGTAGGCTCTGAAGCTTGGACTGCCTGGCCTCAAATCCCAGCTCCCCAACCAAGCTGTTCTTTGATCTTCAGCAAGTTGCTTCTCCTTCCTGTGCCTCAGTGTTCTCATCTGTAAAATGGATATTTGAATAGTAGTACCTGCCGCGCATGGTTGATGGGAGGAATAAATGAGATTATAGATGTCAAACATTTAGCGTTGTCAATGGCACACCGGAAATTGTCAAGAAACATTAATTATATTGATAACAAGCCACCCCCACAACTTAGTAGCTGAAAACTGTGACCATTTAATTGTTCACAATCCTGTGGGTTGGCAGTTTGGTCAAGGCTCAGCAGGGTGGCTTGTCTCTGCTCCAAATGGTTTTGGCTGGGCTCAATGTTACATTTTTGGTCAAGTGACTGGTTGGCTGGGACTGCATAATCTAACTTGATGGGCTGCTGGCAGAGGCTGTCAGTGAGGGCGCCTAGGTTCTCCCCCACGTGGCCTCTCCAGCAGGCTAGCTGGGGCTTCCTCGTGTGGTAGCTGGGTTCCAAGATTGCGAGAGCAAAAGTCAAGGGTCACTTTCGCAGGATGAGTCAAAGCAAGTTGCAAGGTCATCCCAGAGACAAAGGACGGAGACCTAGTGCTAGTTTTTGTTAGAAGGAGGTGCAAAGACTTTCTGGACATTTTTAATTTTTCAGAGCTGCTTGTTCCTGAATCTAGCATGGTATACTCGGTGTGTGGCCCGGTATGTGTTTAATGGATATTTGTTGAAGAAATAACAAATGGATGAGCAGAGGAGACACTAGAAACCCAAGAGGGAAACTGATTTGCTCAAGGTCACAAAACAAATGAGTGGCAGCAGCAGGACCAGAAACTAGGTCTCCTAGTGCTCAGTCCTGCCTCTTCCCATTATATCAATCTGCTCAGACAGCTGCCTGAGGTGGGGCTGAATTCTCCAAATAATTGCCTCACTCCTCAGCTTCCGTTGAGCCTCTGGAGATGCATCTAGAAGGCCAGGACTACGCTTGCTTCCTGAAGAGTCTGGGACTTTTCATTTCCCAGGGCATAACACGTTGCAGAAAATGATCAGAGAGCATCAGCTGTCCTCCTTGGGTTCCACGGTATGTGGGCAGCGGCCAGGATGGGAGGTTAGAGACAAAGGCAGACTCCAGTATAGACGCTCTGTGACCTGATTCTCTTCCCAGGTCTGTACGTACCTGTGTGTGCTCACACACACGAACACATGTACACGCTCTCACACACATGTGCGCACACACACATACACACAGGCTCCTTCTCTTGCCTCTCTCTTTAAGGTCTGGAAGAAAGCTACCATCAGTTTGAGCGCTTGGCCACATGGCTCTCATTTGGCCTGGACCAGCAATCTCAGGAGTTTTGAACAGCAATTTTTGAACAGTGAGTTTGGGGAAAGGGAGCAAGGGAAAGTTGGAAGGCTCAAGAGGGGTTGTGAAATGCATGCTACAATTCCGTCAGCAGCTCCTTCCTCTTGTCCTGGCACCTGGGGGAAACCAGGGCTAGCAGGCACTGCGTTTCCTCCATCTAGAAGCTTTCCCCGGCCTGCTGAGTCACCCGCCTGCTGCGGAGAATGCGTTTATTTTTAGCTGGAGGTAAATGAGCCCTGTAGATACCCAGACCACATTCTTTTATGTGTCTTTGTCACAGCTGGTGTGGCCAGATGGGGACCACATTGAAGAGACCCCCACCTCCACCCCTAACATGGTCCCTTCCTCTCCTTCCTCTGAGAAGCCTCACTGCACGGCAGTGACTCACGTAACCCCAGGAGAGAATGCGGCAGGGGGTGGCAGTGGGTGGCATCCTGGGGTGGGGGAGGGGGCCGGATGGTGTGGGAGGGACAGAAGGCATTTTCACTGACAGTGATTAGAATTGCTGGTGCATCACTGTTAGTAAGTTTATTCTTGTTGGTAATTTTTCTATAGATGATATGACCTCATATTGTACCTGTGTGGACCATTCCATGGCTCTGCCCTTTGGGACACCACTGCTTGGGAGTTAAGATGGTGGGGATCTGAAGCCCAGCAGCCTGACTGAAGGGGGCTTCACCACTTACTCACTGTTTGATCAAGCAAGACCCTTTACCACTCTGAGACCTGACCTCAGAGCTCTGGGGCTTGAGCAGGAAGGGCACTGAGATGTCATCCCCTGCTCTACTGAGGTCAAAATGGAAGCAAAGGAAGGGGCAGATGCTTGCCTGTATCAGATGTCCAGAGAGCCCTCTAAGACCTTGTTCAGGCAGAGCCACCTGTTAGGTAAAAGGTCGGTAAAAAGCAGGTGCTGATGACAAGGCTGCTGTTGGTCAGAACTATTTCCACTTCAGCCTGTATCCGGGTACCTGCACCCAGTATAATGTAGTCAAGTATTTCTCAGAGCAGGCTGTGTGGACCACCTGCTTCAGAATTACCTGAATCCCCAGGGGTGCTCCTTAAAAGTGTTAGTTCCTGATCCCCATCCCAGACTTGGGGTTGGCTCCCAGTACTGTCACTCACTAGCTGAGGAACTTGGGGGGTATCCAACTATTTGTTTCCCACTTCCCTCGCCTGTAAAATGAGGCTGAACCTCCCCGTGTACATGTGAGAGACAAATGTATTTGCATGGATGAGAGGTGCAGCCTGTCACCTGGCATGTCAGAGCCGGGCGACTCGTGATTTCAGTTCTTCGTATTTGTTTCTTAACCCCAGGCAGCTCCTGAAAGGCTTCACTCCTTCTGCCCTGGTGCAGAAGCAGGCCCTGCCTCTTCCAGATCGGCCGGGAGCTGTCACCTACCAATGACTTCCAGAACCAGCCTGCAAATATCTGCCAATCGGTGGCACTGCTCGGACCTGAGCTCAGATGAGACGTTCTGCAGTCTGCTGAGAAAGTCCGCCCAAAAAAGCTGCGGGACACAGAAGTCACTCAGCAGGCTGAGTGACTGGTCGTATCACTTCTCCTTATCTCTCCTCCTGGTGACAGAGCCAATGTCTGTGAGACCTTTTTAAACAGAATCCTTGCTCCAAATAAAATTTGACCTGACACAGGGCCCCAGTGTAGGCAAACAGTAAAAGCTGCACTCCACTAGCTTAAATGTATCTTCTAAGAAGTTCAAGTTTCCAACATGTGACCATGTTGCTTACGAAATCAGTATGAACACAAATGAGGTGAGCTCCAGTAGGTGAAACTCATGTATCACTTCTAAATGTGCATGCTGCTGCTTATTACAAATATTCAAGTAGTTGAAAATACATGTTGGGCCAGGCACGGTGGCTCACACCTGTAATCCCAGCACTTTGGGAGGCTGAGGAGGGAGGATGGCTTGAGCCCAGACCAGCCTGTGTAACATAGGGAGGCCCCATCTCTACAAAAAAAAATTTAAATTAACTGGGTGTGGTGGCATGCACCCATAGTCCCACCTACTCGGAAGTCTGAGGTGAGTGGATCCCTTGAGCCTAGGAGTTTGAAGCTGTAGTGAGCCATGGTCCACGCCACTGCAGTCCAGCCTGGGCAATAGAGTGAAATCCTGTCTTAAATAAGCAAAAATAAATAAAATACATTTTGGGAATTCTATTTGAATGGAGTATTGATAAAAGCCCCGAAGCTTCCTTGGAAAAGGCCAAGATTTTGTTTAGCATGATTTGCGACCCCCAGAGGATTCCAAACACTTTTTACTGGGTAAGGAAATAGAGGCCCAGGTGGGAGAAGGGCCATCAATCCAGCAAGTGGACACAGCTTTGAGAACCAAGGCACACTGAGTCTCAAGCCAGGCTTCCTACCAACTGCCCACATTCCCAGCCTGGCGCAGCAGATGGGACACCCACAGGGGTGGGGAGCCCGCTTAGGTGGCTTTGGCCGTTGGCTGAATTGGTCCTGAGTGAAAAAGACTGTGGCTCTCAGTGTCAGTGGCTGAGCAGGGGGTGGCAGGGGCAAAGCCAGTCCCCCAGGCCTGGGTGAGGAAGGTAGTGAGTATGTGAGCCCCATGTGCAAGCAGGAGGGCTTCGGCTTGTCTTAACTTTGGCTGCGGAGCTCTTGGTCCAGGCAAATTCTCCCTCTGCAAGCAATATCTGAGTTTTTCAGTGCTTTGAGATCCTCAGATAAGAGGCTATAAAGAAATGTAAATTATTGTTATGCTGAGGACAATTTCCTCCCTGGCTGGCAGCCTGCAAGGCTGTGCCCAGTCCAATCTCTGCCCCCTGAAGGAGAACCTTAAAGCAGGAGGAGATAAATGATGCCCAGAGTCCTCTAGCCAAGGCCAAGCCCACCGTGTCTCCGCTGGTGGGGAAGCCAGGCCAGAGCAGGCTGTCATTCCCACCCACCTATGCCCGCCACGTGCCAGCAAGCCTTCCTCTGGAGGAGCAGCTGCTAAGGTGCTGAGTTACCACCTTGATGTCACTGGCACTCTCCACCCTGAGAAGAGTGCCCAGCAAGGGTGCAGGGAATCACCATGTGCTGAGAAACCTGGGGTGACCACCCTGCCTTGGGGAGAAGTTATTTCCTCTAGGAGGGGGCACATGGTGAGCCAGGGGAATCTGTCCCTCTCAACCTGGGGTTCCTGCTGGGGACCATCGCATGGGGCCTCAGTGTACAAGGGTCCTTGTTGGAACAGGGCCCAGACTCCAGCTGCAGGGATAGATTGGGGAATTTTGTTTGGTATCCCCCTTTCCCAGGAAGGAACCATTAAAAGGGAAGAGAGAGAGTCAGAAGTAGTACAAAGTGCCTGGGGGTCCTCCCACTTCATAGCTGTGAGCTCCCGGGTAGGTTACATACCTACCAATTGTGAGTTGCTTTTTGTTTTTCTTTTGTATTTTTTGGTGTGTGTTTTTTCTTTTCTTTTTTTTTTTTTT
>NW_016107574.1:990054-1038549 GCF_001604975.1 Cebus imitator | reverse complement strand
AAAAAAAAAATTATTTTGTAGAGATGGGGGTCTCAGTCTGTTGCGCAGGATGATCTTGAACTCCTGAGCTCAAGCAATCCTCCTGCCTCTGCCTCCCGAAGTGCTGGGATTACAGGCGTGAGTCACCACACCCAGTCCTTTTGTTATATTCTTTTTTAAAACGTAAATGCAAACAGTTTTTTAAACTGAACAGAAACAATGCTCATACCTCCTCTGATGTTTTTTTATCCAGCCCCCGTCCCTCTATCCCTTTCCCAAAGCAATTGCTGTTACCAGTTTGAGGATGTCCTTCCAAAAACATATTCTAGGTATCTGTATGTACGTGTGTGTGTGTGTGTGTGTGTGTGTGTGTGATTATCCTTCTATTTTTTAAATAAATGGGAATATTCTATGTACGCTTTACTGGATTTTTTTTTTCTTTTTGAGATGGAGTCCTGCTCTGTTGCCAGGCAGCAGTGCAGTGGCGCATTCTGGGCTCACTGCAACCTCAACCTCCCAGGTTCAAGTGATTCCCCGGCCTCAGCCTCCTGCGTAGCTGGGATTACAGGTGTACACCAATTTTTGTATTTCTTTTTACTGGAATTTAAAAAAATATTAATGCCATGTTTTGGAAATTGATTCATATTGGGAGCTGGGATCTATGAATTTCTTTTTTTTTTTCAACTTTCAAGTTCATGGGTACATGTGCAGGATGTGCAGGTTTATTACATAAGTAAACACGTGCCGTGGCGGTTTACAGCACACTATGTCTTTCTTTCTAAGGGCTATAGGCAAGCCCCTAGACCTCCCATGTGCTATTTAACCAGGCCTCTGTGGATAGACATTTGAAGGGTCTCCAGACTCTTACTCCTTTGATGAATATGCTTTTGAATATGTCTATTTTAATTCTGTTTCTCCTGCATTTGTGGGGTGCCCCGGTACACCCAGGGCACTGGGGAGGAGGCTGCAGGGAACAAGCAGGTCATCGTGTGTGAACAAATGCCTGGCTCTCAAGTAGCTAAGGAAGCCCCAGTGGGACCTGAAGGAGGCCTCACGTGAACCAGGCTACAGACAGGGTTCAAAGAGGAAGTGGGCAGGGCAGATGAGTAAGATTCATTTCTGAAATTACGTTAGCAAGTTCTTTTCTGAGTATAAAGTAAAGCATACTCATTATAGGACATTTGGAAAATACTGAACAGATGCGAAAATAAAAGTCACCTGGATCCCGCTCATCTGGAGGTAACCACTATTGATGTTTAGAGCATTTCCTGCCTGCCTACTTTCTAGATACAAAGGATTTCTGGTGGTCAAAGGAGCATGAAGGAGGTCCTCTCTGAGCAGAGGTGGAACTGCAGAGAGCACCAGGTTGCTTGAGAACACACAGAGAGGGGGTCAGACAAAAGAGGAGACAGGAGGAGATCATGGCAGACTAGGCAAAGGGCAGGGATGGGGGCTGACACTGCAGGTGAGCCTGAGGGTGGCAGGGAAGGATTTGTCCCTAGATCAGTGAACAAAAGACCTGAGGAGTCTGGCTTCAAGATTTTAAAGGGATATCTAAGAAAAATTTCATCAGGACTTTGGAAGAGCAAACCTGGAGTTCCAAAGGGAGGTCACCTCTGAAAACACTAACTTGAGAGTCATAAAAAGAGACACAAGGCCTGAGCATGGATGAGAACACTAAGAGAAAGCTGTGGCTTCGCAGCTAAGTGTATTGGCTTGAAAACAGCAAGATTTGCTGGGTGCGGTGGCTCACGCCCATAATCCCAGCACTTTGGGAGGCCAAGGAGGGCAGATCATGAGGTCAAGAGATCGAGACCACACTGGCCAATATGGTGAAACCCTGTCTCTACTAAAAATACAAAATTAGCTGGTCGTGGTGGCACACACCTGTAGTCCCAGCTACTCAGGGGACTGAGGCAGGAGAACCGCTTGAACCCAGGAGGTGGAAGTTGCAGTGGGCCAAGATTGTACCACTGCACTTCAGCCTAGGTGACAGAGCAACACTCCATCAAAAAACAAGAAAGAAAGAAAGAGAGAGAGAGAGAAAGGAAGGAAGGAAAGAAGAAAGGAAGGAAGGAAAGAAGGAAGGAAGGAAAGAAGAAAGGAAGGAAGGAAGGAAGGAAGGAAGGAAGGAAGGAAAAGAAAAGTGCAAGATTTTATTTGAGTCCCAAAGATACCACTTACCAACTATGTGGCATTGAGCAATTGACTTATCTTCACTGGTTCTCAGCTTCTCTACTTGTAAAGCGTGCATAACACTAATACACCTGTGTCAGAGGGTCAGTGTAAGGATTACACAAGGTGATGCAGCTAAGAGCCTTGCATGGCATTGGCACCCAGAGGCTCAATAATGTTGAGAGAATACAGAATGAGAGCAAAGAAAGGGCTGAGGCCAGAGCTGTGGTGGAAGGTGCTAGAAGGAAGAGGTGCCATTAAAGGTCCCAGAGGAGAGTAGCCTTCTGGACAGGAAGAGTGGCCACCTCTGCAGAGCAGTGCCTTGGGGGTTCAGAGAAGATTTGGTGACAGTGCCAAACACTACCTGGGCCAAGGAAGGACTCTGGGCCTAGGAGGTCTCTGGTGAGCGGCAACTTCGGAGCTGTTGCCATGGTGATGTGGATGGAAGCCAAAAGCTAGAAGTCAAGGGGTGATGGGAGATGAGGAAGTTTAGTGGGTGAGTTTTACAAGATATTTAAGAAGTTGGGCAGTGAAAGGAAAGGGGGAAGTCCTACTCAAGGGAAAGGTTGTAGGGAAGAGAGAAAGAGGTGTTTGTTTTGTTTAGAGTGAAGGATATTTCAACATGTTTATAGACTGAAAAAGAAAAAGTCAATATAAGTCCTCAAAGAGAGGAAGTGACTAAGGATGTACTCTACATCTCTTAGGATTCAGTTTCCCATTTGAAAAATTAGAGTAAGAATAAAGGATCTCTGAGGCTCTGCTAGCTTTTTTAGCTCTTTTATCCATCCATCCATCCATCCATCCATCCATCCATCCATCTATTCAATTCATGGATCTATCTCATCCATCCATCCATCCTTCATCCATCCAGTTTTTTAATACACACATTCTGTAGATCTCTGGCCTGGGCTGGGCTAAGTGCTAAGAGGGAGGCCATGGGCTGCAGGGAAGTAGTGAAGAAAAGTAGAAGCAAAGACTCCCTTCTGCAGGGGCCTGTGATTAACAGGAACAGTGGTGAAGACTGTCAAGCAACAACTTAACAACATCACAAAGGAACCGCGAAACCTATATCCTTGTAACTCACTGACATGACATCCTGGCACTTGCCCAAACCCCTGCCTGCCTCATCCCTGGCTTGCTACCCCCCAGCCTTTGAGAACCTGCCCTTGTTGTATTAATCCCCTGAGTTCCCCCATGCCCAGCATTGTGCTAACCCATGTAAGCAATCAGATAATTAGTACTTACTATGTCCACATATCCAAGTATTTATTGAGCATCCACAATGTGCCAGACACTGGGAGAGAATCATGAGCAAAACAGAGCTCTGCCCCCTTAAATTGTTTAGTCTTGAATTGGATGATCTTGGGACGCAAGACCACCAAACAGTTAGATGTGAATTTGAAATTGTAGCAGTGATAAGAGGGAGCAGGGGATCTGAGAAGGCCTCTCAGAGGAAGTCATTTGGGATCTGAAAGAGGAGAGAAGGTCACCAGGTGAATGGTGCTTCAGGTGGGGGCTGGGACTCCACCTGTGCAAAAGGAAAAGGTGAAAGAGAGGAAGGGAGAAAAGACAAGAGGTGGAGAAAGAGGGAGGACAAGAGCCTGAAAGCCGCAGTGTGGCTGGGAGGAGGAAGCTCTAGGCTGAAGCAGAGGCCGGCAGGGCCTGATAACCAAGATCAGGAGTGTGCTTGATCTGAGAGTGGCAGGAAGCCGCTGGAGTAATTTAAACATGGAAGAGACATGATCAGTTTTTGTTTCAAAGAAACTTCCTTGAAGAGATGAGATGCAGATCACTCTGTGTAGTTTGAGCTTATCATGCAATACGGTATAGCCGGGATTGGGATGGAGGCTGGTTTTCTTCCTCTACTTTAGATTTCAACATTTCCGCCATATTTTCTTTTAAGAAATGGGTGCCAGGTGTGGTGGCTCACACCTATAATCCCAGCACTTGGCTGAGGCAGGTGGATCCCTTGAGCCCAGGAGTTCTGACCAGTCTGGGTAACATAGTAAAACTCCGTCTCTACTAAAAATTTAAAAAATTAGCTGGGTGTGCCGTGCCCACCTACAGTCCCAGCTACTTGGGAGGCTGAGGTGGGAGGATCACTTGAGCCAGGAGGCAGAGATTGCAGTGAGCCACGAACGCGTCACGGCACTCCAGCCTGAGAGACAGAGTGGCACCTTTTTTCAAAAACAAAAAAAAATAGTCTTTCACTGTGGTGCCAAGTCTGGGCTCGAACTCCTGGACTCAACCGATCCGCCCACTTCAACCTCTCAAGTAGGTGGGACTATACTAGTGAACCACAGAGCCCTGCTTTTAATATTTTCTTTAACAGTAAACTTGTGTTGCTTTTGTTAGGGAAAAACAATACTAGGAATTGTAAAATGACAGAACAGCCTGGGGAAGGGCAGGAGTGGAGACTGGGGATCTCTGGCCAGCCCAGTGTGGTGGGAATTGTGTCCGGAAGCAGGCAGAGTGGGGGGAGCTGGGATTGGAGCTGAGGGTGAGCTGGGCTTGTCCAAGGGGCTCTGTCTTCCAGGAGCCCACCTTTTCAAAAGGTGTGAGGGAAGGAAGGAAGCTATAGGCCCGAGGAGCAGCTGGCATTTCCTGACAACTGTTTCAAACACAAAGCCAGCAGGAGCTGCTCCCCATGAGCCCCGCTTCTCCCCGTAACCTAGCCTTGGGTAACAGGCTTCTCCCGGAGGATCACTGTTCTCAGTCCCTGGCAAGGGCTGGCTCCATGGGAAGTGTTTTGTTGCCAGTGCCCAGTGCCCAGCAACCAGGCTGGGTTTAGGAAGGAGGCTGGAGTCTCCAGGAGGAAGGTCCTGCCCAAGATGGCACAGAGGGTGAGTGAATGCGGGAGCCTAGGTGGGTCTTCCCTTAACCCTAGCCCTTTAGGCTCCTCCAGAGGAGACTTCGCCCCTTTCCCCAGAGCACAGGCTGATGTGCCAGCCAAGGAGCGGGAAGGAGAGCATGGAGGTTCTTCCTGCCACTTGGATCCTACTCTGCTACGTGATCTTTGAGAAGTCATCAGCGTTGCCCACCAAGGGGTGCAGAAGCCAGAGACCCACGTGCTCCAAGCTTGCTGGAGTTGGGAGTCTGTCAGGCTGTCTGCAAGTCTCACAGCTGTGTGCGGAGGGCAGACAAGGCCTCCAGCAGCCTGGCTGGGGCTCTTCAGGTTTGGGCCCTCCTGGAAGAGGAGCTGGCATCTCTCTGGGAATTGTGCTCGTGGGGACAGAGGTAGGCAGGAACACTTGGAAGGGCTGTTTGTTACCTCAGATCCCCAAACCTGAGAGCTGCACCCCAGATCTCATATTTTGTAAATCAAGAGAAGGACGGGAGTTTTAGAAGCCTGACAGATGTAGTTTCACACCCAGATATGCCTCAGTTTCCTCTTCTGGAAAATAGACACGATGCCACCTCCATTGCCTAGCATGGCTATTGGGATTGAATGGGAAACCTTGGCAGAGAGCCAGATGCATAGCTCTGCACCCCCACCTCTGTAACTTATTTCCACCTCCCCGCCCCCACCCCTACTGGCCATGTCCAGAAACCCAGATTCTGACCCAGTGGCCAGGGGCAAGCCCTGGGTGGGCCACTTCTCTCTCTGGGTTTCAGTTTCCTCATTTTATGAAACTAGGAGCTCTGTGGAAAGGCCAAAGGCAGGAAGAGTAATCATTTCTGATCTGTAAGCAGTTTTGCTCTCATAGGAGGTAAAGGCACAGCACAGGCTCCATCATGGGCTGAAACAAGGATGTACACCATAAAATCCCAGTGGCTGAATTCATTTTGTATTCCACGAGAACCAATAGCAAAGGAAGGTTTCATGATTTCAGCCACACGTGAAACGTCCTGGTTGCCCTGGCCTAGCCGAAATTAGACCTTTCCTGGGGGGAGTGGTGTGTTAGTGGACGGAGGCGGGGGTAGTTCGGGAAGCTGGAGAGGATCATCTGGGAGGAGGGGGCTTGGCCCCAGAGAGATAGCTGATGAGTAACCTCTGAGCTGTTTTCCTCATCTTCACTCTGTAGAAACCTAATTTCAATAGAATAATAGCACAAATACAAAAGGATATATGCAAGAGCAAGATTATCACAAGATTGCTTGTCTTGGTAAAATTGGAAGGCAACCTGAGAAAACATACCCAGCATGCTGCTGGAGCAAACTGGAATATGGCCCATGGTACATTATTATGTGAAAAAGCAAGCCACAGAACTGAAGTACAGTGTGATCTCATTGTATTACTATATATGCCTTATATTCAGGTACTGTAACTGAATATAGTACTTGAACTAATTCTACACACACACACACACACACACACACACACACATTGATTTTATTTTTATTTCTTTTAGACAGGGTCTTACTCTGTCCCCCCAGGCTGGAGTGCAGTGGTGTAATCTCGGCTCACTGCAATCTCCACCTCCCAGGCTCAAGCCATCCTCCTGCCTCAGCCTCCTGAGAAGCTGGCACTACAGGTGTGTGCCACCATGCCTGGTTAATTTTTATATTTTTAGTAGAGAAAAGGTTTTGCCATGTTTCATGTTTCCCAGGCTGGTCTAGAACTCTTGGGCTCAAGTGACCCACCTGCCTCAGCCTATCCAGCCCCCCGCCCACACCCTGAAAGCATAGAAAATAAAATCCTGGAAGCGCATGTGGCAAACTGTGAACAGCAGTTACCTCTAGGGTGGAGAAAAGGTTTTTAATTTCTTCTTTTTTACTGCTGCAGTGTTTGAATCTCTTAAAATTAGCACATATTATATATGGTTAACACCCCCTCCCAAATAAACAAGAAAGGGACTGGGAGGGGCCAGATGGTCAACTCTCTCCTAGGAGCAACAAGAGGTAGCTGAGACTGACATGGCATAGGTCCCTGTTGGAGGTCAGTGGTCCGTGTTGGAGGACGATGCCCCCAGTACAATCCAAATTAGCTAAGTGGCGCCACAAAAAAAAAAAAAAACAGAATAGGGAGGAGTGGGGAAGACCAGTCCCTTTCCTTGTGCCCAGGGATGCCACCCATCCACACCTCCATCCTCAGTGCCTGGTTGAGCGCTGCATAATGCCCTGGCACAGACGGTGTTCTTTGGAGAAGATGGCTCAAGTGGGCTGTGCTCTTAGGAAGATGGGGTGCATGCCCATTAACTACTTTAAAACTCCTGAATGTTTTTGAAGCATGCCATTACTTCATTCTGGAATATTGACTGAAAGAGCCCCTACTAATAATTCACCCAGTGGTAATAACAATGCCCCCCATTTGTCATTCTTTCCATGTGTTCCGTGTGTTACAGGTACATCTCATTTTATCCCAATCGCTAGGCGGCTCCCTCCTTTAATTCCATCTTACAAATGAAGAAACCAAAGCTCACAGGGGATCTGTAACTTGCTGAAGGTCACACAGCCACAGAGGGCAGAGGCTGAATTCGAACCACTCACTCTGACTCAGCATCCACCTCAGAGCAGCCATTCAGGGGCCCCTTGTAACACATAAAGCAAAAAGATACCAGCAAGTTTTTGGACCATGTCTTCTCTGTAAGGTCACCATTAGCCTGACCACAGATGTGTCTCAAGAAGCAGTGAAGGGTTTGGTTTGGTGATGTCAGTGGCTGGGATCAGATGAGCCAAACCATTGCTAGGCTGTGGTGTCTGAGGCTGCCCATGAGCTGGTTACTACCCAGGTTGAAAAGAAAGGTAGAAAAATTAATCCTAGCCTACCATATGGCTCATCTGGACTTAGTGTTTACGTAGTCAGAAAAGGTCAACACAGAATAGCGATATAACCAAAATCACCCTCTATGGTGTGGCTGCATCGGGAAGAGAGAGGCGGGGGTGGGTGTGAGGCAACAGGAGCTGAAAGAACTCCTTGCCTCCCAGGGCAGGAAATCAAGAAAAAACTCCTAAAATGACACAGATCAAAAAGAAACCATGTGAGACGTTATTTAGAGATATGAAAGTGGACATTCCAAAGAATCAGTTTCACGAGTTGAAAGTGGCCACCCCTGGAGATGGGTCAGGGCTGCAGTTATTCAATGACTAACTCTGTGGACATTTCTGAGAAATCTGTGCTTACATGTAACTTTGCTTAAAATAAAAAATTTAATAAAATCCAAAGCAAAAGCAAACAGAGCAATCCTGGCCCCGTTTGGGGAGGGAGTGGGCTGTGATTATGAGAATGAGGGCCCAGGGGATGGGGATTCCTCTGTCAGTCATGCAAGGGGAAACTGGTGGGGTCTTGGCAAGGCTTTCGTGGAGAGAGATCATTGGAATGGTGGCCTCATTGGAACTGGTGAGGGCAGGAGGAGGTAGGAGGGTTAAAAAAAGAAGAAGAAGAACCAAAGCAGAAAAAAAGAAAGCCTGGCCATTCCACAGCCAAGGTCATGCTCCCAGAAGATCTATAGCCTTTGGTTGGGGTTACACAAACATAAAACAAAGTTGTGGCCTCTCCATCAACTGGGGAAGTTTCCACCAGGAAGCCAGTGTGTCATTGAGCAATGTGAATGGTGGAACCCATCCCTGGCTGGTCAGGCCCAAATATTTCACACCAGGACCCAGGGGCCTCAGGGTAGAGGGCAAGAAGGTAGCATTTGTCTATTCTGAAAACAAGTGGCTTATGTAGACATCAAAGGTCTCAGGATAAGGCATATTATTCCAGGTCTGCGAGGCCCAAACACACACACGTGGAGGAGGATCCTAGGGTCTCAACCCCTCCCCAGATCCTCAATACTCAGGCCTTGTCCCCTCTCCCATGGGGGTCCTATTGAAAGGAAACCAGAAACCCTGGGACAATCCGAGTAGGAAGAGGGAACTGGACTCACTGCCTTAGGCCCAGGTCTGGTCAGGACTGTGTCTCTCTGGAAAAGCCACTCCCTTAGGAACTGAGAAAGCCCATAGCTTGCGCCCAGAGCAGCCCAGGCCTCGAGGAGCCTGCCTGTTCCCACCTCTAGAATCACACTGCCTCCTCCAGGAAGCATTTCCTTTTTTCTTTTTTCTTTTTTTTAAGACAGAGTCTTGCTCTGTTGCCCAAGTTGGAATAAATGGTGCCATCTCAGCTCACTGCAACCTCTGCCTCCCAGGTTCAAGCGGTTCTCCTGCCTCAGCCTCCTGAGTAGCTGGGATTACAGGCATGTGCCACCACGCGCAGCTAATTTTGGCACTTTTTTAGTAGAGATGGGGTTTCAGCCTGTCTGAGGAATGACTGATCAGTGAGGACAGGCCCAGCCTTTAGTGTCACAGGCCTGAGTTTGAGGCCCACTTTTCTACCTACTAGCTGTGTGGACTCTTTGTTTTTGTTTTGTTTTGGAGACAGGGTCTTGTTCTGTCACCCAGGCTGGAGTGTAGTGGCAGGATCATGGCTCACTGCAGTCTCAGCCTCCTGGGCTCAGGTGATCCTCCTACCTCAGCCTCCCAGATGCCTGGGATGACAGGTGCATGCCACCACGTTTGCCTAACTTATGTATTTTCTGTAGAGACAGGGTGTTGAACTCCTGGGCTGAGGTATGTTGCCCAGGCCGGTCTTGAACTCCTGGGCTCAAGCAATTCTCCTGCCTTGGACTCCCAAAGTGTTAGGTTTACAGGCATGAGCCACTGTGCCTCGCCTGTGTGGACTCTTTGAGGCTCAATTTCCTCATCTGAGAGCATTAGGATGAAAAACTCACTCCCTAGAGTTGAGAGGCTCACAAGTGCTACCCTGGGTTAAGCACTGGCCCAATGTGGAACTGGATTGGAAGAATGGTTAAGACTCAGGCTTGGATGGAGTTGGAGGGAGGCAGGGCCTCGGCAGCCCTCTCCCTTGCAGCAGTGATTCCTACCAAGGCGGGAATTGGACTGGACACGCTCAGACAATCACCTTAATGCTGGAGAAGTGGCTGGTGCTGGCAAAACCTCTGTGAGATGCTGACTTGGGACAGGTGTCCCTGAGGCCCTTTAGGAAATAGAATTCTACCCACAGAACCCCTTCAAATGGGGAAGCAGCTAAGTTTGCAGACCTGCTTCAGATAGGTTTGGAGGGATTTCTCTCTCTCTCTCTCTCTCTCTCTCTCTCAATTTGAGTTCAGATGCAGTTGCCTCCTGGGAACCGAGACCCCTCCTATGCTTGGCCTGTATCTCGTTTGGATAATGCTGTGTCTTGTAGCCATGCACTGGGGTCACTAGCCAGGGCACATCATTGGCACACAGCCTCCAGCTTCCCAATTCTGGCTCTTACCTGCAAAGCCCTCCTTCTGTCCCTGGGGCTCACCAACACTCTTTCCCATCCCCTTTTTCTTTCATCTTCACAACAGCCTGGGACAGATGTCAGGGAGGGACAATTATCTTCATTTTAGAGAGGAACAAACTGATCCAGAGAAGTAGGGTGACTCACTGTTCTTGCCTGGCTGGGTCTAGTCATCTCATAACCCAGCTACCATTGCTCTGATCCACCCAGCCCTCTGTCACCAGGGTTACCTTCTTAAAGCCAGATTGGCCTTGTTATTGCCCCATTCAGACTTTTGGCCATTTTCCAGTGACCACCCACTGAAGAGGCTCCAGCTGCCCTCTCCCACGTCATCACTCCCATGTCCTTTTCTATGCCCTGTGCTGCGACCACATCAGCCCACCCACAGTTCCTACGATATGTCCTCCCCATCCCAGTGGCTCCCCTCATGCTGCATTCTCTGCCTGGTATTCTTTCCCTTCCTTTTCTGAATGCCAAAGTTGAATTCCTCTACCAGGGTCCAGCTCAAATGCTACCACCTCCTTTGGAGCCTTCCCTGCCAGTCCCCAGTAAGCATGAATCTCTTTTTTCTCTGCATTGCTGAGCGCTTGGCTCTTACCTGCCCCGGCACATCAATTTCATTCCACCCAGAGCTGGCGGTGTTTTGCACCATTAGCCTCCCCTGGGGTCTGTGAGCGACTTCAGACCCAGAACCCCTACTTAGCCATTTTGTCTATGACCTTGGCAAGTAACTCATCTTTTCTGGGCTATAAAATTGGGATGACATCAGCTTTACCAGCGTAGGATGAGGTTGAGCAAATCACCAAGCTCAGTGCTTGATGAATGATAGGGGACGATGACTGTGAAGCCAGTCAGAGCCAGCGGTGGCTGAGTCTCCTGAGCCCAGAAACTTCTTTCTGTTCACTTACCTCCTTCCCCCAAAAGGCATTCAACCCACCTGAGGAAATTAGACTGCTGTGAGATTTTCTCTTTCTTTTTCTTTTTCTTCCTTTCTTTCATCTCTTTCTCTCTTTCCCTCTCTCTGTCTCTCTCTCTGTCTCTGTCTCTCTCTCTGTCTCTCTCTCTGTCTCTCTCTCTTTCTTTCTTTCCTTCTTTCTTTTTGACAGAGCCTTGCTCTGTTGCCCAGGTCAGAGCGCAGTGGTGTAGTCTCAGTTCACTGCAACCTTTGCCTTTCCGGTTGAAGCAGTTCTTCCTCAGCCTCCCAAGTAGCTGGGATTACAAGTGCCTACCACTACGCTCTGCTAATTTTTACTTTTTCAGTAGAGGTGGAATTTCACCATGGTGCCCAGGCTGGTCCTGAACTCCTGACTTCAAGTGATCCACCTGCCTTGGCCTCCCAAAATACTGGGATTACAGGTGTGAACCTCCACGCCTGGCCTAGACTGCTGTGATTGTTAAAGGCAGATACACACTAGAATCATTGGCTACCTGTTGCATCAGAATCCCTTGGGGAACTGGCTGAAAACACAGATTACTGGACCTTACCCTAGACCTTCTGAATCAGATTTCCAGGGTGGGGTCCAGGAACCTGTGTTTTCAACGAGCTTCCTAGGTGATTCTGCTGCGACAGTTCTGGCCACACTAGGCCATAGGAAAGGCAGAGGGTAGCTGGGGTGGACATGATGATCACACTTTCCTCTTTGCTTAGGTAATTGTGGAAGTGGCATTGGGGGTTAACTGTGCCAACAGCCAGCCACCGGTACTCTTCACCCAGCTCCTCTTTGAGCCCTAGTCCAAGGCTGGGTACAGGGCTGGTCAGTAGCCACACTTGGTTACCAGATTTGCCACTGGCAAAGCA
Source organism: Cebus imitator (assembly GCF_001604975.1). Lineage (NCBI taxonomy): Eukaryota > Metazoa > Chordata > Mammalia > Primates > Cebidae > Cebus > Cebus imitator. The sequence continues at coordinate 1,026,391 of NW_016107574.1, read as the reverse complement.
CCTGGCCCAGTCTGGGTGCTCAGCAAATATTTGTGGAATCAATTGAATTCCCCTGGGGCTGGCTCTGGCAGGAGACCCATGACCCAGCCTGCTGGGCTAGACCCCAGGCCCTGTTAATCCTTCTGGGCCTGGCTATCTCCCCAAGGAGCCAGTAGGGAGCTGTTTGACTGGTTCCATGGGGAGGAAACCACTGGGGCTCAGCTCAGGGAGCCACACCCTGAGGAAAGGAGCTGGGGCAAGGGAAAACCATCTGGAGACCCTGTCCTTCTACTGGCAGTAGACGATGACCTCTATCAGCAAGGACCTACTGAGCTGAGACCCTGCGAGCTGAGTCTCAGGGCTCTCCCAGGGCCTCTCAATCCCAGCTGCACATAGAATTTTGGAAAATTGTTCAAAGAGTACCACTCTCGGGCCCACCTCCAACTGATGGAATCAGAATCTCTGGGATGACGCCGGGGCATTGACATGTTGAAAGCCACACGAGTGATCCTGTTGTGTGGCTAGAAGTGAAAAACTGCCCAGCTGTCTGGTCTCTCCTTTCCTCTCCTTTTACCCCCCAATGCTTTGCAGTCTGACGTTGCTCAGAAATTTAACAGTAAAAAAATCACAACTCATAACCGGTGAGCCCTTTTGTGTGCCAGGGCCATGCTGGTTACTGCAGATAAAGCAGTGAGTGTGCCCCTGCCTTCACAGAGGCTGCAGGCTGGCAGAGAAGACAGGCTAGCAAACAAAGAATAGTGTTCCGGAGGTGTCCGGGAGGAGCCCGTACCTCAGATCCTGAGGATTGGCAGGGATTAGGGGAGGCTTTCTGGAGGAAGTGGAGTGGAGCCTCAGTGGAGGTCTGAGGACAGGTAGAACAGGGAGAGGTAAGCCTGGGGAAGGTGGGGTGGGAGGAGTGAGGCAGGTAGACAGAACAGCCTGTGCTAGCAAGAAGAGCCCCAAGCAAGAACGAGTTCGATTCATGTTCAGATTTCAGATCGCTGCAGCGTGGATAGAGGGATTCCCACGGGAGGGACTAGGGCTGGGAACGGAGACAGGGCTAGATCGCACAGAGGTTTGCAAGCCACAGTAAGGCAATATTGATCCTAAAAATAAGAAGCCAGTGATGGATTTATACGATGGGTGAGTAGAGATTGATATGAGTGGAGCTGTGTTTCTTCTGCTGCTAGGTGCAAAATGGGTTGGACATGGGGTGACAGTGGAAGCAAGAGACTGGCCAGGAGGAGAGCCACCAGCTTGGGGGACAATGGAAGGGTGCAGACAAATTGAGGAGCTACAGAGGAAGTGGCTTTAACAAGGCTTAGTGACTCACAGAAGAAGGGACAGGCAGGAGTGCCCAGTTGTGGGCTGAACTGTACACCCCCAGAATTCACTTTTTGAAGACCTAACCCCCAGTGCCCCTGAATGTGACTGTATTTGGATATATTCATTTGGCACAAAAGTAATTGGGGTTCTTGCCATTACTTTCAATTACTTTTGCACCATAATAGAACCTTTGAAGAGGTGATTAAATTAAAATGAGGCTGTTAGAGTGGATCTTAATCCAATCTGACTGGTGTCTTTATAAGAAGAGGAACATTTTTTTCTTTTTTTTTTTTTCGAGATGGAGTTTCACTCTTGTCGCCCAGGCTGGAGTGCAGTGGCACGATCTCAACTCACTGCAACCTCTGCCTCCCAGATTCAAGCTAGTCTCCTCCCTCAGTGTCCTGAGTAGCTGAGATTACAGGTGCCTGCCACCATGCCCAGCTAATTTTTGTATTTTTAGTAGAGATGGGGTTTCACCATCTTGGCCAGGTTGGCCTCAACTCCTGACCTCAGGTGATCCGCCTGCCTTGGCCTCCCAAAGTGCTGGGATTACAGGTGTAAGCCACTGTGCTGAAGAGGAAGTTTGGACACATAGAGAGACACCAGGGGTGCACATGCACAGAGGAAAGGCCATGTGAAGATGTGAGGAAACAACCAGACATTTGCAAGCCAAGAAGACAGGCCTCAGGAGAAAGCAACCCCACCAACACATTGATCTTGGACTTCTAGTCTCCAGAACAGTGAGAAAATACTTTTCTGTTGTTCGGACTGCCCGGTCTGTGGTGTTTGTTATGGCAGCCCTAGCCGACTGATACAGCCAGGATGAAGCTGGAGTTTCTAGTTTTGCACAACCAGGTGGGCAGGTACCATGTATTGAAGGGGGACTAATGTAGTTTGGATCTGTGTCCCCATCCAAATCTCATGTTGAATTGTAGTACCTAATGTTGGTGATGGTGCCTGGTGGGAGTGATGGGATCATGGGGGTGAATTTCTCATCAATGGTTTAGCACCATTCCCCTGGTGCTGCCCTCATGGTAATGAGTGTGTTCTCGGGAGATCTGGTCCTTTAAAATTATGCCACGTGTGTGCAAGCTCCTGCTTTGCCTTCCACTATGACTGGAAGCTTCCTGCAGCCTCCCCAGAAGCAGATGCCAGCACTATGCTTCCTGTACAGCCTACAGAACCATGAGCCAATTAAACCACCTCTTTTCTTTGTAGATTACCCAGTCTCAAGCATTTCTTAATAGCAATGCAAGAACAGCCTAATACAGGTCAGATGAGAGGTTGAGTTTGAAATCTGTGTGTCAGAGGGGTTCAGTCACCAGTTTCACTGGCCACAGATGCTCCCCTCCTGATGGCACAGAAAGGCAGCCACATAGATGGGGGATGGCAATGAGAGGTCTGGGGACCACACTCTAGGTTTACCTGCACACTGTGTGACATCGGACAAGCCCTGCACCTGCTCGGGGGCCCTCCAGTAGCAGGAGGGATTGTTCTCCCAGGTCCCAACAGGCCAGGCCCCCGAGGGCTATTCCCAGCACGGTGCTCCTGCAGGGCCTCTCCAGGGAAGCTGCTGTTGTTCTGAGTCCTCCCATCCAGGATGTTAACCAAGAAGGGGGCCTGTGCCTCAGGAGGCCACAAAGCGCAAACAACTTTGAGTTGGCAGCAGTGCCCTGTTCCTCCCACGGGGCCTTCCTGAAGGAAGGTGGCTCTGATAGGTCCCCAGGCACGCTCACCTCAGAGCCAGGAGGCCTAGAGAGGAGCTCCCGGTGCTAGGGCCCAGAGAGATCTGGCCCTACCAAGGCCTGAGCCTGCTCCTTCAAACACTTGAACTTTCCCTCCTCCTCTCACACTCCAACATGCCCGAGAGATAGGACTGCCAGATTCAGGGGAAAAAACAAACAAATGGGATGTCCAGTTAAATGTGAATTTCAGATAAACACTGAATACTTTTTAATATAAGTATGTTCCATGTAATATTTGGGACATACTTATTCTAAAAAGTATTTGGTGTTTGTCTGAAATTCAAATTTAATAGGGCTTCCTATATTTTACCTGGCAATCCTACCCAGAGAAGACCCCAGGAACCACCCAGTGAGCCCTAAAGAGGAATGGGATGGTTCCTCTGCCCCCCAACTCAACCCACACTTGCTTCAGCCAGAGGCTGATGACAACGTGTCATTTCCCAAATCCTTGGCAAGCTGCAGCCCTCACCAGCTGTTAGGTCTGGCTTTGGAGCCAAGGTATCTTTGGAAAGGTGTTGAGTCTAATTAATCTAATAAGTAGGTTGTAAGGTCTGACCGGAAGTGGTGGAGGATTCACCGTGACAGATGGGGAGGAGTGGGTCACGCCTGCTGCAGGCACCTGCCCACAAGCTGCTGGCTGTAGCCTATGGAGGAGCTAATGGGAGCCTTCTGCTTCACATCAGACACAGGGCGAGCAGAAGTTACACCACCATCGTATTACCATTGGCAGCTATTATGACAATCGCTGCCATTTATGGAACCCTTACTATATGCTAAGCATAGATCAAGCATTATCTCATTTAATCCTTACAACAATTCTGGCAGGCAGAAGCTGTTATTATCCCCATTTAATAGATGATCAAACTGAGGCCTAAGAGGTTGAGTAACTTGCCCAAGGTCACATAGCTAGAAAGGAATAGAGACAGGAATTAAAACCCAGTCCTTCAGACTCTGGAGTCTGTGCTTCTAGTCATTGACTCCTCAGTCCCTTCCTCCAACCCCAAATCATTTTCAAGACATTTGGTGAATGGCTTATACAGTACACAGAGAGATAGAAGGGAATATCATTTATCATTCCATCAATTTCGATCAAGCGTTTTCTGTATGTGAGACATTCTCCCTCTCCTCTGAACTTACAGATACCACAGTCTGGTAGGAGACACAGGTATCAATAAATTATTATTTAAGAAATGGGAAAAAAACAGTTCAATGAAATATAATTGCTATGGCAGGGTACTCCTGTTAAGAAAGGTAGTGGAGCCTGGTGAGCAGAAGCCTGGGCCCTAGGGCCAGCCTGCTTGGACACAAAGTCTTCTTTTACAAGGTATGTGACTCTGGGTGGATGTCTTAGTTTATCTCTGCCTCAGTCTGCAAAATCGGTGCAATATTACTGACCTCACAATGTTGTAAAATTTAATTAAAACGATTCTTGAAAGGCACTTAGATAGTGTCTAATGGTAAGTACCTTAGTCAACAAATACTGAGTACCTGCAATATGCCAAGTACTGCTCTAGGTTATTGGGATCCATTGATGAACAAAATGGAAAAAATACCTGCCCTTGTAGAGTTTATATTGTTGCTTACATTTTAGTGATAGCTATGATTATTATTACTATTATTATTATATATTTTTACTACTTGGAGAGCAGGGGTACACTGTAAGCTGTATGCCCAGGGTCACCAAGCCATTATTTTAAAATGAATTCTTATTATGTAAGTAGTGTTAGCTGTTCATATTTTTTCATTATTATTTAATTTATTTATTCATTTTTTTAGGGACAGGGTCTCACTCTATTACCCAGGCTGTAGTTCAGTGGTGCAATCGTAGCTCACTGCAGCCTTGAACTTCTGGGCTCACATGATCCTCCTGCCTCAACCTCCCAAGTAGCTGGAACTACAGGCATGTGGCACCATGCCCAGCTAATTTATTTTTATTTTTATTTTTTGTAGCGATGGGATCTTGCCATGTTGCCCAGGCTGGTAAGATTATTATTTTTAAGTGATCTGTTATTATGTAATAGATGTTGCTCTTGGCCTTAAAAGGGCACAAAGCAGGAAGATATTTCACCCTCTGGGTTGGCACAAGATTGTTTCCTATGGTTTTAAATTCCCACTGGGTTTGGGGATGGGAGTTGATGCTACTGGTAGCTGACCAGCTTTGAGGTGGAATGGGTTAAAAGTTTGGGAATAGACTGAGGAACCACAGGAAGGATGGCAGAGGGTCTGCCAGGCTGGGGCTGAGAGAATGGGACGCCTATCTTTTTCTGAGAATCTTTTGTGAAAGTCTGATTCCAGGAGAAAGGCTGGCCCTGGGCAGGTGGTTAAAGTTCACAAGGGCAGGTGGAGTGAACCTGACACTGGGGAAGGGAGGAAGGAGGCAGCCGCAGCTTCTGGCAGCCCTGCCCGACTGCCAAAAACAGGGTTTCAGCTGTGAACCCATGACACCCCAGAGTCCCAAAGACCTCTAGGAACTTTACCCGCGCCAACCCCCACAGCTTGCCCTAGCCCTGGTACACACTTGTTCATTAGAAAATGACTTTTAAAAACTTACTTATTTACTTTATAGAGATGGGGTCTCACTATACCGCCCAGACTGGTCAGAAACTCCTGAGCTCAAGTGATCCTCCCATCTCAGCCTCCCAAAGTTCTGGGATTACAGGTGTGAGCCACTGAGCCCAGCTGAGGAAATGTCTTTTTGTTTTCTTTATAAGAGATGGGGCCTTGATATGTTGCCAAGGCTGCTTTTGAACTCCTAGGTTCAAGCAATCCTCCCACTTCGGCCTCTCAAAGTGCTAGGATGACAGGTGTGAGACACTATGCCTGACCGAGAAAGTGACTTTTGATTTGTCACCTGTCACGCTGCCTGCCTGCTTCAGAGGGTGGGAGGGGCAGGAGGCCCATGGGAAAAACTGAAGCTTTTATGAAGATTAGAGAGGGAGGGCCTAAGCAGGAGAAGCAGGTGCCCTCCCAGGAATGCCTGGGAGACCCTGAGAACAGGTGCTGTGTTCTCACAGTCTCATTGTCCTGAGAGACCAAGCCTCTGGCTGAATGCAGAGGAAGTTGACTCATCCAGCTGGGTGACCTCCTCCCCCAGCCCCCATGCAAAGTGTGGGGCTCCCAGTACTGCAGGATGTTCAGTTTGTAGTCAAGGGGGATGGGGGTCCTGGGACTGATTTTATTCAGCAAGACACATGGTTTAAACTTTCAGCTAAAAGAAGGTGTTTTTGGTTTAGGGAAACAGGGATGAATTCTGGGCCCAACTGCACATGTGTAAGTACAGCCATGAACCTGCTCCCATGAGGGCACACCTGCTGTGCTTGTCTTGGGTGCCTGTGCATCTGTTCTCCATCTCTGGGCAGATCTATGGGTGTCTGGGTGCCTGCTGTATGTGAGCTTGTTTGTGTACACAGGTGAATATGGTTTGTGTGTCTGTTTAGGTAGACAGGAAAGAGCTTTGCTGAATGATTCACGACATGTGGATTCCCTGTGGTCTGCTCCCAGTTGGGCCTCTCATGGAGTGGGCCCTTTCGTCTGTCCCTTCTGCTCTCTGGGCCTCCCCTGCCACAGCCTGTTGGCCAAGCGACACTGGCTGCTGCTCCTGTCTCTGAGCAGGCTGGGTTCTTGGTGCCTGGGCCTGGCACGGGGAGAGGACTTGGGGCTCTGGGAGCCTCTGAGCGTTGGCAGCAAGGTCCTGGGATGCACCCCATGACTGGCTAATTGGTCCCTTAGCACCGAGCTCAGGTGCTGTCGCCCTGGTTCTGCTGCGCCTGCTCCCTGCCATGCCCTCCCGACTGGTCTGTACTGGGACAGGAGGAGAAGCCCATCAGCCCTGCAGGGATCAATCAACATGCAGTGCTCAGCCTGGCCCCAAGCTGCTCTGGCCACTTCCTGTTGGACATGGCCTCAGGCACCCTGACTTCATGGTGAGAAAATGCGGTTTCCAGCGAACCTGCCCAGGATGACTATTAACAGGGAGAAGGTCGAGGGTGGTGGCTGTCGCTGAATCCAGCCAGCCCAACAAGGTCTGCAAAAACAAACAAAACGTCCATGCCACCCACCCATCTCGGCTCAGGCTTCCTCTGCCCCCATCTCTCCCTCTCATTTCTGTCGCCTGCTATCCTATTGGAAAAGCACTAGGGCAATGTTGTCCAATGGAACTTTCTGCATTGATGGAAATATTCTCTGTTTGTGCTGTCCAATATGGTGGACACCAGCCACCTGTGGCTACTGAGTACTTGAAGTGTGGCTCATGTGAATGAAGACTTGTGTTTTTTGTTTTGTTTTTGTTTTTGAGATGGAGTCTCGCTCTGTCACCCAGGCCGGAGTGCAGTGGCACGATCTCACCTCACTGTAACCTCTGCCTCCCAGGTTAGAGTAATTCTCCTGCCTCAGCCTCCTGAGTAGCTGGGATTACAGGCATGCGCCATCATGCCCAGCTAATTTTTGTATGTTTAATGGAGATGGGATTTCACCATGTTGACCAGACTGGTCTTGAATTCTTGACCTCAGATGACCTTGGCCTCCCAATGTGCTGAGATTACAGGCATGAGCCACCTTGCCCAGCCTAGCCTTGTGTTTTAATTTTTACTTTATTTTGGACAGCATAGCCCTCGTGAACCAATTCCTACTGAGGACACCAAAAATGGTGTCATCATTGAGATGATCACACTTGATCTTATAACAGTAGCAAGGTTCTTTCACGTCTGTGGGAACTCACTGGAGCCTCCCAGCAGCTCTCTAGGCCAAGACAGGAAGCACTGCACACGGGACAAGCTACTTGCCCAAGGTCTTGCAGCCAGCTGGCGCAGGGGCTGGGACTAGAGCCCGGATCTTTTGATTCAAGAAGCGAGGCTTGAGCTGGGCATGGTGGCTCACATCATAATCCCAGCACTTTGGGAGGCTGGGACAGGAGGATCCCTTGATCCCAGGAATTTAAAACCAGCCTGGGCAACATGGTGAGACCCCATCCCAACAAAAAGAATAAAGTAAAAAAATTAGCCAGGTGTGGTGGTGCATGCCTATAGTCCCAGCTACTCTGGAGGCTGAGGTGGGAGGATTGCTTGAAGCCAGGAAGTCAAGGCTGCCGTGATCCCTGATCATGCCACTGTACTCCAGCCTGGGAGACAGAAAGATCCTGTCTCAAAAAAAAAAATAGAAGTGCAGCTCACTCTATCACCAGCAGACCTGCAGTTGGGTGGAAGCATAACCAAAAAAAATGACTGCTGCCAGAATTTCAGGCTCCAGCTTGACCTGTGGAGAAAAGGTTTTCAAGGTGGCCTTGAAGGGGAACATTGGAACCCAAAATTGCTCATTCTATTTGTAGATAGGAGGGGTGAATGTGTCCATGTATGGGGACACATATACCAGACACTATGTTAGGCCCTTTACAGATGTGATTTCATTTACTTTCACAAGGTCAAGCATTGTTCTCCCCATTTTACAGATAAGGAGACAGAGGCTCCGAGAGGTGACTTGAGTTGTCCAAGGTCATACAGCAAACAAGTGGCAGAGCTGGGCTTTGGACCAGGAACTTAGGCTCCAAAGTGTTTGCCTCCACTACCAACTCACTTGGGATGAAGGCCTGAATTAGAAGCTGACTTTAGCATTCTGAACTGGGCCTCCGCTACCTGCAGAACTAGCTAAAGCTCTGCAAAGGCAAAAGAACACAGCTCTCTAGGCCCCTTCTCCTGTGAACCTGCTGCCAGGGCTTGGGAAACAGTCACATGTGAGTAATGGTGGTTGAATAAAGAAAAGTGGCCAAAATGGCCTGGGTGAGCCTGGCTGGGCCCAATCCACCTAGAAAAGCTTCCCAGAGGAGGAAAAAAAGCATCTCAGTTGATGTTTCACCTGGGTTTCATGTTTTCATTCATTCAGCATCTCCAAGGTCAGTTTCCTTCCCAATTCCTGTTTCAAATATCTACTGCTGGCCAAGCGTGGTGGCTCATACCTATAATCCCTACACTTTGGGAGGCAGAAGCAGGAGGATCACCTGAGGTGAGGAGTTTGAGTCCAGCCTGGGCAACAGAGTAAGACCATCGTCTCTACTAAAAGTAAAAAAATTAAAGCAAAATCAGTTAGCTGGGTATGACAGCATGTGCCTGTACTCAGGAGGCTGGCGTGAGAGGATCCCTTGAGCCCAGGAGTTCGAGGCTGCAGTGAGCTGTGATCATGCGTTACACTCCAGCCTAGGCAACAGAGGGGCGCCCTATCTCTAAAAATATAGAAATAAATATATCGCTGTGTTAAAACAAAAAACGCAAAACTTAGAGGCTTAAAACAATTATTTGTTCATGACTGCAGTGTGGACTCAGCTTGGTAGGGTCAAGCTCTTCTCTGCTTATGTGGCGGTTTTTCTGCTTGTCTTGCTGGGGGTCACTTGTATGGCTGCACTCAGATGGCCAGTGGCTGACAGAGGCCTGGGATCAGCTGGAAGATGGGGATAGCTGAGCTTCTCTTCCTAGCCATCAGGGCCACCCTCTCTTCACATGGCCTCTCCAGCAAAGGAACTGGACTTCTTACCTGGAAGCTTGGGGCTCCTAAGGTGCTCCAAGGCCTTAAGGAGCTCCTGAAAGAAAGAACACCAGTCCTCATCTCACAGGACATTCAGAGGGTGCAGCGACAGAATGGAGGTGCAGCACTTCTGCCAGGGCCTGGCCACCACTGTGACTCTCAGCTGGCTGTCACACCATTGTGTCTAAAACACCAGTATCAGCATCTGCCCCCCAATTGATAGAGCCCTAGTTCTCTATGAATGACACTTCCGGCTTTATCTTTCAAAGCTCCTCCCCTTTACATGTCACTCTCTAGCCTAAGCAAAGGGAGCTCCACCAAACCCACCACGCCACTGTGCCTGCACACACTCTGCTCTCATCCCCCACTGTCCATCGGCTGACATCTTCACCAGGGCTCCTCCTCCCCCCGTCCTCCTGACCCTCCCCCAGAGCAGGCTTTCTCAGCTTTGTCCTTGAGCTGTTCACAGATGACCCTGGCCCACCTGGATGGTGGAGGCAGGCAGGGCCTTTCTAAGAGGCCGTAAAAAGCAACACTGTGGGAAACGCGGCTATGAGAATGACGGTAGTCTATCATTCTTATTGGGGATTGGGGTCCGTCAATCCCAGTAGTCAAACACAAGACCTCCATGGTTCAGAGCCCATTTTTTGGCACCTCCATTTTCTCATCCGTAAAATGACATGAGAAAAATGATGATTATAGTACTTACCTAAGTGTGTTATAAGAGTTAAATGACAATATTACGTGGAAAGCACCTGTGTTTAATGCATGGCGAATGCTCCCTAATTATTCTTCTAAACTGTTATGAAATATGTGCTCCTCCCAGGCCAGGCTTCTTTTTTTTTTTTTTTTTTTGAGATGGAGTTTCACTCTGTCATCCAGGCTGGAGTGCAGCGGCATGATCTCAGCCCACTGCAACCTTCACCTCCCAGGTTCAAGCAATTCTCCTGCCTCAGCCTCCCGAGTAGCTGCGACTACAGGTGCCTGGCACCACGCCCAGCTAATTTTTGTACTTTTAGTAAAGACTGGATTTTGCCATGTTGGCCAGGCTGATCTCGAACTGCTGACCTCGAATGATCCACCCACCTTGGCCTCCCAAAGTGCTGGGATTACAGGTGTGAGCCACTGCACCTGGTCAAGCCAGGCTTCTTTCTGGAAATGTGATTCCCTCCAGGAGCTGGGACTGTACCTCCACACTGGGGAACAAAGTCTGACCTGCTGTGACCTTTGGCCCACTCCTCCCTTCCTCCCTTGGCCCCGAGCGGTCCTCCAGCAGCCTTCAGGCTTTAGTGCCTTCCCAGCCCCCACTGGGTTTTACAGGGAAGGAAGCACAGCAGCTGGGGCGACAAAGTCAATCCCCAGGGTCAGCCGGCAAGAAGAGGCCAGCCTGGGTCCAAGCTGGGTGCCGCTCTTCCCTCCCTCCTAGGAGGTCTGTCAAGAGGCTGCTGAATAGAGTTGGGCCAGTGATTCTTTCTAAAGTCTGCCTAGGAGTAGACTTGGTACCAAGCTTGCACCCCTTGTCACAGAGCCCTGAGAACACGTCACGTTAGGGAGGGTCCACCTGAGAGTATGGGGTGGGCTGGTCTAGTTAGGCCAGCAGGCATTTTTGTTGTCCATTCTCTTCATTCCACAAAGACTTCCTGAGCACCTACTATGTGCCAGGCACTGTCCTAGACTCTGAGAATAGAGAGAGGGCAGGACTGGCAGCAGTGGACTCCAGGATTCTGGCACAGAAGCGTGTCTGTGCCTGTCAGTGGCCAGTTACTTTGTGGTCCAGGCTCGAGGCGCCCTCCCTCACGTCTACCTGTGCCCAATGCAGTGAAACATAAGCCCTGGACCATGCAAGTGATGCCAGTCCTGACTCTGCCACTTCCCCCGCAAAGGGCAAGATGGCTGGCCTCTCTGAGCCTCAGAGTCCTCATCTACAAAGTGGGAGTGCAGCTGGGAGCCCCCAGCAAGCAACGCCTGCCAAGGACCCAGCACTGTGGCCAGGGCTTCCCAGCACACCACAAATGGCCTTCATCCACCCCTTACCATCATCTGCCATCACCGTGGCCCCCACCGCCTCGGACTGGAGTCCTGCCCTTCTTTCTGACTTCCTGGGGCTGGTCACAGCTTGACAATAGCCAAGCCGCCTTTGGTCCCAGACGATAGTGGAGACCTTTCCTGTGAGCCATTTGCCCTCTGACACTGGGGTCACAGAGGTCTTAAAGCCTCAGCTCAGAGAAAGAAGAAGTGGAAGTGACAGGGGCCGTATATCAGGGGCCTAACTCAGCTGTTGGCAAAGATTCCTTCCCAGCCAGGGATAGATGGCATCAGTCTCCTGGGGTCTGAATTGCCTGAGCCCCTGGGGTAGGTGCCAACACCAAGGGTGAGGAATTTGTGTGACCCTGTCACCTCCAGGCAGGGGACTCACACACTCTTCTTGCTGTAGCTGGGGAACAAAGTGACAGGTCACTTTGAGGGGCAACTGATGACAGGCCCTTCTGTAACATTTATTTAGAACTAGCAGCCCCTCCTCCTTCCAAAAGGCCTAAGGGAATGCACTGACCATTTATGGAAGGCCTATCATGTGCCCAGGCCTTTCTGCATTGATGACGGCATTGAGTCCCCACAAGAATAAGGAACCTGAGGCTCAGCAAGGTAAAGTAACCTGCTGACATCTCTCCACTAGTCCAAGGCAGAGGAGCATTAGAAAGTGAGCTCCTTGACCAGACATGGTGGCTCACGCCTGTATTCCCAGCTGTGGGGGGCTGAGGTGGGTGGATCACTTGAGTACAGGAGTTTGAAATCAGCTTGGGCAACATAGTGAGATCCTGTCTCTACAAAAAAAAAAAAAAAATTTAATTAGCTAGGCATGGTGGTGCGTGCCTGTGGTCCCAGCTACTCCGGAGGCTGAGATGGGAGGATCACTTGTGCCTGGGAGGTTGAGGCTGCAGTGAGCTGTGATCACACCACTTCACTCCAGCATGCCTGGGCAACAGAGTGAGACCTCATTAAAAAAAAAAAAAAAAAAAAAAAAAAAAAAAAAAAAAAAAAAAGAAAAGAAAAGAAAAAGGAAGAAAGAAAGAAGGAAAGAAAGAAAAACAGGTAAGCATAGAGAGAGCAATAGTTCTTAACTTCCGGGAGAACCTTTTAAGAATAGGTTGTCCATAATGCATTTATAATGCTGATAAATGCACTAAGCATTTTCTAGAGGGATATATAAGAAACCATTAGTAGCACAAACCTTTAGGAAGAGAAACGGAAATGGGGAGGGAGCACTGAGAGATACTTGCTTCTCGTTTGAATTATTTTCCTTATGTATTTAAAAAGCAAAATCAAGGAGTTATCTGGGTAGCAGGAGTATGGGTCATTTTAGATTTTTTCTTGACTTTTCTGAATTAAAAAAGAAAAATATGTTAAAAAAAAAACTTTATGAGGCTGATGAAAGCTATGGGCTGAATGCCAATAAAATTTTACATATATATTAATTCATATAATTAACAATGCCTTTGTAAGGAAAGATTTGAGAGAATGATTATATTTAAAAGCCAGGCTAAAGTAAGATTTTCATGACTAGAAGCAGGATACAGTTCTCTGATATCTATATTGAAGCTGCTATCATTAATAATTAAAAATGGGAAAACAAAAACCTCGGCTAATGTGGTTTCTGGAACCAAGCATTTAATTTTACTTTGAGCCCTGTGCCTCCTATGAAACTTGAACAGAGGAGATGCTCAAAAAATCCATTGCTTCATGGATGTTTTGTGCTCACTAGATCCTGAAGCAGGTACCCAACCAACACTTGTTAACAAAAACCAATAGTCAAATGCTATTGATCCCAACCACTGTCCCTGGACCCCAGATGGGACCCTCATCCAGGTGGGAGTCAGAGGAGTGTGATCAGCCTTGGGCTGGGTTGTGAGATCCTCTCCCCTGCAGCAGGGTGCGGGTAAGGAGGGCACTGACCACTGTCACCTCCCGGTGTCTGGCAGTGGTGAACACAAGCAGGGTCTTTCTTTCCTGATTGCCCTTTTAATACAGTGTGCAGAGGATGTGTGGACTCAGCATCATTAAATACTTACTGCCCGTCCCTGGCCTACCCACCCTCCTCCAAAAAGTGCAGGTGTACAGGTGAGCAGAGGCTTGAAACCCTTGTTCTCACGTCTTTCTAGGAGCCAGAATCCAACCACCCAGGATTCCTTTCCTCAGACGCAGGATACGAAATCGCAGCCAGAACACAGTGGGCACACCGTGGCCTCAAAGGCAACTCATGTTCATGCAAAGGCACATCTTCCTCCAAACCAGATGACTTTTCCAGCTTCCCTCTCTGACATAGCCCCACATTTGCCCCATCACTCAAGCTCAAAGCCTCCATTTCCTCTGTCTCTACCCCACTCCCCGCCAGTCTGGTCTCCAGTCACCAGATGGTAGGAGCAATTCCTCCAGCAGCAGCCTCCAGCCTTCCATCGCCGGCAATCTCCCCAGCAGCCCCCCTACCAAGCAATCGGCATTCATGCCTGGACTATTGCAGTAGCCCCTAAGTTGTCTTCCTGCTCCCAGGCCCTCCACCTCCAATCTAGCCTGCACCAGATGAATTAGGGTAGGGCACGCTTTTCCTCCACACATGGCACAGCCCAGAAACTTCTGAGAGCTTCCCATTGCCTTCAGGATGAGGGTGTCGCTTTCTCACCGACATTCATCTAATTTAGCCAACACTTCCATCACTCTGGACCAGGTACTATTTATTCAAAGTGTTTTGCAACTATTCACTCATTTAAATGTTATAAAATGAAGTTGGTACTGTTATGATCATTGTTTTACAGATGAAGAAACTAAGTCACAGAAAGATTAAGTAACTTGTCAAGGTCTAGCATTAGTAAACAACAGAATTCAAATTTGAACCACAAGTAGCGTAGCTCCAGAGTCCTCATTCCTGTCTTTGGGCATTTGTGCCCAGAATGCTCCGCGTCACTCCCATGGCTACCTTTCCCAAGGCTGAGTGTCTCCTTCACTTTTCCAAGCTTCTCTTCCGTTGCTGGTGGCTCAAGCCCGAGGGCAAGACAAACTGATTCGAGTATGATTGTCCTCTGGTCCTTTCCTTCCCATGAGGACTCCTTTGCTCTCCCTTCCTCCTACGTGGCGTGCCATCCACACCCCATCTCCAGCTCATTCTCACCCTCTCTCCAGGCTGTGTTCTTCCCACTTCCCTGAACCTCTGCCCTCCATTCTCAGTGGTCATGCATAACCCCCAGAACTTCCCCTCAGCCTTCCACCTGGTGCTCTTGTCCAGTCTGTAGTATCAGTCATCTTGTGAGGTCCATCAAGATGCTATCTTCCCAGTCCCTTGAGGGCAAAGAGAGAGCATGCTGGAACTCTCACTTATCTCCCCCAGTAGCCTGTTGCCAGAGGAAGCCGGAAGTAGCCAGAGGGAGCCAGAAGGATTAGTGACACTGGAGCAGTGAGGCAACCGCAGGAAGGGACACAGGATCAGCTGGGGATAGGACCTGCTTTCTTGGAAAACAGGAACCTACGCAGACTTATTGGGCCCTGCAAAGTGAGAAAAGTTGGTCCCAAGACTCAGCCTCTGCCTACCTCTCCCACAAAGCTCCTGGCACCCTGGCCTCCTCGTTCCTGTCCTAGGGCATCTGTGCTGAGAATGCTTTGTTCCCATGTTGCCGCAGGGCCAGGTTCTTGTCTCACAGCAGGTACTATCTGAGTCACTTCCTCTTTGAGGCCTTCCTTGACCATTCTGTCCAATTTGTTGTCATTTTCCTTCCTCTCTCTCCCTAGAGCCTCTCTCTCAGCATTGTCTTATTTTTCTTCCCAATACTTACCAGTTTCCAAAGGCATGACTTGATTCCTCAACCGTTGTCACCCCGCCACCCCAATTAAAATATAAGTTTCATGAGACACATCTCCCTTGTTCACCTCTGAACCCCGGTTCCTCACACAGGCATGGCACAGAGTAAGCCACTGATAAATATTTATTAAGTGAAAGAATGTATGGACAGGCATGGTAGCTCATGCCTATAATACCAGCACTTTGCAAGGCTGAGGCAGGAAGATCACTTGAGCCCAGGAGTCAGAGACCAGCCTGAGCAACACAGTGAAATCCCTGTCTTATTTAAAAAAAGAAAAACAAAAGAATGCATGAAGGACCAATTGAATGAATCTTGTTTGTTGCAGACCAGTGCAGCCACACATGGGCCTGTGCTTCTCCCGTCCTTCTTTGGCTGGAAAAGACCATCTGTGCCCACAGGCAATTGCAAAAAAGAACCTCACCCAAATGAATGCTTTTGTCAAGATGCCAAAGAGGCCCTGTTGGGCAGAGCTGGAGAGGTCAAGAAATAGGGACTAGGAATGAGAGTGGTCTTGGTCCCCAGAAATTCCCACTTAAGTTGGGGTGAGATACAGAAACTCCTTTTTGGTTTTAATCCTGATGCAAATCTTTAAAATGTGTATGTCATTTTTATCATTGTGATAGGCAAAATAGCTTAATGTAGGCATAATTTCTTTAACCAACCATTTTCTTACTAAGAACCCTAAAAGGTAACCAGAAATCTGTTTTTAATGGAAGATAAAGTTGAGGTTCAAAGATATTAAACTACTTGCCAAAAAATGCTCAGTTCTAAATTTTGTCCTAGACCAGAACATTATTGAATGATGTTTGGCCTCCTCATTCATACTGCAATGAGATCCTTAGTACAGAAGACACTCTAAGTAGGGATGGGAGACTATTGATAATATTTAACCCTTATTGAGCTATTTCTATGTGCCAGACACTTTTCTGAGGCACTGAAATGTAGAAACTGATTTAATCCTGACAGTGTCCCTATAAGAAATGAACTCTTGCATGGGGTGGGACTGTGCCTTGTGGAGGAGCAACAGAGATAAGGGCTCAGCTGGGGGTCACGGGCTAGGGCTGTGGGAGCTGGGCCATTGAGGTCAAGGCTGTCTGAACTCATGGACCTGATATTTTTCTCTTGAGAAACTAACCAGCTCAAAAGAAAAATGGTAGTTGTTGCAAAACAAGGAGCCATGGTGGTTGATCAAACCACTCTGATGAAAAAGTACCTTCAGTTTGTGGCAGCTCTCACAGATGTAAATACAACTGATGAAACAAAGTTAAAAATCATGCAAGAAAGTATTTGCAAGCCTCACAGTAACCTCAAACCAAGAAACATACAACAAATACACAAAAAATAAAAAGTAAGAAACTAAATCATATTACCAGAGAAAATCACCTTCACTAGAAGAAGACAGGAAGGAAAAAAAAGAAGAGAAAACCAGAAAGCAAATAACAAAATGGCAGGAGTAAGTCCTTACTTTCAATAATAACATTAAATTTAAATGAACTAAACTCTCTAATCAAAAGATATAGACTGCCTGAATGGATGAGAAAACAAGACCCATTGATCTATTGCCTGCAAGAAACACACTTTACCTATAAAAACACAAATAGACTGAAAATAAAGGGATGGAAAAAGATATTCTATGCCAATGGAAACCAAAAAGAGCAGGAATCACTATACTTATATTAGACAAAATAGATTTTAAGACAAAAACTATAAAAGACAAAGAAGACCACTATACAATGATAAAGGTATCAATTCAGCAATTTAAAATATATATGCACCTAACACTGGAGCACCCAAATAGATAATAAAAATATTATTAGAGCTAAAAACAGAGAGAGACCCCCAAACAATAACAGCTGGAGACTTCAACACCACTTTCAACATTGGACAGATCTTCCAGACAGAAAATCAACAAAGAAAAATCAGACTTAATCTGTACTATAGACAAAATGGATCTAAGAGATGTTTACAGAACATTTTATCCAAGAGCTGCACAATTCATTCTTTTCCTCAGCACATGGATCATCCTCAAAGATAGACCATATGGTGGGTCACAAAGTAAGTCTTAAAACTTTCAAAAAAGTTAAAATAACATCAAGCATCTACTCTGACCACAATGGAATAAAACTAGAAATTAATAGCAAAAGGAATTTTGGAAACTATACAAATACAGGGAAATTAAACCATCTGATGCTGAATAACCAGTGGTTCATTTCCTTCTTCAATTAAGAAGGAAATTGGGCTGGGCGTAGTGGCTCCCACTTGTCATCCTAGCACTCTGGGGAGGCCTATGCAGGCCAATCTCTTGAGTTCAGGAATTCAAGACAAGCCTGGGCAACATGGCAAAACCCTGTCACTACAAAAAATACAGAACTTAGCCAGGTGTGATGGCACATGCCTGTATTCCCTCCTGTATTCCCAGGAGGCTGAGGTGGGAGGTTAAGGTTACAGTGGGTCCAGATCATACCACTGAACTCCAGCCTGGGTGATAGAGTAACATCCAATCTCAAAACAAAACAAAACAAACAAACAACAAAGATAAAGAAGAAGAAGATGGAAAAGCTTTTTGAAACTAATGATAACGGGAAAACAACATACCAAAACCTACGGGATACAGCAAAAGCAATACTAAGAGAAAACTTTATAGCTAAAAGTGCCTACATCAAAAAAAAAAGAAAAAACTTCAAATGAACAATCTAACAATGCATCTTAAAGAAGTAGAAAAGCAAGAGCAAACCAAACCCAAAATTAGTAGAAGAAATAATAAAGATCAGAACACAAATAAATAAAACTGAAATAAAAAATTACAAAAGACCAATGAAACAAAAAGTTGGTTTTTCAAAAAGTTAAACAAAATTGAGACTAGTAAACAATGCAGTCAGGATGGCTAAAGGTCACCCAAGAAACGAAAGATATCTGCTTATGCCTTCTTTGTGCAGATGTGCAGAAAACATAAGAAGAAAGTTCCAGAAGTCCCCATCAATTTTGCAGAATTTTCCAAGAAGTTCTCTGAGATGTGGAAGACAATGTCTGGGAAAGAGAAGTCTAAATTTGATGAAATGGCAAAGGTGGATAGAGTGCACTATGATTGGGAAAAGAAGGATTATGGACCAGCTAAGGGAGGCAAGAAGAAGAGGGATCCTAACGCCCCCAAAACGCCACTGTCTGGATTCTTCCTGTTCTGTTCAGAATTCCACTCCACGATCAAATCCACAAACCTTGCCATCTCTACTGGAGATGTGGCAAAAAAAGCTGGGTGAGATGTGGAGTAACTGAAATGATGGTGAAAAGCAGCCTTACATCACTTAGGCGGCACAGCTGGGTAACCAGGAGCAGGGGCACTATGCATAGTCACAGAGAAGTGTGGAAGAGAAGGTGGGCTAGGACACAGCAGGGCTGAGGTGCTGGCAGGGTGCCCATGTGGAGCTGCCCAGCAGGCTGGCAGGAAGCGTGTGTGGAAGTATGGAGGGTGCAGGAGCCTCTGACCCAGATACAGGAGGTGGCAGCTGAGTGTGTGGGAGGACATGAGATCACAGAAGGGTGACCAGAAAGAGGGCAGAGAATGGAGGCCAGAACCTTGGTGAGCAGGAATCTTGCCACAATGGGAGCGTTAGGAGTGAAGGGCATTCAAGGGGTGGAAGATGTGTGTGGTCTGGGGAAATCTCCTGAGTCACTCTCCCTCAGTTTCTTTCTCTGTGAAATAGGTTCATAGTGTCTACCTGTGCTGTGTTGTGGTGAGGATGGAAAACATGTATCAAGCTCTTACCTGAGTGCCCAGAGCTTAACAAACATAAGCTGATATTAGCTAATGGGAGAGGAGAGAGGGAATGCCCAGGGTGGATGTGGAAGAGAGGATTTCTAGAAGGAGTTGCTTCCTTCCTAAAATTCTCCAACCACTGCGCTCACAGTTTGCTGTGCTGAAACTGCCAGCTGCCACCTCTCTCTCTCCACACCCTGGGAGCTCCTTGAATGGGAGCTGGGACTCGTTCCCTTTGTATCCAATAGTCTGGCACAGTGCCTGGCACAGAGCATGCACTGCATGAGTGCTTGTCAATCATTAGAGGAAGGAAAGGGCTGGGCCCTGTGCAGACATCTGCAGAGGTGGAGGGAGGGAGACCTAAGAAGGGGTTATTGTATTTTTTCATCACAAGTCCCTGGTGACTGTTGGAAGTTGGGCATTGAGGGGTTAACAGGGGTTCAGAGCTGCTCCAGGCGTCCCTGTCCCCTCCACAAGTCACTCCCCACCACCACCTGCCCCCTCCCTCAGCAGGTGAAAGAAATTGGGGGACAGGGAGGATCGGGGTGATTCCTCAATGAGTTTTCTAATGGGCAGACTCCCTCTCTTTCTCTCAGGCCCAGACTCGCCAACTCTGCCGCCTCCTCAATCTGGTAGGGGCTCTTATCTCAGAAGCTGCTGGAAGAATTTGGCATTTTGACCCCCTTTCATCACTCCTTGAGCAGCCTGGCAGACAAACATGCTCCACACAGCAGCTGAGCTCATTCACAGAAGCACCACACACATACAAGGCCCCTCCAAAGTGAGTCCCCCTCCCCCAGGGACCTGCGCAGGCCTAAGGCACACGCTGCAGGGTGGGTCTGACGTGAGCTGGGGGTGAGGACCGGACTAGAACTCAGCTGCTCCTGGATCCTGGCCTTGCACAACTTCGCTTGCCCCGAGGCCCGACATTCCATCCTTGGAGTTTAAGTCACCTGGGCTGGGAGTCCTCAGTTAAGATGAAAATGCCCCCAGGGTGAAACACAGTCACTGTAGGGAAACAAAGGCAAGTCCCACAGCTGAGTCCCTTCGAACCCACGGACTGGGATTTGCTGGAGGATGTGAGGCAGAAAGAGAAGGGAGTGGAAAAGTACTGCAGAAGCCTCTCCTTCCTTCACACCTTTGAGTTCCACCTTTCTCTCCTTCAGTCAACATTTACTGATTGCCAATTCCACACCAGATGCCAGGGGCACCCAGGCTGTTCAATCCAGTCCTTTGATTGAGGGTGAGGCGAGACTCTGTCTCTTAATGCCTGAGAACTACAGAGGTTGGAAAGGAGTCTGGGGAAGCCGAGTGACTGGAGAGTCCTTCCGCCACCTTCCCACCCTCCAGCCCCAGCCTTGCTAGCCCAGCCTCCATCTCAATGATGAGGAGAAGGGCCAGGCATGGTGGCTCACGCCTGTAATATCCCAGCACTTTGGGAGGCTGAGGCGGGCAGATTGCTTGAGTCCAGGAGCTCTAGACCAGCCTGGGCAACACGGTGAAATCTCGTCTCTAAAAAAGAAAAAAGAAATTCTGTCTCTACAAAGAATGCAAAAAATTAGCCAGGCGTGGTGGCACACACCTATAGCTCCAGCTACCCAAGTGGTTGAGGTGGGAGAATCACCTGAGCCCAGGAAGTTGAGGCTGCAGTGAGCTGTGATCGCACCGCTGCACTCCAGCCTGGGCAACAGAATGAGACCCTGTCCCTAAGGAAAAAAAAATGGTGAAGGGTGAGGAGAGGCTGAGGGGCACAGAAGGAGCAGAGCTCAGAGTCCCAGGCAGGCCAACAACTGGTCGGGTGGGGGATACGTGGAAGGACCTGCTCACTCCTCTCAACCTTCCAGTCCCCAAGGAGTAGGAGGTGACTGGGGGGATCCCCGGGGACCTTCTCGTTGAGACAATCACAGTCTTCCAGTGCAAAGCATCTCATCAGCCTCACGCCTAAGAGAAGGATTTTCCCTCTTCCCTGTCCCCAGGTGGTTCCCATGGATGCTCCTTTATACAAGAGGAATGAACCCTGTTCCCAGCTGGAACCCCTCTCTGGATTCCAGGTGAACCTCAGAAAGCACAGTTAATGCCCTTCACCTAGATCAGTGGCTCTCAAAGTGAGGTGGGAGGATCCATCATATCAGATACCTGGACACTTATTAGAAAAGTAAATCTTAGAGAAGTAAAGGGGTAGTTCAACATGCCATTTCAACCAGCCCCCAGGTGATTCTGATGGCATCATTCGGGAACCACAGGTCAGGAGAACAACTCAGCTAGATTTTTCCGGGGACCTAATTGTGGAGTGGGGAGAGAGGAAAAGGAGCATCCCAGTGGCCTGGCTGGTGGCAACAGGCGGGCTTCTCCGGAAGAAGGAGCTGGGTCTAGGGTCAGGGGGCTGCCCCTCCCTCCAGCTGGGGATTCTTGTGGTGAGCAGGTGCACTGGGGAGAGATAGACCGCAGTTTTCAGGAACTTCTTGAAAGGATCTGAAACCCCCCCAGAACATCAAGAGCCATTTTTTGAAAATGTTTTAATTTAACACACAATTATCATTCGAATCAGAAACTTCTTGAAGGGATCTGAAACCCTCAGAACATCAAGAGCCTTTCTTTGAAAAGATTTTAATTTAACATACAATTATCATTTGAATCCACTTTCCTTAGAAACATTCAAGCCACACCAAAACAGAGGTAGCAACAAGGAAAAGTCCTTCCTTGATGCCCCCAATGCTAGATCCTGTGCAGAAGCAGCCACTGGTATCTGCTTGGGGTTTACACTTCAAGACCTTTAGGGACATTTATATGTACACACAGAAGGACAGAGTCTGGGTGCTTTTACATAAAGAGGATAATGGGAGGAGGTTATGCTGCAACTCCCTACTCCCTCCATTAACAACACATCTTGGAACCTCTGCTTTAAATGCCTGGAGATCCATCATCAGGCTCTGGACCTGTTTTCAACAATATCTGGAGGGCGGTGGCTACAGGGGCAAGAAAAAAAAATATTTTAACACCACAGCAGAGCACCCCACCCTTTTCCTGGATACCTCCACCACCCCCTTGCCATGCCTACCCTATGACCGCACACACACTGACCCTGGTCTAAGGAAACCCTGCCCAGTCCCCGGCCAGCCTGGCAGCCCCTGACCCCATAGGCAACGCAGTGCTGAGGCACTGGGGCCTCCTTTTGCTCCAGACAGAAATTCCTTGGCGTGGAGAAGGCCCTCTCTGGAGTCCCAGGACAAATGGGCATTGGAAGGGCTGTGTCACCACTGAGAGGGGTGCGTGTCTGTCTTTACATTTACCCTGAGTGGGCGTTCAGAGCTTTCTGTTCGATTCTCAAAGGCCTTCAATACTCTACACAGGATGAAAACCAAGTTGTACATTGATTGCCTCTTTATGGGTTTTCTAATTTACAGTCGAAGGCTGGGAGTCAGCCAGCTCTTGGGAAAACGGCAGCCTCACCCTCCCTGAAAGCTCAGGCATGGGTACAGGGTGTCCTCTCTCTAAATGGCAGAGCAAGAGGGAGGCAAAGCTAAAGATGAGAGGTAGAGCGACGCAGATGGGCAACCCAAGTGTGCTGGGTGGAATAGCAATGCCCCCAACATTCATGTCCTGCCCCAGACCTCAGAATGTGACCTTACATGGAAATAGGGCCATTACAGATGTGATTAATTTCAGGTTATACTGAGTGGGGTGGGCCCTCAATCCAGTATGGCTGGAGTCCTTATTAGAAGAGAGGAAAACGGACGCAGAAGACACCGAGGGGAAAACACCGCGTGAAGATGGAGGCAGAAATGGGCGTGATACACCTACAAGCAGGAGACGCACAGGATTTCCGGCAGCCACCGGAAGCCAGGAGCGTGGCCCGCGGCAGACCCTCGGTCAGGACCTCGGCGGGAGCCCACGCTGCTGACACCTTGAGCTCAATGCTGGCCCCAGAACTGTGAGAGAAGACATCTCTGTTTTAAGCCACTCACTCGGTGAGTGGTACGTTGTCACAGGAGCCCCAGGAAACGCATACACCAAGGTAGGGGTGGCAAACAGCAGAGCTGAGCCACGGCTTCCGGGGAGACCCTGAAGCCCCCACCGAGTCCCCAGCACTCAGCCCCTGAAAGGGCCAGGCCCCTTTGGGTCAAAGAGTCTGCCCTGTGCTCACTCAGCTGTGCAGGCAGCTTCCAGCGCGGAGAGTTCCCTAATAAACAGGCAAACCAAACCCGTGTTCCCAGCAGGCCCTCGAGTCACCTGCCACTTGGCAATGAGAGGACGTCAGCCCAGTTCCTGGCTGGAGGCTCTGACAGGCGCCCATCTGCTCCGGAAGTGCCCGGCCTGGATAAACAGAGCCAGGCTCTGCCTCCCACGGCTGACCCAGCCAGGTCAAGCGGAAGCCCAGGGCCTCAGGCCTCAGGTCTCCCAGGGGTCACTTTCCACCACGACCCGGTCACAGCTGGCTACTCCAGCAGGAAGGGTCATCCCTGGAAAATGGCAATGAAGAAGGGGGAAAGGAAGAGTTGGAGACCTACCCCCCAGGCCACTTCCCTGGATCTCTGCTGGGCCCAGGGTCACTGCCCCTCCCATCTGCCCCCCTCCTCACTCACGCCCACATAAAGCCATCTGCCACCCTCGCCCCCTGGCAGGCACCACAGCCTCATGACTCAGCGCCCAGCCCAGAGCTGCTCTGTGGGTGGCCACTCCGGAACCTTTCGGGGAGGGAGGTGCTGGGAAGGGGGTATAAGTGGGGGTGGGTGGAGGGAGAAGACACGTGGAGACCCACAGAGCACCAAACCCTGACGGTGCTGCCTTCATCCAGGTTGTCAGGCCACCACCTCTCCAGCAGAGGTGTTGCCTAAAATATCACGGCCTAATTGAAATGCACCTGCCCAGTTCCTTTTTCCCTCCAGTTTTCCCCACCCGTTCTCCAGGTCCTGACCCCAGGCCATGCTTCGACCCT
The DNA here is from genome assembly GCF_001604975.1 of Cebus imitator. Lineage (NCBI taxonomy): Eukaryota > Metazoa > Chordata > Mammalia > Primates > Cebidae > Cebus > Cebus imitator. The sequence goes on along the minus strand of NW_016107574.1, from coordinate 1,002,295 downwards.
TTCCCCAGTTTCATCCTCACTTCTTCCTGTGCCTTCCCTACCTTCTTGCAGCCCCTGGAACACATCCAAGGAACAATATGTTCACCCCACACACCCTTGAGTGGATAAAGGTCCACAAAGGAATTAGAGACTTCGTGTCATTCTTTGAGCAAGGGGCTTGACCCCAAGTTCCCATCCCAAAAAACTTGTGGTAATGGTAACACTGAAGGTGCCATTCTGGGGAATGGAGAGAGTGAGGGTGGAGGATGTCACTCCCACAGTGGCAGGGCAAGGGACAGGTCCTGCCCCAGGAATCTTGGGCGGGTGGCTCCAGGTTCCATTTTGAGTGAGGAGTTCTTTACACCTGCTGCTTTCGCTCAAGGTGGCTTGGCTCCTAGAACTTGGCTCTCAAGGAAAAACATGCAGGCCAGGCCTGTCCCACAGCTGGAAGATCAGGATTTGAGGCCAGGCCCCAACCCCAGGGATGAAGATAGGGCCCGAGTTCCCAGTGCTCTGGGAACCTGCTGTAGGGGCTGTCTGCTGCTGCTGAGACCCATCCAGAGGGTCACTGCCCCTCTAGAGTCCCTCAGGCCAGAAGAGAGGCGTAGCCACCTGACCTCATAGCTGAAGAGAGGTCCTCAGAATTTGGCCTTGGTTCTGTCCCTTCCCAGGTAACCCCTGTGGGGTCAGATTCTCCTGGAGAGCCGGACAAGGGTGTCCCTACTTCTTCCCAGCCCTGTTCCCTCCTAACCAAGTCTGTGGTCTCCTTTCATTTCCTAATGGTTGTTTTAACTGCTGGGAACCAGAAGGAAACAGGCCCTGACTAACAAAAATAAAGAAACCTGGGAAATTTCGAGAAACTTCAAAATTGTAGCAGGAAGAGCCCAACCACATTTGAATCCCAGTTTTGCAGCTATGTGTGAACCCGAGCAAGACACCCTCTCTGTGGCTGGGTTTCCTCAATTCTACAAAGGGGATAACAAGGGGATAACCTGCCCCAGAGGACGGTTGTGACGCTGAAATGAGGCAGAGAATTGTGAAAAGGCACAATTTGAGATAGTCTGGCTCCTTCCTTTATGGAAAGGGATACAGTCCAGTAATAGCAGTACTTAATTATAATCATGGTGACCGTTCCTTTATGTGTTCTGTGTTGACATGAGCGTCAGGCATTGTGTGGAGGGTTCTGGCTGCGCTAACCTCCCTAAAGTCTGTGTACTTTGATCCAGTCTTTCTTCCCACAGTCTTTTTCAGGATACAGTTCAACTCCCCCAGAGGCACCCCCTTCCCGAATTTACAGCCTCCCTTTCCCCCTAGGTATTGTGCTGTTTTCCAGCCCACCCCTTCCCCTCGACTCCAGGGAGAGTCTCCCAGGAACTTGTCCTGCTTCCCAGAGCAGGAAGGTGGGCGGAAAGCAGCCCAGCTGGAAAATCAGAATACATGTTTCCATACAACTTCTTCAGAATGATAGACTTCTAGAACAAACAAAAAACTCCATTCAGGACCATAAATCATTGCCCTGCCTAAAACCCTCCTAGCCATCGCTGTTGGGATCCACTCCAAGCCCATTGCCGTGGCTATGAGGCTGTCTTCCTCGCCTCTCCCACCACTCCTCATCTGCTCTGCTCCAACCATACTGATGGTCCTCTTCCTCAAAGAGGACAAGCACATTCTTGCACCGGGGCCTTTGCATTCACTGTTCCCCTAGCATGAGACCTGTTCCCCCAGACCTTTATGAGCTGTGTCTCACTGTTCAGTTCTCAGTTCAGTGTCACCTTTCAGAGAGGCCTCTCTGACTACTCTAGGTAAAGACAAGGCTCCCTCCCCTGAATCCACCTCTCCCTCCGTCCCACACTACCAGGATGCATGTTCTTCACGACATCTGTCAGTCTTGGCAATCGCCTTGTTGATTTGTTTGGGCTCTGAGCCCTCTCCATTGAATGTCAATGACATGAGCACATGGCCCTTTTGGTAATGATCATCCATGGAGCATGACGTCAGCACTGTGGGAGTTTACCAAGTGAATGGATACAGTACATTCACTGCAAGTGCCGCATGTTGCTGGAATCTCTGCTGCTTACTTGCCGTGTGGCCTCGGGAAAAATCACATTTTCTGCAGCTGTGCAAGGGGGCAGGCTGGGAGTACCAGGGCAAAACACAGACAGCTCCTGAATTATGCCTTATGGTCTAGAAAGATCACTCTGGCGGCTGTGAATGGCTCAAAGAGGGCAAGCAGTTCTAAGGAAGCTGCGGTGGCCTGGACCACCGCACCAGCTGAGAGGTGCAGGGAGGTGAGAGGCAAAGACCTTTAATCCTAATGCACACGAAGCACTTAGCACTGAACCTGACACCCACTGAATTATGAATGATGGCCCCTCCAGAGATGGGGGCCTGAGGAGGAGGTGCTGGGGGCTAGATGTAGACGTGTGGCCACAGGTGGCAGTGACAGCGGCTGGGGAGACCGTGTTTCCTGGGCTTAAGGCTACAGGCAGCCCCCAGAGGCAGCAAGCAGCAGCCACCTCTGCAGAGTCCACATCCTTCTTTGGTTCTCTGAAGACTTGCTGTCTTCCCATTCTTCAGAGGTCATTCTTGGAGCCACTTTCTGTGACCTAGAAGCATTCTAGAAATAAAAACCTGCCAGTAATTAGAAGTAGCTTACATACTTTTTATATTCCAAAATTGTGTTTAAATTATACAAATGCATGATAAAAATTTCAAGTGCAAGAGCACACAGTGAAAGATAATTCTCCCTCCACCTCTGTCCCCCCTCCTTGGAAAAAATTCTCTGTTTTCTATTCATTCTTTTTCCAGAAATATTCTCAGCGCGTGCACACACACACACACACACACACACACACACACTATTTTTAAACATAAAAATAAAATAGCATATATACTACTTTGTACCCTTTTTCACACACAAAATAATATTTCTTGAAGATCATTTCATATCAGTCCATGGATCGCAATCTCTTTCTTTTTAGTGAGTACATAGTATACCATAGAATGGTTGTGTTAGAGAGGAAAGTGGGCATATAGATGGTTTCCAGGATTTAACTACTATAAGCAATGTCACCAAAAAAAACAAAAACAAAAACAAAAAAACCTCTGCATATATAATCTTTGGTATTTTCATTGCATAAATTCCTAGAAGTGGAATTCATGGTTCAAAAGATAAATTTCATTTTTTGTTTTCATAAATGCTGACAAAGTGCCCTTGAGAACAGTTGCATTATGTCACTCTCACCCCCACCCCCAGCTGCCTCTGAGGCCATGCCCTCTACGATGTCAACATACGCATGGTCCAAATGTTTCATCTTTGTCAATCTCATGACACCTTATAATATTTTGGGTTTTTTTTTTTTTTTTTTTTGAGTCAGAATCTTGCTCTTTCACCCAGGCTGGTATACAGTGGCTTGATCTTAGCTTATTGCAACCTCCCCCTCCTGGGCTCAAGTGATACCTTAGCCTCCTGAGTAGCTAGAACTACAAGCACATGTCCCCACACCTGGCTGTGTGTGTGTGTGTGTGTGTGTGTGTGTGTGTGTGTGTGTATTTTTGATAGAGATGGAGTTTCGCCATGTTGGTCAGGTTGGTTTCGAACTTCTGGGCTCAAGCAGTGCTCCCACCTTGGCCTCCCAAGGGATTGCAGGCATTAGCTACTACACCTGGCCCGTAATTGTTCTTTTTAAGTGTAAGCATGAGTAGGTGTTGTGGGTGTTATCACTCCATTTTGTAGATCAGGAAGCACATGACACCCACCCCAGGGCACAAAGCCAGTGGGGTGGAAAGTAGGGGCCAGGTGAGGGAGTGGCTGCCTCCACAGATACTAGGATTCTGGCGTCAAGACAGGGTACACAGGTCGGAAGCCAAGAGACGACAATGGTCAGGTTTGTAAGCCCACTCCACAAGGACCAGGGACACAGAACTGTCTATTCTGTACCCCTGCCTGTGCCAGCCTGAGGCCTGGATGTGGGTGTCGATTAGCCATACGAGGGCGATGGGAAGTAGGCCACTTGCTGGAGGAGTAGGGAGTTTAGGAGTAGAGATAAGAAGTTTCCTTTCTTCCTACACGAACAGGTTGGTGGCTGCAAAGCAGGAAAATGCAGGCTCCATTAAAAGGAGAGAGAGAAAAAGAGAGGCCCCTGTCGATAAACCACAGTAGCCAAATGAACCTAACTTTAGCATCCCTCTCTAAGCCTGTATGGGAGCCTCTTGACTGCTGATTCTTCTAATGGGCTCCACTTCCGTGAACTCAAAGGTAATGGAATCAGTTTCAGCAAAAACAATGTTCTAAATAAAGAAATACAATCAGAGCTGCTGACCTTCGACAGCAAACTTTTTACAGGCCTTGGACTTGAAAAGAAGTGAGGAATGTGCTCTTTGTGAGGGTGCATTTGCATATGCATGTGTGTGAAGACTATGAATTTCAGGCATGGCTGAAAACAATAAAAAAAAATTGTACCATGTTACTAGGACTTGCGTGTTTGAAGAATAAAACAACTTTAAAGGAAAATGTTGGTGTAAAGAGGGCAGGGAAACATGGCTGTTTTGAAACCAACATCAGGGCCCATATGGGTGTAGGATGTATTATTCATAGATAGGAATTCTGTGGGTTTTCAAGGCTGGCCTCCAGGGCTCATGCAATCCTCTCCTTCTGGGCTCAAGTGATCCTCCTACCTCAACCTCCCGAGTAGCTGGAACTACAGGCATGTGTCCTCGTGCCTGGTTATTATGATTATGATTATTATTATTACTTTGTATGTTTGGTAGATGGGGTTTTGCCATGTTGCCCAGGCTGGTCTCAAAATCCCGATTTCCTGATTTTTAGCAATCAGGAAAGTCTCCTAGAGTGCTCCAGCAGAGCCAGGCATGAGACCCCTAAAACAGGCACATACTAGAAGCTTCTGTCCAGACAGAGAGGGTTTGCTGAACACTGAGGGTCACAACCAAGGAGCCATGAAGGCCCCCAGGGGTCCCAGAAGATTGGCTCAAAGAAGCCCAGAGCCTTTGGCCATCACAGACAGTCTGAGATGCTGGTGTTTCAGTCATTCATTTTTCTGAGTGAAGACGGTCTCTGTGTTCTCCAAGTTTCTGATTGTCTTCCATGCCACCCACACACTCCAGTCATTCCACTGTCCCAGGCAGTCAATAAATAAATAATTTTTGAGCCCATTACAAATCAGAGACTGCGCTGTGGTACTAGCAGTGGTGAGAGGTCGGTGATGGGGGCTTTTGCAGGGGTGGTGGGGGATAAGTGGCTTTGGAAACAACGGGGCATTATAACACTGAAGTTGCACGCACCAATGCTCAGTAATTACTTCCACTCCCAAGATTATGCCCTGGAAACTCTTGCACATGTATGAAAAGCCTTCACAAAGACCTTCAAAGAAGCATTGTTCATATAGTAAAATTATGAAAATCCCAGATGCCCTTTGGAGAAGGAATGAATTGAGATCTATTCCCACAATGTAATATTATGCAGCAGTGAGAAATGAATTCACTAGAGTTACAGGCAATCAGATGGATGATGGCTGGGCACAGTGGCTCATGCCTGGAATCCCAACACTTTGGGAGGCTGAGACAGGTGGATCATTTGAGCCCAGGAATTTGAGACCAGCCTGGCCAACATGGTGAAACCCTGTTTCTACAAAAACTATGAAAATTAGGCCAGGCACAGTGGCTCATTCCTGTAATCCCAGCACTTTGGGAGGCTAAGGCGGGCAGATCACCTGAGGTCAGGAATTCCAGACCAGCCTGAAAAGAATGGTGAAGCTCTGTCTCTACTAAAAATACAAAAATTAGCCAGGTGTGGTGGTGCATGCCTGTAATCCCAGCTACTCAGGAGGCTGAGGCAGGAGAATCACTTGACTCCATGAGGTGGAGGTTGCAGTGAGCCAAGATTGCACCACTGCGCTCCATCGTAGACAACAGAGCAAGACTCTGTCTCAAACAAACAGACAACAACAACAACAAAAAAAAAACAACAAACTATAAGAACAGACTTACAACAACAACAAATCCAGAAATTTAGAATGCTGGATCCTTGTTTTTTTTTAATAATTAAAAAAATTTTTTAAGATGAATGAATCTTGAAACAAATGATGCATGAAAAAAGCGAGTTTCCAGAAGATGTAATACACTATGCTATTTTTTTCTAAAGCTTAAGAATAAGCAAAGATAAACCTTTTCTAAAGAAATCATATAAATGTCTTAAAGCTTTTTTAGAGCATGCAATGTTGCATAAAATTTAGGATAGTTGTTACCCCAGAGGGGCAAACAGAATGTGGGATAGGTAGGTGCCCACAGGTAGGGTCAATGGTTTTAGTCGTATTCTAGTTCTTGGGCCAGTAGTAGGTTACAAGTTTTTGTGTTATTATGTTTTATGAATCACATGTGATTTTTTTTCTAAATGAATGAAAGTTCTCTATGTTGCCCAGGCTGGCCTCGAACGTGTAGCCTCGCCTCCTCATGTGGTAGGACAACTGGCCTGAGCCACCTCAGCTCCCACATGTATTCTTTTATTTAAAAAAAAAAAAATTTTTTTTAAGGAAAGAAGTACTGCATTACTCCTGCTATGAAGAACAATGCTATCTGAGAAGCCAGAAGCACAAACCAACATAAAAGGCATTTTGTATGTCAAAACACAAGACAAGCTCTCTATGAATGTCTATACATGTTTGGACTTTTTTTTTTTAGACATTTGCAATATTTAAGGTGAAATTATAATTGTTTCATATTGTTTCCTGAAGATATTGATACAGTATAGGTCAAATGAATCACCAAAAGTATAATAGAAGAGGCAGTATGTGTATATCCTTTAGTATAGCCTATACCTTTAGAAACTTATTTTTTAGAGACAGTGTCTCACTCTGTTGCCCAGGCTGGAGTGCAGTGACACAATCTCAGCTGACTGCAACCTCCACCTCCCACGTTCGAGCAATTCTCATGCCTGAGTCTCCCACGTATCTGGGATTACAGTGTACCACCACACCTGACTAATTTTTGTATTTTTAGTAGATACGGAGTTTCATTATGTTGGCCAAGCTGGTCTTGAACTCCTGGCCCCAAGTAATCCACCTGCCTCGGCTGCCCAAAATGCTGGGATTACAGGTGTGAGCCACTGAGCCCAGCCTAGAAACTTTTTTTTTTTTTAAGTATCAACTGTAATTTAAAAGCTAAAGTTTGGCCGGGCGTGGTGGCTCACGCCTGTAATCCCAGCACTTTGGGAGGCCGAGGCGGGTGGATCACGAGGACAAGAGATCAAGACCATCCTGGTCAACATGGTGAAACCCCGTCTCTACTAAAAATACAAAAATTCAGCTGGGCATGGTGGCGTGTGCCTGTAATCCCAGCTACTCAGGAGGCTGAGGCAAGAGAATTGCCTGAACCCAGGACGCGGAGGTTGCGGTGAGCCGAGGTCGCGCCAATGCACTCCAGCCCGGGTAACAAGAGTGAAACTCCATCTCAAAAAAAAAAACTAAACTAAAGTTTGCAGTTTGCTCCAATGTACTCAAAGTCAAACTGGCAGGAGCAGACTTATAAAAAGATAACATACACACCTAACTTGGAAGGCTTATATTCTTATGCCATATTTTATCATCTGACTACTAAAAAAAGACACTGAATTACAATAATCCATCTCAGCATGCTTCTCCAATAACACAATGCAAACATCAAAATGTCTAATAAAGTAACAAGCCAAGGCAATTTTGTGCCATAAATTAACCCATTTATTATAGGCCAGTGATATCTCAAAGAGTAGAGGAGCCTCTACCGGTCTTTCAATTCCTTCAGTCTTCCAATGGCCGACTTTATCTGGACGCTGGAAGTGGTATTGTAGGTCCAGGCACCACCCGCTGCTGTCTTCATGCAGGAACCACAGAGCCAGCTCTTGACAGCTCGACCCTTCATCTTGGTTTTGCCACAGAAAGAGCAAGTGTACTTGGTGTGCTGGTTGATTTCAATTTTCTTCACCATTTTCTGGAGGGAGGCCCATAGTGGGTCCCATATTTACTAACAATTCCGACTTTCTTGGTGCATTTAGCCAGGTTGCTGTGAGCTAGGTCCTAGCCCAGGGAGACATGTTTGGACCCTTAATTGCAAGTGATCGAAACCAAATTCAAACTAGTTCAAGTAAAAGTACCCAGTAAGTAAATAATAAGTAAATAAATAAACTGACTCATTAATTGAGGTGGGGCTGGTGTCAAGATCTCTAGAAACAGAAATAATGAGCAGCTCATATTCTCTCTGCTTCTTTCTGTATATTGGCCTCATTTTCTCCCACTGAAGATAGGTAGCCTCTATCTAGAAAGGAGAAGAGAAGCAGGAATGCAGGTAGCTCCAGCCTGGCTTCCATCACGCCAGCTTAGCAAACCCAAGGAAAGAGAGGTTTTTTGCTCCCTATGCTCCATATAAAAAAATCCCAGGCAAGGATTGTGATTGGCTTGCTTTGGGTCACATGCCTAACCCTGGGCCAACAACCCTGGTCAGGAGAAAAGGTACTGTGTGATTGGCAGCCCAAACTAGTCTCAGCGAGTGAAGGAGGGGCTATTCCCCAGAGGAAAGGGAGTGCCATCCTCAGAGGAAGGAGGGGAAGGGATGCTGGAAGACCAACACGGTGATGTGCACTCCAGCGGCTCAGGCAGCACGAGGGAACAGGAGCTCAGGGAGTTGGGGACAGCAGTGAGGCTTTTTGGAAGAGAAGGTCCTGCCAGTGTGAACTGAAGGAGGAGCAGAATTTGGAGTCTTTCAAGAGAGAGAAAGAAAGGCAGCTGCTGCCAGACCCTGGAAGCTAGAGATTGTGTAATGCAGGAATGCCTCCAGGAGCCTCTGAGGGAGCCATTGCCGTTGTTCTGTGGGTTGGTCCAGAGTGTAAAAACCAATCCTGATGGGAGGGATTCCCTGGAAATGGAAAATAGGTACGAAGAAGGCAGAACACAGGATGTTGCAGAAGCCCAGGGGACGCCCCCACACAGGCCTGGGGCTGACTCAAGCAGACGTCTGGGGCCAAGGAGCAGGCAGACTGGAGGCAGGCTGGGAACAGAACACAGCCTTGAACCAGGAACTCTTCCTTCTGTGGATGGTTTCAATCTGTGATCTGTGCTGATCTGGCTCACCACCCCCAGACTGTAGCTCTCAGCAATACCATGCCCAGTGGATGCGCCGGAGGGGTGCCCTCAGCATGGGAGCAGTGCCCAGCAGGCTCAGAGGCCATTTTTACAGCCTAAGGGGAGGCTGTGACCCCCAGATCCAAGAGTTCCTGCATTAGAGAAAACCAGGATGGGGGATGGCGGGTGCCAAACACCATTAGATCAGCAATGTCGTGTGTCCTTTAAGAGTCCAGCACTCTAGAGTTCGCCCTGGATTAGAATCCCTGTTCTGCCACCTAACAAATAAGTGACCTGAGCAACTTGCTTCAACTCTCTAAGTCTCAGCATCCCAATTAGTAAAATGCCCCTAATACAGTAAGAGTACCTACCTGAGAAGTGATTGTGCAGCTCAGGTAAGATAAGGTTACGATTGGCACGACATTCTCCATTGAGGTTTGCCATAGTTACAGCCATGACTTCATTATTTAAAGAGTCCCTGAGGTCACAGTAGTGAGCCCTCAGACAGTGCGGACAGCCACCGAGAGGCTAGATGATCTCTTGTTAAGAGCACTTCAGAGCAAGGGTGTCCAATCTTTTGGCTTCCCTGGACCACACTGGAAGAAGAAGTGTCTTGGGCCACACATAAAATACACTAACGCTAATGATAGCTGATGAGCTAAAAAAAACAAACAAAAAAAATCACACACACACAAAGTCACAAAAAACCGCATAGTTTTTGTTTGTTTGTTTTAGATGGAGTTTTGCTGTTGTTGCCCAGGCTGGAGTGCAATGGCACGATCTTGGCTCACTGCAACTTCCGCCTCCCGAGTTCAAGTGATTCTCCTGCTTCAGCCTCCCTGGTAGCTGGTATTATAGGCATCTGCCACCATGCCCAGCTAATTTTGTATTTTTAATAGAGACGGAGCTTCACCGTGCTGGTTAGGCTGGTCTCAAACTCCTGACCTCAGGTGATCCACCCACCTCAGCCTCCCAAAGTGCTGGGATTATAGGCATGAGCCACTGTGCCTGGCAAAAGTCTCATAATTTTTGAGAAAGTTTATGAATTTGCTTTGGGCCGCATTCAAAGCTGGGGTTCATGCAGTCCTCTCAGAATCTCTGCGTGGGACTGAGGCTAGCCAGCTGGTACTTGGGTAGAAAATCTATCTGTTGATCAATAAACCCAAGCCTGTGGGCTGTAGGTTGGATAAGTAGCTGGCACTATAAGCATGAGCCACGATGACCAGCTCCACTGCCCTTTTATGGTCTCTCTCTCTCTCTCTCTCTCTTTCTTTTTTTCTTGAGACAAGGTCTCACTTTGTCACCCAGGCTGGAATGCAGGGATGTGATCATGGCTCACTGTAGCCTTGACCTCCTGGGCTCAATGAATCCTCCCACCTCAGTCTCCTGAGTAGCTGGAACTAAAGGAGCGCGCCACCATGCCTGGCTAATTGTGTGTGTGTGTGTGTGTGTGTGTGTGTGTGTGTGAGAGAGAGAGAGAGAGAGAGAGAGAGAGAGAGAGATAGATAGTGTTTCACCATGTTGCCCAGGCTGGACTCAAACCCTTGGACTCAGTAATCTACCTGGTTCAGCCTCCTAAAGTGTTGGGATTACAGGTGTGAGCCACAACTCCCAGCCTATGGTCTTCCTCTCATCGCCCTCTGATATTAATTAATGTACATTACCTATGTCTGATCCCTCTCTGGAGTATAAGCTCGCTGAGTACAGAGACCTGCCTCACCATGGTCTCCCTAGCCTAGCCTGGCACATAACAGAGACTGAATTATTTATGAAATGAACAAAGAATGACCTTTAACACTCAGATCTTGCATTTCAACCGAGGCTCAAAGAGATGGAGTTTGTCCAGGGACTACAGGCTCTGAGCCCTCACGTCTCCCATGGCCTTATTTCCATCTGGCTTCTCTGGGGTCCTGGAGGCGAGGTCCTGGTTCAGGTCAAGACATGGAGACTTCAGAGCTGGGTATCACCTCTTCGGCCCTCATTGCAGCCTAGCCCTCTCTGGGGTTCATGCAGTCCTCCCAGAACCTCTTCGTGGGACTGAGGCTAGCCAGCTGGTGCTTGGCTAGAAAATCTATTTGTTGATCAATAAATATTTGCAGAGAGCCTCCTGCAGGTTTACCCCAGGCCTAATGTGAAGGCAGAGTGCCTTGAAATCTGCTACTAGGGAGTGTCCTGGGATAACCTCGTAGAGACCAGGCCTGTTGAATTCCCCAACTGTCCCGAAGCCTCCTCCATGACACTTACTGGGTGGTATAAAGTCTAACCCTAAGTGACAATTTATGATTTCACACTGAAAAATGTTAATGGCAAACAGTGTGACATTCCAGTTTGCTGGTTAGCATGACCCTTTCCCCTGATGGCCAGGGTTTTTCAAGGTATGGTCTGTAGATCCTCTGCAATAAACTATGAGATGTTTGTAAAACAATAAAGCAGATTCCTAGCCAGCCCAGACTTGCTGGTTTGGAATCTCTGCAGTGAGTCTTAAAATATGCATTTATCTCAAAAGTGTATCACCGGTAGGACGTCACACAACTAGTAATTGGTAGAGAAAGATTTAACCCAGACAGTTGGGCTCCAGAGCCTGTCATCCAATACTTCTTGCGCCTATGACCTGCCAGGACCTTTCTGAGGACTCGGAATTCAGCATTGTAAAACCAGACAAAAATCTCTTCCCTTAAGGAACTTACATTCTATGGGGGAAATGTATCATATGAAATGATAATCGTTTCTGCAAGGTCTGCTAGGAAGTAAATGAAACAGATTGTAAGTGCATAGAGAAAAAAGGTAAGAACACTGTGGACTGAAGCAGTCAGGGAGGGCTTCCTTTAAGAGGTTTCATTGGCATTGCCTTCCTTGTTGAAATCAACTACAACAAGACCTCTTAAAGACTTCGATTTTCTCCCTTACTCCCATGACCAATGCTGAGGCCCTAGTGTATCAGGCACTATTCCTATGTTCACAGCACCTTGACCAGGGTCTGCAGGGAAGATGTGGGAGTAGAGAAATGAGCCAGGAGGTGCAGAGAGGCAATTATTAGTAGTGGTGTTATTTCAAGCAAAATCATTGTTTTGGAATTCGGTCCTGACCTGCTTTTCTCATGTTGCATTATCCTAAGCAAATTGATTAATCCTTTGAGCCTCGGCACCTGAATCTGT
>NW_016107574.1:980307-989886 GCF_001604975.1 Cebus imitator | reverse complement strand
CTGTCAAATAGTCCTCAGCCAAGACGAGGGGAATGGCAGAAAGAGCAGTACCCGGGGGACATCTGGATCTTCAGTTCCCTGCTGGCGTCATTTTTATTTTTTGTCTTTTTGAGACAAGATCTGGCTCTATTGCCCAGACTTGAGTGCAGTGGTGAGGTCTCAGCTCATTGCAACCTCCGCCTCGCGGGCTCAAGTCATCCTCCCACCTAAGCCTCTCAAGTAACTGGAACTATAAGTACACACCACCACGCCCAGCTAACTTTTGTATTTTTTGTAGAGACAGGGTTTTGCCATGTTGCCCAGACTGGTCTTGAACTCATGAGCTCAGGCAATCCGCCTGCTTTGGCCTCCCAGAGCACTGGGATTACAAGTGTGAGCCACTGTGCCCGGCCATTCCGCTGGTGTTATCTTAAAGAAGTAATCTGGACTGGGTGTGGTGGCTCACACATGTAATCCCGGCACTATGGGAGGCTAAGGTGGGCAGATCATGACGGCAAAAGATCGAGACCATCCTGGCTGACATGGTGAATCCCTGTCTCTAGTAAAAATACAAAAAATTAGCTGGTGTGGTGGTGCATGCCTGAAATCCCAGGTACTAGGGAGGCTGAGGCAGGAGAATCGCTTGAACCTGGGAGATGGAGGTTGTAGTGAGCCAGGATTGGGCCACTGCACTCCAGCCTGGGTGACAGAGTGAGACTCCATTTCAAAAAAAAAAAAAAGTAATCTGATCACTCTGAGCCTCAGTTTACTTATTCATAAATGGGACTTAGAGCTCCCTGCCAGGGTTATTGTAAGGTTTGAAAGCACAGATAAAGTCTCTAATTTGGTGCTTGACACTTAGTATGAGCTAAATAAACATTTCCGTCCCTTTCCCATTTTCCTCCCCACCTAGCCTGGAGGCACCTGAGACGGCCTGATGGGAGTGCCCCTCAGGGTGACAGGGTCTTTGGACTTTCACTCAGGAGCAGGCTTATCCAGCTCAGGCCTCACCCTAGTCCCTTGGGCCAAGCTAAAGATTCTCTCTTTAGGAGAGAAAGGCCAGCTGCCAGGGTTTCCCTGTTTCAGGCAGAGAGGACAGGAATTAATCAGGGGCCCTGCGGCTCACTCTGGGCTGTGAGGTGATTCGAAGCCTCTCAGATTTAAGTTCCAATTGTAGGCTGAATGCTCTCAGGGTTCCAGTGCCAGCCTCTACCCTGGGCTCAGGCCAATACAGCCTGCCTGCTGCCCACCTGTCTTTCCACCTGGATGTCCGTGAGGCCAGTGTGTCCATTTCCTATTGCTTCCGTAAAAATGACCGCAAAGTTAGTGGCTTAAAACCAACCACACGAATGCATTATTTCACAGTTCTGGAGGTCAGAAGTTCTAACTGGTTTTTCACTGGACTAAAAGCAAGGTGTCAGCAAGATTGTGTCCCTTCCAGAGTCTCGATGGGAGAAAGCATTTCCTTACCTTTCCCAGTTCCTAGAGGATGTCTGCATTCCTCACCTCGGGGTTCCCTTCCTTCACTTTCAAAGCCATTTCAAAGCAATGGTGGGTTGATTGCTTCTCACATGGAAGCATACTGACTCTCCTGCCTCCCTTTTTCCTTTATAAAACCCCTTGTATTTACACTGGGCCCTCCAGGATAATTTCCCATCTCAAAATTCTTGACTTAAACAGATTTGCCACGTGAGGTCATACATTCACACGTGCCATCTTGAGAGGACATTATTCACCCCGGGAGCACACCAGAACGCTTGACTTTGCCACCCCAACCTGTTCTTCCTCTGTCTTTCCCATCTCAGAAAATGGCACCCCCATCTACCTAACCCAAACCGGGGCATCCTGCGAGATTCCTCTTTCCCTTCTGCCCCACCCTGCCACATCCACTGTATCTGAAAGTCTTGTCTGTCTCCATCTCTCAGCTTCCTCTTCTATTATCTTTATCCAAGACCCCACGACCTGTCACCATGACCATGGCAGTAATTCCCTAACTGGTCTCTGCTTCCACTCGGTTCTCCCTACAGTCCATTCTCCAAGCAGCTGGGGATCTTTCATCATCACCCTGCTTAAAACCCACCACTGATTTCCCATCTCGGTTAGAACCAACTCTAATCTCCTCACCATGTGAGGAAGGCCCTGCATAATCCAGCCTTGCCAATATCGCCCAGCTCATCTCCTCTCTCTCTCTTGCCCACTAAGTTCCAGCCATAGTTGCATCTGTGAATCCTCAAACAGGCCACAGTGGGCCGGGTCTCAGGACTGGAATGCCCTTTCCCTGATTCAGACACAGCTGGCTCATTTTGATTAATCCGTTGTCAGTTCAGATGACATCTTCTCAGAAAGGCCCCTCTGGCTTCCAGTTCTAATTGCCCTCCGTCTTTCCCAGCCACCAAAGAAACTGGCTTTGGTAAGAGTTTATTTGTGTTTTACCTGTCTTCCCCACTAGAAGGAAGCTCTATGACAGCAGGGAACTCATTTACCTTGTTGACCACGGAATTCCTAGGACCTGAGCCAGTGCCTGGCACATAGCAGATGCTCAATAAATTAAATATCAGTGAACGCAATTTACAGAAAAAAATTATGGTCCTTGGTTTATGTTCACAAAAGTCTGAGATCTGAATGCATATCAATCAGCCTTCCTTGAATTCACTGAGCCCACTCTGTGCTGCTTTAGGGAAGACAGATGGTAAGAAGCCAGCCTTACTACTTCCAGGACCTCACAGCCCAGGAAGAAGGAATATGTGAAAAAAAAAAAAAAAGACAAAGTTGAGAACTCAAATACAAGGCCTTTCTGGTAAGCTCCACAGGGAAGGGGGCTTAGAACTCTGAGTGCTGGCAGAGTGCAGTGGTTCACACCTGTAATCCCAGCACTTTGCAAGGCTAAGGCGAGAGGATTGCTTGAGACCAGGAGTTCAAGACCAGACTGGGCAATGTCTGGTCCATAGTGAGACCCCGGTCTCTACAAAAAAAAAAAAAAAATTACCTGGGCATGGTAGTGCACACCTGTGGTCCCAGTTACTCAGGGGGATGGCCTGAGTCTGGGAATTAGAGACTGCGGTGAGCTCTGATCACGCCACTGCCACTTCAGCCTGGGTGAATGCAAGACCCCATCTCTTTAAAGAAAATCCTTGATTGTCTAGTGGTTAGGAAATAAATAAATAAATAAAAATTAAAAGAAGAATGCCAGACACAGTGGCTCACACCTGTAACCCCAGCACTGTGGGTGGATTACTTGAGCCCAGGAGTTTGAGACTAGCCTGCACCACATGGTGAAACATCGTCTCTATTAAAAAAAAAAAAAATAGCTGGGCATGGTGGCGGGCACCTCTAATCCTAGCTACTTGGGAGGCTGAGGCACGAGAATCGCTTGAACCTGGGAGGCAGAGGTTGCGGTGAGCTGAGATCGCGCCATTGCACTCCAGCTTGGGCAACAAGAGCGAAACTCTGTCTCAAAAAAATTTTTATAAAGAACCCTCTGGAAAAGAACAGATACTGCTTAAGGGGTTGGGAAGCCACAGACCAGGGAGAAGGGTCCAGAGAGAGCTCTCATGACTCTTTTTGAGAAGCAACCCCAGTTATTTCAAGAAAATTCTGTCTGAGGAACACAGGCAGCCTAAAATCCAACTTTTGCCCCAGGTAGTTTGCAATCTAGCTGCGGGGACCAGCAGCAGAAAGCACAGCGCGGCGTCCGAAGGGAGGCGGTGCAGGAAACGGCTGAAGAGCTTGGGTTTGGGTTCAGGCAAGCCTAGGTCTGCGTCCCAGCTCTGCCACTGACTGCTGTGTCTCAGTTTAAAATCTTCCTCCTTTGCCAGGTTGTGGTGAGACGTTTTTTTTGTTTTGTTGTTGTTTTTTGTAGAGACAGGGGTCTTGCTTTGCTGCCCAACATGGTCTCAAACTCCTAGCTTCAAATAATCCTCCCGCCTCGGCCTCCCAAAGTGCTGGGATTACAGGCATGAGCCACTACACCCAGCCTGTTGTGAGACTTAAAGGAAGATAATAAATGTCAAGTGTTCAGCACAGAGCTTTGCACTCAGTAAATGCTCAGTAAAAGGCAGCTATTGTGATTAAAATAAATAGGTAGGACACTGCGTGTAGGGCTCTTAGTGTTTTTGAGATTCTAGGGGCTGGAGGGGAGCTCAGTGTCTCAGTTATAGACCGGCCACAGGGCCAGTGAGTCTCCAGGCGGGGTCCCCAACAGGTCACTCCAGGAGGCTGAGGCAGAGAGTCTGTGGTGTGACCTAGATATATGTTTAACAAGCTCCCCCAGTGACAGGCCACTCAAGGCTGAGAACCACTGACTTCATGTGGCCATGGTTGGCAGGCCAGCCACCCCTGATTTTTGCCTGTCAAAGCACATTTGGACGCGTTTCTCTTGGAAGCACCACACCAGGCTGGATGCCTGAACCCTGCCTTCTGTTTCCTGGAACAGGGCTTTGCAAGGTGCAGAGAAACACCTGGTTTGAAGGTCCCAGGGGCTGTGTAAAATGCAGATTCTTGGACTGGATTCAGGCCTTCTGAATAAGAATCTACAAGAACGTAAGGCTGGGTGCAGTGGATCATTCTGTAATCCCAGCACTTTGGGAGGCTGAGTCAGGTGGATGACTTGAGGTCACGAGTTTGAGATCAGCCTGGCTAACATGGCGAAACCCCATCTCTACTAAAAATATAAAAATTATCTGGGTGTGGTGGCATGTGCCTGTAGTCCCAGCTACCCAGGAAGCGGAGACAGGAGAATCGCTTGAACCCAGGAGGCGGAGGTTGCAGTGAGCCAAGATTATGTCATTGTACTCCAGCCTGGATAACAAAGTGAGACTCTGTCTAAAAAAAAAAAAAATTCCTAGAAGGCAAGGTTTCATCCAAATACTAACCTTGCACTTCAACCAACCTTCAGGAAACAATTGGTGAAATGAAATGTTGACTCCTCTGTTGCGATCAAGTCGGTAATTAAGGGAGGCTGGGTTCATTACTCTCACAGAATCAAGATTAACTTCCCAGCAAAGCAGTGATTTTACCTGCTGACAGAGTCCTGCATAATGACTGGAAATCACCTGTCTTATACTTTCCTGCCCCTGAAGTGTGGCCCGTCCCAGAGGAAACCAGAAGGAGTCAGTGCCTGGGACCAAGGTCAAGGACCACCTGGTATTCCTCTCCCTATGACCTGGAAATCCCACCAGCTAAACACTGCCAAGCACCAGTGGCTTCCCATCTGGCCAAAAGTAAAAAGCTCAGATCCTTAGGATGGCTATAGGGCTCTTGGTGATCTCCCTCTCCACACGCCCTCCTCCACCCCTCTCCCTTCTTGTTACCTCTCTGACATCATCTCCTACAACTTTCCTAAGTCCAGACTTGAGCTTCTCAAGCTGGGCACTCTTGACATTTTAGAAAGGATAATTCTCTGGAGAATGTGGAGACTGGCCCGTGTATTGCAGGATGTTGAACAACATCTCTGACATGCATAACGCACGCTCCCATCCCAACCGTGACAACCCAAAATGTTTCCAGACATGGCCAAACGTCCCCTGCGGGGAGAGGAGCAAAATGGCCCGGTCAGAACCACTGGTCTAAACCATCGCGCCGGCCCTGCTGCCCTCCCTGCTGTTCGCGTGACTTCTTCCAGGTCCTCGCGCTTGCTCTTCCCTCTGCAGGCGTCTCTCCTGCACTGCTTTCAGGTCTTTCCTCAAATGTCATCTGCTCAGTGAGACCTTTCCCAACCATCCTATTTAAAATTACAACCCATCCTAATCATTCATAAAATGTTTCCCTCCTTAATGTTTCTCCGTCGAATTTATCACTGTTAGGCATTCCACCAGTCTTATGCATTTTTTGTCTATTTACCTCCATCCAGTAGGACATAGCTCTCTGAGGATGAGATTCTGTTTGTTCGATTGTTTTCTTTTGGTCTTCTCTGTCCACTGCTGTATCTCTGGACTTAGAACAATGACTGGCATACAAAAGGCACTCAGCTAATATTCAGTGGATGAGTGGATGGTTGGGACAGCTCAAATTCCTTCCTACTGCAGAAGCCTCTGGGTCAAGAGAGAAAATAAGCCTGTGTCACTTCTCCAGTGAATCCATGGTGTCCAAGATTCGCTGAAGCCATGGGTAGGGATGGACTCTATACGGGGCATTTGAGCACTTTACCTCCTCCCACACCAGAGTTTTCTCTCTCTCTCTCTCTCTTTCTCTCTCTCTCTCTCTCTCTCTCCCTCCTCTTTTCCCCCTTTCTTTACTTTCTCTTTCTTCTCTTTTCTTTTCCTTCCTTTCTTCTTTTTCTTTTCTTTTCCCTTCCTTCTTTTCTTTTTTTTCATTCACATAGTCTTGTTCTGTCACCCAGGCTGGAGTACAGTGGCATACTCATGGCTCATTGCAGCCTCAAACTCCTGGGCTCAAATGATCCTCTAGCCTCAGCCTCCCAAGTAGCTGGGACTACAGGTGTACACCACATTCAGCTAATATTTTTTTTTTCATTTTTTTTAGAGATAGGGTCTCCTATGTTGCCCAGGCTGGTCTTGAACTCCTGGCCTCAAGTGATCCTCCCACCTCAGCCTCTCAAGTAGCTGGAATTACAGGTGAGAGCCACTGTACCTGGCCAGAGTTTTATTTAATTGTCCTTCTTGAGAGAAGAGTGGAAAATTACATGGGACAGGGGCTTTCAGAGCTGGCTATGAAAAGCAGTCATTCCTCTCTTTCTTTTCTTTTCCTTCCTTCCTTCCTTTCCTTCTTTTCTTTTCTTTTTTTTTCTTTTCTTTCTCCCTCCCCTCCCCTGCCCTCCCCTCCCTTTGCCTCCCCTCCCCTTCTCTTCTCCCTTCCCCCTTCCCCCTTCCCTTTCCCTTTCCCCTTCCCCCTTCCCCCTCCCCTTCCCTTCCCTTCCCTTCCTTCCCCTCTCACATTCTTTTTATAGATGTATGTATCATGCATGTGCAAACTCATGTGCCCCTGTCCTTTGGTAAGAAATCTATGTTTATGTATATATATTTTTTACTTATATAAATAATAATAATTGTTTATCTTTTCTGAGTGCTTCCCGAATGCCAAGTATTGTGCTAAGTATAGAGATCTGCTCATTTAACCCTCCAAACAACGCTGTAAGGCTAGTTTTATTGTTATTGTCAACCTACTTCTACAGATAAACTGCAATAGCTTCAGTAGCGGATGCAGAGACAGATAGACTCATATCTGAATTGAAGCCAAACAAGACTGGGCATGGTGGCTCATGCCTGTAATCCCAACACTTTAGGAAGCCAAGGCAGGATTGCTTGAGCTCAGGAGTTTGAGACCAGCCTGGCCGTGCAATGAAATCTCATCTCTGCTTAAAAAAAAAAAAAGAAAAAAATGAGCCAGGTGTGGTTATAGGTGCCTGTGGTCCCAGCTACTCTGGAGGGTGAGGTGGAAAGATGGCTTGAGCCTGGGAGATAAGGCTACAGTGAGCTATGATCATGCCACTGCACTCCGGCCTGGGCCACAGAGCAAGATCTTGTCTGAAACAAACAACAAAAAAGAAGCCGAACGAGATGGTTTGACTCTGGTATTCCTCCCATTCCTAACCACTACAATAACTGCCTCTCTTGGAAGATATGCTCATATCAGAAAGTCAGATACGAAAGAAGGTAAACAGGTAGAGCTCACCACACTCCCCCAAGGAACTGCTGTTAGCTGATAACACTTCTATCAGCAGAATTTTTATACCAGTAAAATGTATACAAGTATATAAAAAGATATGAACACATACATCCATGTAGTTAAGTGGGGTTTTTTAAATTTGAAATTTTGTTTTTATTTATTTATTTTAGAGACAAGGTCTCATTCTTTTGCTCAGGCTGGAGTGCAGTGGCACAATCACAGCTCACTGCAGCCTTGAACTCCTGGGCTCAAGCAATCCTCCCACCTCAGCCTCCTGAGTAGCCAGGACTATGCTCAGCTAATTATTTTTATTTTTGCAGAGACGGGTCTCACTATGTTGACCAGGCTGATCTCAAATTCCTGGCCTCAGGCAATCGTCTTACCCTGGCCTCCCAAAGCATTGGCATTACAGGCGTGAGCCACAGCTCCCAACTTAAGTGAGTTTTTTATTTTTCCTACAATAGTAGTGTCAGACATTTTGTCTCACTTAGTTTTTTCACTCTCCAATAATACATTTTGAACCAGATCTTTAAACTCCATTAAGTTGTTACCTCCCTTCTTAAAAGCCTTACACGGATGTTCTGTCTGCTGGAGCTAAGGATAAGAGGACATGATAAAGGTAAACCTTGGGATGAACTGCCATTTTGCATAATGTGCTGGCTACAACAGCGACTGGACAGGTTTGGACTCTCACTTGCCCAGGGGCTACCTTCAGATGGGGTGTTTGCTTGTTACTTCTGTCCTTTAGCTTAGGTAGCTTCAAGATACCAACCCACTAGCTGAGAAATGAATAGGTTCATTTCTCTAACAGATCAGAGGCCTTCAAAGAAAAGCTCTCCTGGCAGCCCCAGGTAATCCTGGAGATGGGGCTGAAGGAGCCTACGGGCTCCTTAGGTTTCTTAAGGATTGGACCCAGGACGCATTGCTCATTTTCTAGGGATGGCCACTGTACTAGGTGCCAGACTCCTGAAAGCAGTTCATTTAATCTATACAACCCTATCAGGTAGATCCTACAGATGAGAAACTGATGCTCAGAGATGTTAGTAACTCACCCCGAATCACACAGTTCGTGAGGCATCCATTGAGCTGTAGCTTTCTTACTTATACCTCCTGGAATCACACCAGAAGGTTGGAGCTGTTTGAAGTCTTTTAACTCCAGGCCCTTATTCCATATAAATGAAGCACAGCAGCCTAGGGCTCTCATAAAGTTGGCTGCAGGCCATGCAGCAGGTGTGAGGAACTGGCTGAGGTTCCCCAGTTTTTCAAACTATATTTGCTATAAAAGACCTCCAGGAAAGGGGTGGAATTGAATGGAGTAGATTCTGCATCCTGAAGCCCCAGAGGCATCAGAATAACCGTCTTCCTGAAGAAGATTTGCGCACAGCTCAACGAAATTAAGCTGTATGTCAATATGAATCAAGGGCAGGGAATATAATCTATAGCTTCCCCCAAAGAGAAAAGCCCCAGCCTGCTGGTAGAGCTGGCCTTGGCAGGCGGTGGGAGGAATGGGGATACTGTTAGAGAACTGAGCCTTCGTATACACCCACTCCCACCAGCTCTTCGTTTTTTACCAACAGGGATGTCTTTGATTCTAGACCCTCTAATTAAATCCCTCCACCCACAATCTCCCAAAGCCAAAAATATAGTCATCCATAAGTACACTTTTTCCCTAGTCCATTCTTCTCAGTTAAAAACAAACATCAAGGCCAGGCACCATTCCTCACGCCTGTAATCCCAGGGAGTCTGAGGCGGGCGGATCATGAGGTCAGGAGATCAAGACCATCCTGGCCAACATGGTGAAACTCCATCTCTACTAAAAAGACAAATTAGGCAGGCATGGTGGCAGGTGCCTGTAATCCCAGATGCTTGGGAGGCTGAGGTAGGAGATCACTTGAACTTGGGAGGTAGAGGTTGCAGTGAGCCAAGATCATGCCATTGCACTTCAGCCTGGGCAACAAGAACAAACCTATGTCTCAA
>NW_016107574.1:961215-980142 GCF_001604975.1 Cebus imitator | reverse complement strand
AAAAAAAAAAAAAAAAAAAAGCACGCACACAAAACCCTCTGCCCAAAGGGGTGTAAGCAAGGATGCTTCTCGCGTGATTTATTGTATTTGTGAAAAGTTAGAAACTTGCTAAATGTCCTTCAAGGGGAGATTCGAGTAAATAAATTGTGCCAAATCTGTACTGCAGTATAGTCTGAGCACCCCCCACCCCCAGAAAAGAATAAATTGCATCCGAAGATAATAAGGTCACCGAGACCTACTAGTAACTGCATCAAACCAAGCTGTGGAATAAGCACAATAAATAACCAAAAATTAGGAAAGAATACGGAAGGAGTATCACAACTTCATAAGGAAAAATTTGAAAAACATAGAAAAGTTGGCAGTAGAATCACCACTCCCTCCACCACCTATTTCTGAAAAAGAACCATTGTCAATATTTGATGTATTCCTCTCAGGACTCCTTGCTGGATGTGGTCCTGTCATAGAAAGCGGTAGTCAGAACACAAGGGAGTGTGACCAGGGCTGAATTGCATGCAGCTTTCTCACTCCTACCTGGGTGAGCCTCAGTCTCCAAATCTGTTACATGATAGTGACTCCACCCTTCCAGGGTTGTTGTATGGATTAAATGAGACCAAGTATGGAAAGCACCAGCCGGGTCTCTAGGAAATAAGATTAATATGCGACAGCTATTGTTCATTTCCCTTAATGTTTTAACACAATTGATTCTGAATGTTCTTTGGAGTCTTTAAAAACATCAGATGGAATGGCTAGTTTTGAATGGCTGGATTCTAGTTTCTTTTTTTTTTTTTTTTTAGAGACAGGGTTTCACCATGTTGGTCAGGCTGCTCTCGAACTCCCGACCTCAGGTGATCTGCCTTTCCTCAGCCTCCCAAAGTGCTGGGATTACAGGCGTGAGCCACCACACCCGGCATGGATTCTAGTTTCTTTGCCATTCTCTTATGAGAAATGTTTGGGCTGCTTCCATTTTTACTTTCTTATAAATAGCTCTGTGATGAACACTGTTGTGAATATAGCTTTACCTCCCCCGCGTTTTGGAGATTTTCCTTAAGATCAGTTCCCAGAAGTGGAGTTACTAGGTCAAAGGGTAATAAACATTTTTAGACTTCATATACTTAATGCCTGATTGCACAAAGCAGGTGTTACTTACCTCTGCCCCACCCCACCTTTTTACCATTCCCAAAACCTCCCTGCCCCTCATCCTCCCTGGAAATGACACCTGGCTGCTTGCTACCTCCCACTCCCTGCGCTTCCGCCTCCCCTGTCTCCTTCAGCTGTAGAGCCCTTCCCCCTCCCTCTGCCTGAGTAAATCCTCCCTGGTTTTCAGCCCTTACACACCTTTCCCCCGACCTTCCTGTGTTCAGGAATGAAATCTTGGGCTTCTCTCCCTTCCCTACTCCTCCCAGGAATTTCACGTATTCATTGGGCAAAACATCCTACTAGGGACAGGCTAAGGAATATGGCTGCCGGAGCTTTAGGAGCTGACTCTCTGGAGAGAGGGAAACATAAATAACCAAATGTAACCACGAAAGATAGGGGCATTGACAAGTTCATAACAGAGAAGAGAGAAGGCAGGGTCAGCTTAACCTCATGCGCTTTGCTCTGCGAATGATACTTGTTGGTGTTGTGTGACTCTAAGCAAGTCACTTAGCCTCTATGAACCTGGGTGCCCTATCTGTACTCATCTCTTCACTGGGAAGCAGAGATTAAATAAGTTATTCAGTTGAACTTGCTTAGCCAGAAGTATGCAGCAGGTGCTCAGTAAATGTTTGTTTATGGTGAGAGCTTCGTATAGACTTGTGGGTTAATACACGGACCGAGGCTGTACTGGGAGGGTGCAGGTGGCCAGAGGGCTCACTTATCTCAGGGGCCTGTTCTTCTCATTTGGGGACTAGGCTGCTGCATGCTCATTTCTCCCACCAAGAGGCAGGTTTCCTGCAGGGTCTGGTTGCTTGGGTCTGAAGTCCCTAGAGTCCAGAAGGACATGCCAGGCTGGTCTTGAACTCCTGACCTCATGATCTGCCCATCTTGACCTCCCAAAGTGCTGGGATTACAGGCATGAACCACAGCGCCCAGACATGTTTTTTCATTTATTTATTTATTTATTTATTTATTTATTAAAGGTGGGGTTTCTCCATGATGGCCAGGCTGGTCTTGAACTCCTGACCTCTCAGGAGATCCACCCACCTCGGCCTCCCAAAGTGCTAGGATTACAGGCGTGAGCCACCGCGCCCAGCATGTTTTTTCTTTTAATGAGTCTCTGTAAAGTCGATTTTGGGAATGATAAAGGGATGGAATTGGGGGCGAGGGGGAGGTGACATGTACTTACAAGGAAGTGAGTTTACTTGTGGATCGTCTTTGCCTCTGTGTGTTAAAGTGATAGGACAGAATGTGCACACTGCCTCCTTTTACATCATTTCTCTGGACATGCCGCAAACTTCCTCCTGTTCCGGCTGCAAATCACTCTCCTTTAATAAGGAGAACTTTGCATGAGGCCCAAAGAACAGAGACCTCTGGGAGTGATGTCACCCAAGATTCGAGGAATGCCAAGGGCACCAGGCCGGGTGGTGCAGTTATTCATCCTCCCCATGGTCAAGGCAGGCTCAGAGCAGCCCCGTCCCTGCAACAGATGAAGCTCAAGGCCATGGTCAGGGTCAGGCTTGCCAAGTGTCTTTTGGTGGTGGGAATGGAGCAGGGACTATAACCCTCAAATTTCAGCAATTTAAAGCTGAGAGAATCGTTAGACACATCTAATTCAAACCTCTCCCCTCTTTTGGTAGACGGGAAATAGAGGCTCAGAAAGATTGAGAGACTTGCCCAAGCTTACGCAGCTCATGGCACAAATGATAAAAGTTAGGACTTGAACCTTGTTCTCCTGATTCCTAGCACATTGCTCTTTCCGAACCCCACAGGTACGATCAATCGCTAGCTCCTTCTAGGGTTACCTCTCAACCCACCTCACACCTATAAACACATAAATCATTATAATATTGACAATGAGCTACAATCTATTTTAAGTACCTGACATAAGCACCAGGCTAAATGCTTAGGATGTATTGTCTAATGCGAGCCTTTCAACACCTCCAGGAAGGTAAGCACTAGAATCCCTTGCTACTCAAAGTGTGGTCTATGGACCGGTAGAATCGGTAGAATCGGCATGACCAGGGAGCTGGTTGGAAATACAGTCTTAGCCCCAGAATAGGAACCTGCATTTCAAAGGCTCCTTGAGATTTTATGCGCAATTTGGTTTGAGAAGTGCTGCCATTAAGATCCCACTTTAACGGATGGGAAACTGATGCGTAGAGAAGGGAAGGAACTCCCACCGCAGATCAAGCGGTGGAACTCCACTTGGGCAAAGCCCTTGCTCTGAACTCTTGAGATTTTGGGATTTTTTCCCCACTAGTTCTAGGCCAGGAAGGATAGGATTTCAGACCCCCAGGAGCAAGGAAGATACTGATGAAAAAGACTATCATGAGCATTTTACAAGGTGTTTTCCTGTCTATTATTTTGTTTCTACTTTATAACTTAATAATTATTCTAACTTAAGAAGAAAGTATAATTTGGAAGCACTTAAGCCATGTCTCCAAGGCTGGCTGCACTGCTGCTCATTTCTAGAGCCTTTTCCTTTACTCCAGAACCCACTTACGGTTTCCCCAGGCAGCCTTGGAGGCAGGAGAGACGACTGTAGGTGATGCATAGATAGAAGTTTCCCATTTGAATTGTCATATATTTTACTTTGCACCACAAAAAAACAAAACCAAAAACAAAAAAATGAACTAGATTATCGAACCATAGTAGTAGTGCCTAAGACAGAATAAGGGGTTTGGGACATTTTCTTTTCTTTTTTAGATGGAGTCTCGCTCTGTTGCCCAGGCTGGGGTGCAGTGGCAGGATCTTGGCTCACTACAAACTCCGCCTCCTGGGTTCAAGCAATTCTCCGGCCTCAGCCTCCTGAGTAGCCAGGATTACAGGCGGGCACCACCACGCATGGCTAATTTTTTTGTTTTTAGTAGAGACGGGGGTTTCACCTGTTAGCCAGGCTGGTCTTGAATTCCTGACCTCATGATCTGCCAACCTTGGCCTCCCAAAGTGCTGAGATTTCAGGCATGAGCCACTTCCACCGCATTTTTTTTTCTTTTAATGAGTCTTTGTAAAGTCGATTTTGGGAATGATAAAGGAGGTGATAATACAATTGCAAAATCCATGAGGGTGGTAAGAGACTGGAGTCTGGGAAATGTCTCCAGACACCACAGTAGAGAAAAGGAGAGAAAGGAAAGGAAGCCAGCCAGAGGCTCTCTACCCAGAGGCTATTTACATTTAATGTTTAGTGTTCTCCCAGTGGCCCACCCAGGGTCTTAGTATGGAGTAAATACGATGTTCACTCAATGGCACAGACTCCGCATTTAACAAATAAAGACCTTAAAAAAAATAAAAAAAGAAAAGAAAAAAGAGGCCAGCACAGTGGCTCAAGCCTGCAATCCTGGCACTTCCAGAAGGCAAGGCGGGAGGACCGCTTGAGGTCATGAGTTTGAGACCAGCGTAGGCAACATAGGGAGATCTCATGTCTACAAAAAATTTTAAAAATTAGTGGAGCTGTGGTCCCAGCTACTCAGGAGGATGAGATGAGAGGACTGCTTGAATCTGGGAGGCTGCAGTGAGCCACGATCACACCACTGCACTCCAGCCTGGGCAATAGAATAAGACCCTGTCTCAAAAGAAGAAAAGGAAAAGACCAAGTTTTACTAACTGTCTGTAAATAGTCAGAATCTCTAGGGCAAAACAAAAGAGAAGACAAGTATTCTCCTAAACTCCTCCCACCCCAGCCGACTTCCTGTAAGCTTTTAAGGTTGCCTGAGCACCATCCATATTGGAGTCAAACCAAGGAAAGGAAGTGCTGCCTGGGAAGGCCGAAGCTGGGGGATAAAATCCTACTCCCATGCTCCAGGGATGGCCAGTGGCTGCTCTAGTGAGAAGGAAGTCCTGTATCTCTTTGCTTTCAGGTGTTTGCACTCTTCCATGTCTTCCTTTCTCTAATCTCTAATGCCGTCCAGCACACTTCGAAGCAGCATTTTTTTTTTTTTTTTAGATGGAGTCTTGCATAGTCGCCGGGGCTGGAGTGCACTGGCGTGATCTCTGCTCACTGCAACCTCCACCTCCCAGGTTCAAGGGATTCTCCTGCCTCAGCCTCCTGAGTAGCTGGGATTACAGGTGCCCACCACCACGCCTGGCTGATTTTTTGTATTTTTAGTAGAGATGGGGTTTCACCATGTTGGACAGGTTGGTCTTGAACTCCTGACCTCGTGATACACCCACCTCGGCCTCCCAAAGTGCTGGGATTAGAGGTGTGAGCCACCGCACCCAGCCAGCACTTTTATTATTATTATTTATATATATATTTTTAAGAGATGTGGTCTTACTCTATCATCCAGGCTGGAGAGCAGCGGCGTGATCATGGCTCACTGCAGCCTCAAACTCCTGAGCTCAAGCGATCCTCCTGCCTCAGCCTCCCACATAGCTGGGACTGTAGGCACATACCATCGTGCGAAGCTACCAACTCTTTTTTGTAGGACTTTTGAACTTTGAGTAAATGAACATTCTCTGCTGTACCCCAGTGTCATTCCAGGATCACAAGTAAAGGGATTTGGAAAATAAGCAAAAAGTCGTCTAAGAATCTGGAAAACAGGCATTGTAAGGAGCAAGGACTGTTACTTTAGAAAACAGAAAGTTTTTCTAAAGTGAGGAAAGTGAAAAGTGAGGAAGGGATAAGATCACCGTCTTTAACATTTCAAAGAGGGTCTAGATTTACACTGCATTTTTCCAGACCTGAAAGCAAAAGGTAAAAGACACACAGAAGTCAGTTTCAGCTACGTGACCTTGGCCAACTGTAAAACAGGGACAATGGATAGTACTTACATCACAGGGCAGTTGTGAGGATTAAGTGCTAAGGACATACCTAGCATCTCGTAAAATCCCGGATACACTTGTTTCCTTTCTTGGCCTCATTCAAAAATGTCTCAGGAGGCAGTCAGCTCCCCCTCTGGAAAATTTCAAGGTAGAATGAGAATTCCTTACTGCCAAAATTCTGAGCTGTGGTGCTGCCCATGACTTTTCATAAAGGAAAAAAATACTGGCTCACGTGGAGCCCTCGCCATGCCCCAGGCACGCAAAGAAGGGCTTTACATAGGTACTTCATTTAATCTTCTCATCAGCCTTATGAGGTAGGTTTTATTACCCTATTTTTTTTTTTTTTTTCAGATGAGAGAATCATTGCTCACAGAGGTGAAGTAACTTTTCCAAGGTCACGCAATCAGTAAGTGGCAGACAAAGACTGAAATCCAAGTGGTTACCTTCCAAAGTCTCTGCTCTTGATAACTGGAGAAATTCTTTATCAAATCTAAAATCCTCTTCTAGACCTGTCTTCTCTAATAGTCCAGGCTTTATTGATTTTTCTCTTCTCTCAAACTTTAGCTGTCAGTATAAAAATCAAGGCATTTAGCAGTTATTATTGTGTGAACAGCTTCTTGTCTCTCCTGTCTTACTGTAAGTGGGTCTAGGGATTTTTATTCTTTAAATATCCCCCTGTACTCAGTAGATCTTTGGGAGAACAGGCTCACAGGCTTCTAATAATTCTTTCTTTGACTGCCAGCTGAATTAGACAGAAGGTAAGTCCTGCTACCGTGTCATGCCTAACCCCATCTTTATTTCCTGTGCTGCTAGAGAACAGTCTTTTCTTGGCTGGAACAAATACTACAGCCTGCTCAACTAGCTAATATTTATTGAGTTCTTAATATGTTCCAAGGATTGCTCTAAGTATTTTATATGTATTAACTCACTGAATCTTAAGTACCCTATGAGCTAAGTCCTATTTTTATCCCCATTTTACAAAAGAGGAAACAATGTACCAGTGCATCAGCATTTGACTGAGTAAATGAATGACTGCTTTGCTGATGGATAATATTATTAGCAACAATCCTACAAATATGATGTTATGTTTGCATCATGCATTACAGCGTTATATACATTATGTCATTGTCAGTCATCATTAGCAAATAGGCAGGAACATCCCTATTTTATAGAAGAGGAACCCATGGCTCCAGGAGGGTGAGTGATTCTCAACAGTCACACGGCATGTATTGTCTGTATCCTTCAGAAAACTCAGTAAACAATGTATTGGTTCCATTCCAGGATCAGGGGGCAAGAGAGATGAGAGGGCCTCAATTCAGAAAAGGTACTAGATAAATAAATAGATAAAATCTAGTAATAGCAGAGATTTGATAGGAGTCCAGATCTTTGATTCCTAGTCTAGTGCCCTTTCATTTGTGTCAGGTGGCGGGAAGCAAGTCTTAGGTTCAGATCTGGCAGCTGCTTTGATTTAGGATCTTAAGCCAGAAGCAGCAGCGCCCGAAACAGAAAGCATTATTCTCACTTCTTGGCATTGCCCACATTTTCAACAATGAGCATACCTTCCTTTCATAATCAAAAACAAACAAATAAATAGAGCAAAATGCATCCTTGAGTGGGCTAGGGCTTGTAGAGGGATTCTTGGGTTTGCTCCGGAATGTCTCTGGGCCCCTGCATTTGTGGGCATTCCGACCCATCCCCACAAGCCACCTGGCCCACCTTATGGGCTGGGGAGGGCTTGATGGGTGGAGGGAAGCAGAGCTGAGGAGCTGGGAAGGACTGCCAGAAGGTCCCATTGAGGCTACATGAGTGGAACCAGACACAGGAGTCTCCAGGATTCTGCAGACCTGTGAACCCCCTGAATTGTAAGCTGCATGTTGTGTGTGTAGTTTCCAAGGAGAGGGCCCATCACTTTTGCAGAAGGGCACCCCATGACCTTTCAATAGGTAACCCCGGATTGTAATGATGACCCAAGACATGAGGGTTACGATGACTGGTCAAACGAGGGCCAAGAACCTTGAAAAACTTCTTGCCCCTCTGAAAATAACTGGTGAGGGGTGAGACTAATGAATAGGACAATGTCCTGCCTCATGGACTCACAATATTAATTTAGATTTTGCTTTTTTCCCTGAGCCCATTCTCACCCCTATTCCAAAGTATTTGGCAGACAGGCAAGAGATGAGTTGCTCCACTAAGCCATTCCAGTCTTAGACACTCTCTTCCTCCTAGACCTCTGGCTGATAGACGCCAAGTCCTGCGTCTATGGACTGTGCATGCCCAGTTTTCTATTTTGCCTTTTACCCAGTGTCTTAGGGCCCTGATTTGTGCTGTTACCAACTTTTCCCCCAGGTGCCTCCTAAAAGCTGGCCACTCTCAGGTCTCGGCAAGCACTGAATTACATTCCACCAACACTGATTCAGCCCTCACCATGTGAGGGTGTTGTGAAGGAGACACAGATGGTCAGATAAAGCCCCTAAGTCTAGCCTGGGAGACTGCAGGCTAATAGCAAGACAGATAACACTCACGTGCCAGGCTGGGGGCGGGGGGAGGGAAGTGAGAAGCCCTAGGAGGGCAACAGCTAACACGCTGGGGGATTAAGGGGTGGCATCCTGAGTGTGGACAGTAGCTCCAGAGCTGTGTGAAGGAGAAGGATTGCTTTACAAAGAATGGTGGTGGGGGGGGAGGGGTGATGAGTAGGAAAGTGAGAAACGTTAGAGGTGGGTTGTGGCCTATTGGGCAGAGCGAGGACCTCAGTGTTCCACTAAGGAATTTGGACTTTATCAAGACAGTGCGTAGGTGGCATTGAAAGTTTTTGAGCAGAGGAGGTGGGCTCTGTGCTTAGATGTAAGCTTAAGACCACTTTGCAGAGGATGAGAGAGCAAAGAGGGGAGGCTGGGATACAGGATGCTACTGGAGGGTCCAGTGGGGATGGGGGGATAAGGGGACCCTTCACAGTCACAGGCAGGACGAGCTACAGAGTTTGTGGGGGCCAGTGCAAAAGGAAAATGCAGGATCTCTGGCCCAAAATTATTAACAATTTAGTAACAACAGAGCATTAAAACAAGTAGGGGTCCCTTCTAAGTACGGGGCCATGTTTGGCTGCACGGGTCATATACCTGTAAAGCTGGCCTTGGCAGTGGGACTAGACAGGATGGGTCAGAGAAGAGCTCTGGGAAGCAGGGCCCCAGGACTTAGTGATCTGTCGGACGTGGGAAGTGAGGAAGCAGTCCAGCTGACAGGTGACCTTCCTACACCGGGTGCCAGGCCACCCTTCTGCTTTCTGGGCACCCTCCTTGGTGTGACCAACTCTAGCTTATTAACACGAATAAACGTCACCCACTCTTCCTTTTCCTGCTACCCTCACCCCAGACCTGCTCCTGTAGAGCAGGTACACCACGGCTCATGACTGTAATCCCAGCACTTTAGGAGGCCAAGGTGGGAGGATTACTTAAGGCCAGGAGTTTGAGACCACACTGGCCAACATAGTGAAACCCTGTCTCTTAAAAACACACACACACACACACACACACACAATTCTCTGGTGTCAGTCTCCAGTTCTCTCTCCCCATCCCACCGCTTCTAGCATCTCACTTCCTCAATGCGCTCCCATTCCTATGGCCTCCCTATAGCTGCTGTCACTGCCAAGTTCTAGCAGGCCCTTATCAGCTCAGGTCTAGATTACACACGAAATCCTCCCATCCATCCCCCTGACTCCTGTCTGGACCCCACACCCACTCTCAAATAAAACACCCATCCTGCACAGAGCCGCCTTAGAGACGTTCCCAAATGCTAACCAGATCTGGTCGCTGAGTAAGGTCCCTTGCTGGGGACTGCCCTGCCAAAGACTAAGATCCAAATAACTCAAACAACACAAAGCCCTCTGTTGCCTAACCCTGCTTAATCTGCTAATAAATGCCAGAAGGGCCTCAGTCTCCCACATTCCTCCGGTACACACCATGCTGGGTTTTTGTGTTTTCTGTTTTCTTTACCTCAAGCAGTTTCCTCTGCCTGGAATCTCCCCTCTTGCTTCGAAGCCTGGCTTACCTCAATTCATTCCTCGGAGTTGGCCTCAGCTCTCACCTCCTCTGGGAGGCCTTCTCCAGCCCACACCCCACCCTGCGAACCCGCTGGCCCCTCTTCCCCACGACTACAGGCCCTCCCCTCCCCTCTGGGCTGGGGGCAGCTGGGGCGGAGTGCAAGCCCTACTCACCATGGTGCCGCCAGCCCCAAAACAAAGTCTGCCCCACGTGGTACTCCGTGTACGTGTGTCTCTGGGCTGAGATGTCTGTGGGCGGAAGGAGCTGGTAACAGACAGAACATGCTGGAGGAAGAGCAGGTTGCAAGGAAAGCTGGTACAGATAACCCCAAAGAGAATGAAGGCCCCCGCATCACGTCTTCACCCAGACCCCACTGGCAAGGCGAGGACAACGCCTTTGGATGAATGCACCTGTGACCCAGAGGCAATCCCGGCTGTCCTGATGTCTGATTTGATTGCATCTGATTTCGGAATTGGATTTCTGCTTCCTTCTAAAAACCTCATTCTCTTATGTCAGTTGTCAACAAGCCCCTGTCTAGTGCGGGAAGGCTGTTTTCCATCAAGCAATCTCAGCCAGGCTAACAATAAAATGGTTGGCAGTGAGCTTGGGGGCAGAAACCTGTTTCCATCCACGTGTCCCCGCAGCTGGAGGAACTCTGGCACAGAGCTGACCCTCAATAAATGCTTGCTTAATGGGTGAATTGTGTCTGCTTCCCCAGGAACAGGGGTGGGAGGCCTGAAGCCCCTGGGGACCAGTGGGGGCAGACAGCCTGGGATTAAACTTGATCCACAGATAATCCCCCAAATCCAGAAGCCACCTGGACAACAGTTGGCTGAACTGAGCTCCGTCGTGGGATACATGCTGATGCTACTGCTGAGTTTGCCACGGGTTTCCCCGTACCAGAAAACGGCTCCTCAAAATACAATTTATTATTCTAATTATTATTGGAGAGTGACAGAGAAAAGGGCTGTCAATCCATTGAGGGCAGAATCCATTTAGGGAGATTAAATCATTTTTCTCACCGCACCCCAAATCCCGTTTTCACTTTTAGAAACTTTATTATGAAAAAAATTTCAAACATACAGAAAACTGGAGAAAACAGTATAACGAATCCGGCCACCCATCACCCATCCTCAGCGATGACCAACCCGCGTCCGACCTCTGGAGTCATCTATACCCCACCCCTCGAAGCAAATCTCCGACGTCCTTCCCTTACACGCGCAGCCCTAGGGAATCCGTTGGGGCCCTGACTGACTCCCCCGGCCCTGCTTAGCGCGGCGCCATAGGGTACTCAGCCCACATCCGTGAAGCTAAATGCCGGATCGTGCGGCGCCGCCCCGCCTCCCACGGCGCTTCCTCCTCGGCCTGCACCGTGCTGGTCACCGCGGCCCCGGAGCGCCTCGGACACCCGGCCGGCAGTCGCGGGTGATGGGCGAGTGAGTAACTTCGCTCACCGCGGAGGAAAGCGAGGCGCCTTCCACTTCCTCTCGCGCTGACTAACCCTGGCGCCTGCCCCGCGCGTCCCGCCGCCCCGCCCCCGGTAGGGCGTGGCCACGACCCTAGGGGCGGGGAAACACCCATATTTGGCCTTATATGGGCAGTCGCGTCACGGGCGGCACTCATTCACATAAAACGCTGCGCGGCCGGCGGAATCCCCGGCTTCTGGGGCTGCGAGCAGCCAGCCTGGGTGTCCAGCGCCCGGGGCGGGAACGCGGAGTTGCGCCGCCGCTCAGGCGCCGGGCGAGTCGCCCTCCCGTGCCTCGCCCGCAGGCACCCTGGCCGTGCGCACCCGCGGGGCGCGCGGCGCGGGGCCGCTGGGCGGCGGCGGCGGCGGCTGCGGCGGCATGAAGGTCACGTCGCTCGACGGGCGCCAGCTGCGCAAGATGCTCCGCAAGGAGGCGGCGGCGCGCTGCGTGGTGCTCGACTGCCGGCCCTACCTGGCCTTCGCCGCCTCGAGCGTGCGCGGCTCGCTCAACGTCAACCTCAACTCGGTGGTGCTGCGGCGGGCACGGGGCGGCACGGTGTCGGCGCGCTACGTGCTGCCCGACGAGGCGGCGCGCGCGCGGCTCTTGCAGGAGGGCGGTGGCGGCGTGGCGGCCGTGGTGGTGCTGGACCAGGGCAGCCGCCACTGGCAGAAGCTGCGAGAGGAGAGCGCCGCGCGCGTCGTGCTCACGTCGCTGCTCGCCTGCCTGCCCGCCGGCCCGCGGGTCTACTTCCTCAAAGGTGAGCGCGCGGAGTCCCTGCCACACTCGCCCCTCCCGCGCTCCCGGGTGCCCTCCCTGCGCCGGGGCGCCCTCCTGTACACCCCGGGACCGAGAGAGTCACCACCTGCCGGAGTCTGCACCCTGGGGCTTGACGTGCTCCTGGAAGGGCACTGCAAATGTCCGCGCTCCGAGCTCCCCCGCTCCCCACCCGCGTTCCTCGAAAGCGCCTGGCAGCCGGTCTGTCCGCCGGGCTGGGTGGAGTTGGTTATGCTGCGGGGGCTGCTGCTGCTCAGCAGTTCGGGGGCCGTCGGCTCGTGCTGGGCTCGGGCCCCATTTCCAGACGCGAGCTTCGCAGCTGTCGCTGGGGTCAGGGCTCGGGGCCTTCCTGATAGACTGATCTGGCGGGATCAGCAGGTCGCGACCCCCTCCCCGCTGGCGTGGCGCCGCCGTGTCCCCCTTCCTCTCGCCTAGCCCGCTGCAGTACGTTAGGCCGGTTCTTCACCGACCCCTCTTGCCTTTTTGACCTGACGAGTCCCTCCCTTTCCATTTCATTTTATTGCTTTTTATTGTTTTTCTCCGGCCTCTTCTCTCCTCCTGGGTCTTTCTCTAGCTCATTTGGAGCTCACACCCTTCCCACCCTCTTTTTACCTCCTGCCTCCTCCGCCCCAGGATTATCCCTGGGACCTGTCCTGAGCTGAGCCTACAGCCGGCCAGCCAGAAAATAGAGGTGCGCGAGGGCAAGGTGGTGTGGAGATTCTGCGGCCTTTGATTTGACACCTCCTGGAGCTACCGCCACAGGCCTGCCCATTTCACCTGCTGGGAAGATAACTTTGGCTTCTGGTGGGTGGGTGGGTGATTGACTCTGAAAGTCCAAAGCATTGGTTTTTCTGGGTCACTTCCTATGACTGCTCCTGCTTTGTATTTGAGTCCTTTGTAACCTCAAATGACACCCGGGGAGACCTGACCCACATGGAGAGATAAGGGCTTAGCCCCAGCAGGGCCCCAAGGCCGTGCCAGCCCTGGCGCGGACACCTTGGGATGTAACAGTGATGGGGATCAGAGCTCGGTGCTGGGAGCCGGCGCCGAGAGTTAGGAGCCTGTTTTAAAGCCATGCAACTTGAGTTTCACACACTCCGGGCCAGGAAGATTCTGGAGACAGTTCCTCTAGCTGCTAGCACCTCCTGCAGACTGTCCCCTGTTGATTTCCTGTTGAAGAGATAACAGAGGTAGATGGTAATCGTCCTTTTTCTGGCAGCCTAGCCCTCAGGGGATGGAAGGGTGGCCTTCTGACTCTGCCGAAGTTTCAGCGTGGTTCCTGATTCTTTCTCTTCCTAGCATGGTTTTTGTCTCCTGTTCTTAGGAAAAGTTTCTGCCTCCTC
This sequence comes from Cebus imitator, assembly GCF_001604975.1. NCBI lineage: Eukaryota > Metazoa > Chordata > Mammalia > Primates > Cebidae > Cebus > Cebus imitator. The sequence goes on along the minus strand of NW_016107574.1, from coordinate 966,624 downwards.
AGTAGCATGCAAAGGGGTTCCAGGAGACCCTGGTCCCCCCTCTGCTCCTCACGCTTCTCTAAGTGGGCCCCGCTGACAGTTTAGAAGTTATTGCCGGCCGGGCGCGGTGGCTCAAGCCTGTAATCCCAGCACTTTGGGAGGCCGAGGCGGGTGGATCACGAGGTCAAGAGATCGAGACCATCCTGGCCAACATTGTGAAACCCCGTCTCTGCTAAAAATACAAAAATTAGCTGGGCGCCGTGGCGTGCGCCTGTAGTCCCAGCTACTCGGGAGGCTGAGGCAGGAAAATTGCTTGAAACCGGGAGTCGGAGGTTGCAGTGAGCCGAGATTGTGCCACTGCACTCCTGCCTAGTGCCTAGCAACAGAATGAGACTCTGTCTCAAAAAAAGAAAAAAAAAAAAGTTATTGCCACAAAGTAGGCAGTTCTGTAGACTCAAATCTCAGGAAAACTGTGTTAAAATATTTTTTAAAAGAAGGTAACATACACAGGTACAAATTTGAACAGCATGAAGGCTGTGTGATGAGAAGCGGGTCTTCAGCACAGCTTAGAAACCAGTTCCACTCCCCACAGACAGTTGTCAACTATTTCTTGTTTACCTTTAGATAACTTCATAAATATCTTAGATTGATTTTGTATGGTCCCTGTCCTGCCTCTTGTACTCGCCTAGATCTTGGAGATTTGTCCGTATTGACCGTACATGTCTGTTTTACATTTAACTGGTCTCCTGTAATGGCCATTAGGTTGCTTCCGGCCTCACTGTTCAAGCAGTGCTGCAGATCTCCTTGTCCATGTGCTCCTGTATGTGTTGTGTCTTTCAGTAAATCATGAGAATTGCCAGGTCAAGTTATGTGCATTTAAAATTTCAGTAGAAATTGCTTCATGCCTACCCTTAGAACACTACTAAACTTTAAATTTTTGCCAGAGAAAATTTTTGTTTCTTAACTAATGTGCAGATAGGAGTTCAGGTTTTAATCTGGTGGCATCTCAGATCTTGGAGGAGGGCAGTGCCTTTTTACACTTTCCATAATCCTCTGTCCCCAAACAACTACTAAAATGAAATAGTGATGACTGAATTGTGTGGTCAGTGCTCATTTATATATAGTGTCCGTGCTCTCTCTGTTCCTGGTGATGTGGTGGTGATTGAAAGCAGACTCACTCCAAAAGAAGGCTGAAATAGCTCTAAGAATTGCCATGGCTTTTGAAACTCAAATGAGGCACCAGGGAGGAATGTTCTGTCTCTCCACACCTCTTATGGGAGTGGGTGAAAGACTGAGACCATCTAATCTGGAGGATTCCTCTGAATCCCAGCTTCAAGAGGCAGGGCCCTGTTTGTTTATCTGTCCCTCAACTCAACTGAGACTCTGTTGTCCTGCCTTATTTTGTCAACAGCAGGCAGGATCCAGCCCACACGCAGAGCACCTATCTGTCCTGAAGTGATCTATTTAAAGCCAAAAGATGCAGTAGCCTGAAAATTCCTCTTCCCCAAGCCTCATCGTGAAGTTTGGGAGGGCCCAGGTCATTCTTAACTCCAAATTCCCATCCAAAATCCTTCTCTCCTGTAACGCATACTGTTGGGGTCCAGGCACAGAAGTGATCAGGTGGTTTACTGACTAGGGATACCTCTTCCGAGGAAGCTGTGTGTCAGTGTGAGTCTGTGCCATTCTCTCTGACTGCTGGAAGGGAAGGGGCTCAGGGGGCTATAGCGGAGCATGGGAAGCTAAGCCGCCTATACCAACACCTTGCACCTCTGCTGTGGCCTCACGCTGTGGTGGGGAGCATGGTCGTTGAGGAGGACCAGGAGCTCATGGGCAGGTGCAATGGGCTGTTTGTGAGGTGACCACAGGGGAGATTTGGGTGTACAAAGTGGGGGAGGGGCAGTTCCAGCGCACTGAGAGGAAGCAGTAATGGCAAGATGACTCATTCTAGGAATTGGCTGCAGCTTCTGGGAGGGAGTTGGAGACTGCCTTGTAATCCATTAACCGTTTGTCTACTGCAGGGCTTTTAAAAAGCCAGCATCACAACACCCAAAGTCAGAGGAGAAAAAGAGGGTTCTTTGGAAAATTTGTGGTCTCAGAATGAATGTTTAATGGATTCAACTCCAAGTGAATTCTCTGGGCCAGAAGCAGATAGAAGTGGGTTTTCTGGAGGCCCTAGGAAATGCCTCAGGTTGCTCTGGGTTAGCAGCAAAGGAGTTTCCCAAGCAAGGCTAGCCTGTTCACCCTGCAGCCCTCAGCATTCAGAAGGTTCCAAGGCCGGTTTTTCATTTGGTTCTTCCCCACTCAGTCTAAAGTCTAATGGGCCTGAGAAGGCTTACTTTTATATGTGCTAGTTTCTGTGACTTGCTCAGAGGGTCGTTTTTACCTTAAACAATCCATTTGGAGAGGTGTAAATGTAATATTAAGGATTCTGAGTCATACATGCCATAAGTTGACTTATTGATGGGGGCGTGCAGGAGGAGTAGGGGAGAACTAAGGAAAGTGGGGATAATTAGAAGGTAGGGTGTCAGGAAGGGGAAAGAGATAGTTTTTGCTCATGAGGGCTGAGAATTAAATTCAGAAGTCCTCATTGTTTCAGTTGGTTTAGAAGGTAATTAAATGGATTGATGACTCCAAATTGGACCTAGAAAGGACTGTCAGCAGTGTTCTTAGCACCTTGGGAGTGAGAGGCAGTGAGGCTGTTTTACTGCCCGAAGTTGAAACCTCTTATCAGCCCCCATTTCCTTATGAATGGAGGAGGTTCCAACTAGAATCTTACTTAGAGCAGATGGGCTGGGGAAGAAGCCGCTTTAGAAGACAAGTCTTTCTGCCAATTAATGAAATTTTGCATAATCACACCTTTTTTTTAGATAAACAAGAGAAAATAGCCTTTGTTTTCTGGGTAGATTTGGTTAATATTTGCCAGATGCTAGATATTTTCTTTCACAGTTTAAGCTGCTTCTGATAGACACAAAGTTAATCATTGCCTCGGAACGAGTTCTTTTTAGAGGTTTGTGTGTGCGTATAGCCCCTTTCGGGTCTAAATTTGTTTGCTGGTTTTGCTCAATTTTTAATGACCAGAATCTATATTGGCTTAATTTTTTTTAACTATGTAACATTGAGTGTATTGATTAACTATTGGTATTTTCTGACAGCATGAGAAATTGATGCTTATCGTCTATCTCACCTTTTTGTTTGTTTTTGTAGGGGGATATGAGACCTTCTACTCGGAATATCCCGAGTGTTGCGTGGATGTAAAACCCATTTCACAAGAGATGATTGAGAGTGAGCGAGCCCTCATCAGCCAGTGTGGAAAACCAGTCAGCTACAGGCCAGCTTATGACCAGGTACGTGATGGGGAAGAGGTATCCTGAGTGGTATTCTGGGCCCCTGTCTCCCTTCCTTCCTCAGCACCTGACTGTTCTCTCCCCACTCAGCAATGATGCTTAGTTCTTTTGTGGATCAGGGTGTTGGCAAAATCCCCTGGCTTTAGGGAGCCTCTGTTGCTTGCCAGTTTGAGTTTCCATCCAAGAGTAAATGGGCTTCCTTCCAGCAAACAAGCTGACAAGAGCAAACCAGCCACAGGATGCTTGGCAGCTTCTGGGGAAAAGGGGAAGTGAAAGATACATTATTGTCATCTGGCTTCGGAGGTTCAGAGAAGCTTTGAAATACGGGTCTAGGTTTCCCTGAAGACATCTCAGAGCTGACTTTCAGGCTTCCTGTGTTGCTTTTCTTTGTAATTGTCCAGGCTCTGCAGTTTCTGCAAACCATCCCAGTACCTGTCAAGGTGTGTCTTGTTGTTACGTTTAACTGAAACTGGTGTGGGGGAGTGCTGTAGAGAAAGTCCTATTTGGGTGGTTAAGTAACCTCCTCTAGGGAGTTCTTAGGCTTACAGTTCTGCAGATACTGAAACCAAAGGAAATCAGAAGATACTAGAGGGCTTCATGTTTCTGTAAACTAGTGGGTTTTGTTTTTCTTCAAAAAATGAATGCTTTGCGATAACTCACTAAAGGGAAAAATAAAGTGGAAGGGGGTTACCTAGCACCACCAGGAAGATGAAAAAGCTGGTGAGAATCCAAATCTGGCAGAAACCAGAGATCAGAACCTGCATACCCATTTTACAGAAGGGAAGAGAAGTGTTCTGTGATAAGTGAGATGATTGATTTTTCAGAGTCCTGCAGCTGGTTCAAGGCAGCATGAGGCTTGGAATCCCTTTCTCTCAGCTCCCTGTTCTGGTTATTTTAGGACCTTGTTCTGTTTTCCATATGGCCTCTAAGCTAGACACCTGACCTGGTGGGAGTAACCTTTCAAACTTTTCACATGAACCAAGAACATACCCAAATCATAAGAAGAAAGATTTCTAGATGCTAAAATGCCAGCTCCCTGCCATGAGCAAAACCCTGTCCATGGGGATAAACTTTGAAGTAAAGCCAGGTGACCTTTTCTTGAATGGGCTCCTTGGTCAGGAAGCCTATTAGCTTGTCCAGATGCCAGGGTTAGGATTTTGTTTGTTTTCCTTTATTAAGCGTCCTTACAGTATATGACCAACCCGTGGCTTTCAAGCTGTGGACATCCGGCCTGGCTAGATTTCTACTTTTGCTTGTTTGTTTGGGTTGTGTTCCCCTCCATTTCTCAGAAAGTGAAAGAGAAATAAGAGTTGGCAGAATGTTGCGAAAGCACATCACGTCTTTGGCGAAGCGAGGGGTGAGAAGGCCCTGATGTGCCTTCAAGATTTATCTGGGGAACCCCCTAATGCTACTTCTTAGAAACGCTTCTGCATTAGAGCAGCCAGGTGCGGACGTGTTAACCTTTGGGGTTTCTGAAGGCCTTTGGTTTCTTCCTCTTGGTCTAAACAGAGGTTCAAAAAGGGAAAGAAATGTAGTTTCAGGGGCGTGTTGGGCTGAGCTCCAAAAGAAATTGGATGGGATCCCAGGTCTGGCGTATCAGCAATTTCCAGGCACTCGGGAGAGGAAGAGATCTTGAGTCAACCATCCAGCCTGCTCCTTAGAGGGCGAACCAGTTAGTGCCTATTGGTGGGGACCCATAAGTCATCAGTGGCCACGTGAATCTGTACTTGGAACTCTGACTCCTTTCCAAAGAACTTTCTACCACCTCTGCTGTTTTCCTGGTTTCTAGCTGGTGGTGATGCTATGCCCAGGGACTGGGTCCAGCTCAAGCCAGGACCAGACCTGCATGGATCGCTTAAAACCCTATGTCTTCCCCAGGGAGGGAAGCCATGTTCTGTTCATTCTTCAATCTCGATGACAATGGCAGCTATGTAATGTGCCAGGTTTTTTTGTTTTTTGGTTTTTGTTTTTTTTTGAGACGGAGTTTCGCTCTTATTACCCAGGCTGGAGTGCAATGGCACGATCTCGGCTCACCGCAACCTCCGCCTCCTGGGTTCAGGCAATTCTCCTGCCTCAGCCTCCTGAG
>NW_016107574.1:935150-961205 GCF_001604975.1 Cebus imitator | reverse complement strand
TTACAGGCACGCGCCACCATGCTCAGCTGATTTTTTGTATTTTTAGTAGAGACGGGGTTTCACCATGTTGACCAGGATGGTCTCGATCTCTTGACCTTGTGATCTACCCGCCTCGGCCTCCCAAAGTGCTGGGATTACAGGCGTGAGCCACCGTGCCGGCTATGTGCCAGGTTTTAATACATTCATTATCCCATTTACACCTTACCAATTATCCAGAGAGAATAGGTATCATCCCCTGTTTAGAGATAAAGGGTCATAGGTTAAGGAAGCTGTCCAAGATCACATCAGGCAGTAAGTATGGAGCCCTGGAACTTAACCAAGAGCTCTGCGATCTGACACCCAAGCCCAGGTTCATAACTGCTGCACCACATTGCCCCCAGGAAGGCTGCTCTGTAGGCATAGAAATTTGGGGAGGCTTCGAGGAGGGGATGCAGTTGGACATTTTATCTCTAGAGGAACAGAGGAAAGAAGGAAATTTTTTCCTTCCTGTCTACCTGAAATATTTGCCTTCTCATATTGATCACTATTGAAATGGAATCAGACAAGGCCTTGACTCTTATGCTAAGCAGCTCTGGGTTTAGCTCAGCTTTGCCACTGACTAGCTCTGACTCGGACAAGTTATTTAATGCATCTGAGCCTTAAGTTGCCCATCGGTAAAATGGGAATAACCTACCTTACAGATTTTGTTGTGAAATTGGTATGATGTAGGCGCATCTGAAGTGTTAAGCCCAGAGGCCAGCCATAGTAGATGCTGATAAAAATACCACCAGTTGTTATTATTATCTTTGTAAAGTCCTCTGTAATTTTCTTCCAAGTGACTGAACTGGCCTTTGCTTAAACACTTGACTTCTCAGGAAATGAAAAGCTAATGCTGGGTGCAGGGTAAATTGAGAATTGCCTGTGTCTGGCCCCTGTCCCATGCACCCTTCCCTGTTACGGATCTGACTGAGAGTTTCCATTCCACTCTTATTCCAGGACAGGAAATGGAAACACAGGAAGCAGATGGTTGGCATGGGAAAGGCTCCCAAAGACACAGCCACTGTCACCATGTTTCCCTCTCAGTCTCTAAGGGCTCCCATTTTTCTTTTTTTTTTTTGAGACGGGAGTCTCACTCTGTCACCCAGGCTGGAGCGCAGTGGCACGATCTCAGCTCACTGCAACCTCCACTTCCCGGGTTCAAGTCATTCTGCTTCAGCCTCCCTAGTAGCTGGGACTACAGATGTGTACCACCATACCCAGCTAATTTCTTTGTATTTTTAGTAGAGATGGGGTTTCACCCGTGTTAGACAGGATGGTCTTGATATCCTGACCTTGTGATCTGCCCACCTCGGCCTCCCAAAGTGCTGGCATTACAGGTATAAGCCACCATGCCCTGCTGGGCTTCCATTTTGCCAATCATCACGGGTTTTTCTTGCCACCTTTAGAGCACTGTAAAGAGACAGCCAGGGTCTAACTAGCAGTTTGTTTTAGCTTTGCCTCAAGGTGAATGGTCTCTGGTTCCCCCTTGACTAGAAACTGGGATGTGGGTACCCTACCCAAAGCGTGGCTCTGTAAGCAGGTCTCACCAGCATCCCCAACAAAACCCTGTGTGAAGAAGGTCAGAGGCGGGGGAACCCCCTCTGCTTGTGGCCTGACAATATTTTTTACCTAAAGATTCTGAGTAGGTAGTGGTTATTTTCATTTCTAAGAAGCCTACTTTTTTGTGGGTGTGGAGGTGCATTTTAACATCTCTAAAACTTGGATGCATCTTAGGATCAACAGTGTCTTAGGTTTGATGAAATATGCTATATAGGCTAGACTTGGTGGCTCACCTGTAATCCCAGCACTTTGGAAGGCTGAGGTGGGAAGATTGCTTGAGGCCAGGAGTTTAAGACCATTCTGGGCAACACAGCAAGAACTCATCGCTACAAAAAAAATTAAAAATTAGGCAGGCATGGTGGTGCATGTCTGTAGCCCCAGCTACGCGGGAGGCTGAAACGGTAGGATCTCTTGAGCCTAGGAATTCAAGATTACAGTGAGCTATGATTGTGCCACTGTACTCCAGCCTGGGTGACAGAGCAAGACCCTGTCTTTCCAAAAAGGAAAAGAAAATACGCTATAGAAAATGTCAAGGCTGTAAAGGAGGACACATACCATGTGAGTCCTGCTCCATTTTATCTATACGGAAAGCGAGACTGTCCCAAGGCAAAGGGGCTTGTCCTGGTACTCTCAGGGCAGCTGTAACTTCAACATGGGCCTGTCGATTTTTCCCGTGATGCCACATGGCTTTTCATCCTTGTCAGTGCAGGAAGGCCGCCGGCGTTTCCTGCCTCCTTGATATGTGCAAAAAAGCGAACTCTTTGCTGTGTGGATGTTGCTGTCATTGAGGCAGTCACACAAGGTAGAGAGTTGGCCAGGATGGAGATACCACCCACACTCAGTTGAAAACTGCCCTAGCTCTGAACCCTCTCTACTTGGAAACCAGAAAGGGAACCGCCCATCTTAAGAAACAAATAGGTCAGGGTTGTTTTTTCCTCTCTCAAATGAACAAGCTAATTCAATATTTCCTGATTATCCTTTGTCCCTGCCTCCAGGGTGGCCCAGTTGAAATCCTTCCCTTCCTCTACCTTGGAAGTGCCTACCATGCGTCCAAGTGTGAGTTCCTCGCCAACCTGCACATCACAGCCCTGCTGAATGTCTCCAGACGGACCTCGGAGACCTGCACGACCCACCTACACTACAAATGGATCCCTGTGGAAGACAGCCACACGGCTGACATTAGCTCCCACTTTCAAGAAGCAATAGACTTCATTGGTAGGTTTAGCCATTCCGCCTGTTATTTTGGGAGTCCCGTTGGGGCATGTGTTCTTGACTTTTGATGTCCTGTGGAGGCCACCTTCACTGAAAGACAAGTGTTTTGTATATGCAGCTGCCAAGAGGTGGAGCCAACATGGGATAAGCCCCCAAAAAGGTGGAAGGGAGGATTTAAGTTGCTATTAATAGGAGCTTTAATTTTCAAGATAAATGAATGAATCTAATTTTATGGCAGTACTCGCTGCCGATCTTGTGATTGTTTCTAGCTGGGCAGGAGCTGAGTGCATCCCTGCGTAATGCTCCACACCAGGAAAGTGGGGGGAAGAATCTCCCTAACCGTGCTTCTACGTAGGTTGGGTTTATTTTTAAAACCAAACAGAAGGATTCAGAGAGCACTACTTATGCACTGAGTCCCAAGGGTCCTCAGCAGCAGTAGCTCTCTGTACTTTTGGCGAACAGCTTTGGGGCAATTTGTTTTGCATTTTCAGCTAATTTTGGATTAAAGATAGCATTTGACTCAGGCTCCATGCTGTATACACACAAAAATTGGCATCTTTTGCATGCTCTCTTCATTCGTGTAAGGCTGCTATCATTTATTCCATTGCGTAGACCTGAAAACCAAAGCCTTGGCCTCTGGTCCCTCTGCCAGTAAAGGGCTGTGGCCTTAGGGTTTCCAGGTACTCTGTGTGGCCTGGATTGTTCTCCCATTTGGCATCTTCTCCTCCCCCATCCAGCTCCTTAGCGGGCTGGCCTGACTTTTGTCTGTCTCAAATTTGCAAGTACCACTCCCTAACCTTTTGATCATGCCCCCCTTTCCAGCACCCATTTTCTTCTTTGACATAGGTAGTTGTTGAAACTGGTGCATGGTTTTCCTGTATCTTGTTCCAAGGGATGTTGGAGGAAGAAAGGCAGGTGTTAGCATGGTGCTAATTACTTAGTCCAGGTAGCAATTAAAGGCCCCCCTTGAGCCACATGGTGGCCCTCTGATCACCGCACAATTTCTGCTCCTCAGGAAACCCTGACGAGAAACTCATCAAAGGCAAAAGGCTGAGCCTGTCCTTCCTGTCCCCTGAGCCTCTGGGCTGAGATGATTCCTTTGGAGTCTGAAAGGCAGCCAAAATGATGGTTCAGGGTGGGAAACCCTTGACTTGTTCTCCCTGTCCTTGGGAATGCCTTGCCCTTCTCAGCCTGCTTTTTAATTACCTAAGTAGCTACTTCATGAGGTCATGAAACCCGCCCCCATCCAGTTCTCAGAATGCTGCCTCCCTATCCTGTGTGTGTATTGTGTCTATGTACACGCAATCCAAAAACCCACAGTATTTTGAAAGCACAGGATGCTTTTTCCCAAACTCCTTGCCCTGCTAGTGGCTAGTGGAAGGAGAGATGGCCTGCCCAGTGAGCCATGTGCTGAATAAACAATCACCCCTTCCAGGGGAAGAGGGCCATGCGGAAGGCAGGCCCTGAGGTGTCGAGTGGGCTCCAGAGGCAATGCACTCTGGACCTTTGCATTCTTGGATGTGGCACTAGGCCAGTTAAAAGCTAAACTTTCAAGGAAGCCAGCAGAGGAGCAAAGGTAAATAGGAGTCACGACCCTGTAATTCTAGGGACTTTGGGTCTCCCCTTTGAACTAATTTACGGAGACTGTTTTGTTGTTTCTTTTGATTCAGACTGAATTGGAGGACACCTCTGTTGAACTGCTTTGGGGTATCCTGTGGGGTTTTTGTTCAGATGGGGAAACTCCTCCCTGATGCCTCAGAAATTTTACCTTTCAGATCTTGCAAATTGATTTGCATACTTTGACCTTGGGGCAGGGAAGTAGAGGATGGTAAGGGGAATGACTTTTTTTTTCTCTTGGCCCTTCAGAATCTTAAATGTTGTTGTGTACTGTGGCCTGCATAGTGCCGGCTACATCTAACTTCCTGTGATATAATTGTTTCCTCACTAGCAAGAGAGGGACTCGGAAAGACTATTTTTTTGTGGATTTGATGTGTACACATCTTTAACCTTTTATCCCTTCCCATTTTAACAGTTGTAGCTGGTTTTCTGGGGGCGGGGGCTGAGGGGTAGAGCAGGAAGGGAGGCATCCTCCCCTTTTTGTCATATTGAGCTAAAGAATGCTAACTGATGGTGGTAGCTTTATAGCAGTGACTCCCATTGTTGAGCAAGATGGAATTTGTGAAAGCCATTTATATCCTCCGTCTAGTAGGCGTCACTTAGCAAGGACTATAATTAGTGGCCGGTGCTATTTATTGTGTGTTTGCTGGTGAGAACCCTGGGAGCTGAGCCAGGCATCCTGCCCTGGCACAACAGGAAGGGGTGCCCGGAGAGGCTGGAAGGCCTCTACCAGGATCAGGGTTAGGTTGTTACCCTTAGAATCAGACCTGGAGAGGCCAGAGTTGCTTCTTCAAGTCCGCCTTTGAGTCTGGGATGCTCTTCTTAGAAAAATGTGCGTCGCTAGCCAGACGTGGTGGCTCACACCTGTAATCCCAGCACTTTGGGAGGCCAAGGTTGGGGGATCACGAGGTCAGGAGATCGAGACCATCCTGGTTAACATGGTGAAACCCCATCTCTACTAAAAATACAAAAAACTAGCCAGGCATGGTGGTGCCTGTAGTCCCAGCTATTGGGAAGGCTGAGGCAGGAGAATCACTTGAACCCGGGAGGCGGAGGTTGCAGTGAGCCGAGATCATGCCACTGCACTCCAGCCTGGTCAACAGAGAGAGACTGTCTCAAAAAAAAAAAAAAAGATAAAAAAGGAAAAAGAAAAATGTGCTTGGCCAATAAAAATATGCACAACCTTAAGGATTTTCCAACGCCCTCTTGAAACCGTCCATGGAGGCTGAGCATGGTGGCTCACGCCTATAATCTCAGTAACTTTGGGAGGCCAAAGCGGTGGATCACCTGAGGTCAGGAGTTCGAGATCGGCCTGGCCAACATGGTGAAACCCCATCTCTACTAAAAATATTTTTTAAGGCCAGGCACGGTGGCTCAAGCCTGTAATCCCAGCACTTTGGGAGGCCGAGGCGGGTGGATCACGAGGTCAAGAGATTGAGACCATCCTGGTCAACATGGTGAAACCCCGTCTCTACTACAAATACAAAAAATTAGCTGGGCATGGTGGCGCGTGCCTGTAATCCCAGCTACTCAGGAGGCTGAGGCAGGAGAATTGCTTGAACCCAGGAGGCGGAGGTTACGGTGAGCCGAGATTGCACCATTGCACTCTAGCCTGGGTAACATGAGTGAAACTCCGTCTCAAAAAAATATATATATATATTTTTTAAATTAGCCGGGCCTGGTGGTGGATGCCTGTAATCCCAGCTACTTGGGAGGCTGAGGCAGGAGAATTGCTTGAACCCAGGAGGCGGAGGGTGCAGTGAGCCAAGATTGCGCCACTGCACTCCAGCCTGGGCAACAAAAATGAAACTCCATCTCAAAAAAAAATACCATCAATGGAACCTAAGTTAAGATGGCATCACCAAGAAGGGACTTCTCCAGGTCCATGGCCTCCAGAGGCCAAATCTGCAAGTATCCTGAGGAACTGTGAAGCCGCTGTAAGGAATATAAAGATCCTACTTGGGGATTTTTTGCTGTGACCCCAAAAGCTCTCTTCTCACCAGTGGGGATAAAAGACTGGCAGAAGTGTAGCGTAGGGCCACAGCCCTTAGGCAGGCACAACAGTTTCCTATCTAGGTCACTCCAGTGTTTGATTCTCATGTTTTGCCATTGCCCTTAGATTCCAATCCCAACTCACTCCCACCATCTTTTCTTCCTTCCAGACTGTGTCAGGGAAAAGGGAGGCAAGGTCCTGGTCCACTGTGAGGCTGGGATCTCCCGTTCACCCACCATCTGCATGGCTTACCTCATGAAGACCAAGCAGTTCCGCCTGAAGGAGGCCTTCGATTACATCAAGCAGAGGAGGGGTATGGTCTCACCCAACTTTGGCTTCATGGGCCAGCTCCTGCAGTACGAATCTGAGATCCTGCCCTCCACGCCCAACCCCCAGCCTCCCTCCTGCCAAGGGGAGGCAGCAGGCTCTTCATTGATAGGCCATTTGCAGACACTGAGCCCTAACACGCAGGATGCCTATTGCACATTTCCTGCCTCGGTGCTGGCGCCGGTGCCCACCCACTCGACAGTCTCGGAGCTCAGCAGAAGCCCTGTGGCCACAGCCACATCCTGCTAAAACTGGGATGGAGGAACCAGCCCAGCCCCAAGAGCAACTGTGATTTTTGGTTTTAAGACTCATGGACATTTCATACCTGTGCAATACTGAAGACCTCACACTGTCATGCTGCCCCAGTGAGACAGTGAGTGGTCACCAGGCTTGCAAATGAACTTCAGACAGACCTTGGGATAGGTTCTCGGGACTGAAGGAAGGCCAAGCCATTAGGGGAGCACAGCATGTGCTGACTACTGTACTTCCAGAATCCCTTCCCTCTCGGGACTGCCCAGTCCTTGCACCTCAAAGTTCGCCTTTTCATTTCAAGCATAAGGCAATAAATACCTGCAGCAACATGGGAGAAAGAAGTTGCTGGACCAGGAGAAAAGGCAGTTACGAAGCCAATTCATTTTGAAGGAAGCACAATTTCCACCTTATTTTTTGAACTTTGGCAGTTTCAGTGTCTGTCTCCGTTGCTTCAGGCCATAAGCTGATCACTGTCTAGTTGGGAAAGTAACCCTACAGGGTTTGTAGGGACATGATCAGTATCCTGATTTGAAGCCTGAAATGTTTTTAGGTACCCTCTTGGGTCCAGTGAGGTAGTTGGTTGAAGTAGCAAGATGCTGGCTTTTCTGGTTGTTGTTTTTTTTTGGCCGTGGGTTCTTCACTGACCTTGGACTTTGGCATGATTCTTATTCATACTTGAACTTGTCTCATTCCACCTCTTCTCAGAGCAACTCTTCATTTGAGAAAAGAGTTTTTCAGATCATAGACCAAAAATAGTCATCCCCTCGAGGTGGTGGCAGTAGATGCCTGGGGGAGAAGGGTACTTGCCGTGTATCCTGGGTCAGTGGTGCTGAGCACCGGTTTCCTCAGCTTCCTGTCCTTCTGTGTGCTTATGTTTCTTGTGACAGTTGTTTTCCTCCCTGCCCCTGGAGGCCGTCTTCAAGCTGTGGACTTCTGGGATTTACAGATTTTGCTATGTGGTACTACTATTTTTTTTTTTTTTGTCTGTTAATTATTTCTCCAGGGGAAAAGGCAATAATTTTCTAAAACCCATGTGAATGTGAAGAAAAGCAGTATGTTGATGGTTGTTGTTTTTTATAGTGTAAAATAAAAATAGTAAAAGGAAAAAGCACTTCTTCATGTTGTTGGTGAATTGGGATAAGGTAGGAATACCGTTGGGTGGGGACCCAGCCTGCTTCACTGGGATTTATTTCTAAATGAACCACAGGGTGATGGTGGAGGTGCAGCTATCGGTGTGACAATACAGAATGTTGCTTTCCGACTGAGGGTTTCCCTCAGCTCCCTTGTAAGAGGAGTCCTTAGTGCAGGCCTCACAGGGAGGTGATCGGAGCATCTGCCCACTCAGGGCCCTTCATTCCCATCACAGTAGGCAAAAAGCTCTACTTGAACCTCAGATTCCTCAGCTGTGAAAAGAGTGAACTGAGTTAGATGATCCCAAGAGTCCCTTAAAGCATAAGGCCCTTGGTTCCAGTAAACCTGAGTGCCAAGTTTGTGGCCAGCCTCCTCCCTCCAGTGCCTGGCACATGGCAGACTCGGAAAAGGCTGGGTAAGTGGCCAAGGGATGGAGAAGTGGATGAGGTGAAAGTTTACCTTGCCTGCCTGCCTGAACCCCTCTTTCCAGCAACTAATTCTAGATAATTCCCCAGAAGTTCCAAGGTAAATCCCTCAACTAGTGGGTTTAAATCCAAGGCTGAATTGACTTGCTTTGTGAGTAATTTCCTCTGTGTAGGTGGAGGAAGGAAGGGACAATTGTCACCTTCTCCCCATGATTGGCTCTGCCTGGGCTCCAGCCTAACTCCTGGGGCCTGTGCCTAATCTGATGAGGGAACAGGGAACTGGTTGGGATTTATGCCATCTCAGTCAGCCGATACCTAACATGGGGATTCCATCCATACTTCTCAATGCTGGAGGGTCCAAAGGGCATTCAGCTCCCGAACATGCCCTGTGTCAACAAATAGCGAGATGGCTGTCGAGCACAGGCAGCCCTGCTCCCTAAACTACTCACCTTAAAGGCTTTGCCCGAAGTCTTTCTTTCCACCTGCCTCTCCTTTCCCCAACCCTCCTTTCAGAGGTTCCTTGGAAAGTCCACAGATGAGAAGGTCACCCAGGATCAGAATGCTGAATTTCTTTCAGACCACTCCCCTCATCTGTGTAACCAAATAGCTTCCACAGTGAAGATCACCAGACCAGGTGGTGAGAAGTTCTGGGTTCTAGCCCTTGCCCTGCCCCCAACTCTCCAGTGCTTTAGAGCTAACCTCCAACCTCTACAGACTAGATTTCTCCAAGGCTCAGTCTAGCTGGTGCCTAAACCTTGTTGGTGTCCCATTTCTGAGCCTCTGACCAGCACTACAGTGTGTCCCTGAAGCCTGCCCATTGTGCATTGTGTGGGCCTGTGCGGGTGCTGAGTGGCTGAAGGAACCTTGAGTAGGGAAAGCCAGGGAGTAGGAAGCTGGGGTGATGTGCTAAGCTCATCCCACTTGCTGACATTTGCTTTATTTCATTAGTCTTTCTCTGAAGGGTGAGTAAGTCCTCTAAATCAGGCATATGAGGATTGCTCATCGGCGGGTGAGTCATTGGAGGGTAAGCCAAGTGAAGCCCCACAGCTGGGGATGGCTCTAGAACCCTCACTCCACTTAATAGTCTCTTCATTAATTACATCTCCATTCTTGCCAAGACCAACTCTACACTGGCTTCCAGTGCCAGGCGGGGAATTCAAGCTGATGGTGTTTCGATCCTTTATCCCCAGGTTTTGAGAAACACCTCTGTCGGTCTCCAAGCATCATCACATGTAGAGCTGAGTTTGGGAGAAGAGAGATGTTCTTTCTTTCCCAGCTGTACCTGTGGGTAAGCCCCCTCAGATCCACCCTAGCTAATGAGCTAGGCCTGATGGGGCAGGAGTTGTGTGAGCAGCCTCTACCCAGGATCCAGTGTGCTGGCAGGAGCCCTTGGTACCCGTGGATCTTCACTGTGTGAGGACCTCGGAAAAATGCCTCCCGATTTCAGTACTTTGAACAGGTCTATCTCTTAGAGTTGCTGGTAGTTTTTCTTCTGGACACCATAAAGCTCATGACTACCCCTGTTTCCCTTCCTTGCTAAGGCCACCAGGCAGCTCAGAACTAAATTCTTAGCCCACTTCTGGCAGTTTTGTATGAACTTAACATGAATTTCTGGTATTGATTCCACCCTGTTTCTCTTAAATTTTCCCATCTTTATTTTTCTTTTACTTCCATTTCCTCAGCATCCTTAAAAAGAACAGCAAAACTTTTACACCCTCTTTAAAGATTAAATAGACTCCAATGCATTTATAGAATGAAATAGGATATAAATACATATAGAGAGTAGGCTGGGCATCCTCAGTGCTGCCGTTCTCCATCTTACCCTGAAGGGCTCATCCGTAAGACTGGGTTCCTTTACCTTTTCGGTGAGTCTGCCAGGTTGTTGTCTCTTATTTCTGAAATAGATTCTGTCCGGAGCCCAAACCTCATAGCTGGGGCCCTGGATCCTTGCCTCAGAATCACTGGAACTGCCCTCTACTTTCAGCCATGTATTCTGCTGCCAGTACCTTTCTATGGAGAGTGCTGGCACTGATGGACAGATGCTCAAAGCTATGGCTCACGCTCTCTGACCCCTAACCACTGGATGGGATGAAAGGGACTCCCATGCTTAAATAACCATCACCCTTCCATCCATTTGGCAATCAGCCCCTGCTAGAACCTGGGATTCAGGAGAAAACAGCCATATGGCCCCACCTTCATGGGTTCATGAATACTGATGACTTCACCAGGCTTTCCGTCCTAGCCTGGAGCCAGCCTCCTTAGTTGGACCAATGTCCTTAGCCCCACACAATCACCTTCTCCAGCTCCTCTCTTCTAGCCTCCAGCTCCATCCTCTCCTACCTATGGTTCAGCACAACCTCATACCCAAGCTCCTCAGATATGCCAGCCTGTGGTTATGGCTGTGTTACCTGTGCTAACAATCCACACCCTACTCAGCCCATCCCTTAGTCTCTCTTGCATTGCTCGTTAACTTTCTTATAAATACCCCACCGCCACCTCCCACCTCAGAGTTCAAAAAGAAATGAGCTCTTATTGAGCCATAGCATTTTCTGGGCTATTTGGTTAGCATTAAAAATGTTTATAAAGCACCTACTGTGTGCCATAGACCACCTTTGACACACAGCCTTGTATAAATGTTTTTATATCTCATGTTTACAGATGCACAAACTGAGCCTCAGAGATATTAAGTTACTTGCCCAAAGTCACGCAGCTAGCTAATGGTAGAACTAGAATGAAGCTACTTAATTGATCTTCTACCTCTCTGAACACCTGGGGTACATCATAGGTACTTCTGTCCATTGGGCTTTTGTTTGCAAGGAAGTCTCCTTGGTCTACATTAAGGAAAAGCGTTTGTGGATAAATGCAAATGGCATTGAATGCCCAGTTACACTACATTCCATCCACATTCACTTTCTGATTATCCCTTAAACATGCCAACTTACCTTCTGCCTCAAGACATTTGCACGTGCTGGTCCCTCTGACTGGAACCTTTCTCCTATAAATTCACCTCCCAACTGATTAACTCATACTGGTTTTTCGCCTTTCAGTTCAAATTTCACCTTCCCAGGGAAGCCCTCCCAGACTAGGTCAGATGTCCCTGTTGGAACTCTCATAGCTCTCTGTATCTTTTCTTTGTATTTCATCAAAGTTTAAAAATTATTCATTTCTCTGTGATTATTTTATTAATGTTATCTTCTTCAGACTAGAAGTACCAGGAGAACACAGATTACATTGCATTTCAAGAGTAACCAAACAGGGTCGGACTTATCCTAGGTGTTCAATGAGTACTGGTTGAATGAAGGAGTGAATAAGTGACAAACAGAATGAAAAGCTGGTCAGAAGCAAAAGCTGTTCTCTCCGTTTCTCTCAGAGCCCCTATGACCCTCCAGACGTGCTAGCTCCTTTTTCCAGGGCCTATTTGCTGGCTCTTCCCCAGTCCTGGAGGAAGCAGATTCCTAGCCTTAGCTTATTACTGCTACCTCATTGGTCAGAGGCCGTGGTACCACCTCACCTCATTGGTCACTGGTCAGCCTACAGCTGGGCTGCCCTTGGGTCAGGTGCCCACCCTGGGACCAATCGGTTTCCTCTAAGTTCAGAGACCTGGCTGGCTCGGACCTGAAATTTGAGTGTTCCATAAGAAGGCCCCAAAAAACTGCCATAAAAACAACCCTACCGATCACTTGAGCCCAGGAGGTTGAGGCTTCAGTGAGCCATGATCACACCATAGTACTCTAACCTGGGTGATAGAGCAAGACCTTGTCTCAAAATAAATAAATAATAATACAATGTACTCTGCTTGTCCCAGTACAATCAACTATGGTAAATAAATTTAATTAAAAATTATTTTTAAATTTTATTTTAATTATTATTATTTTTTCTTTTTTGAGATGGAGTCTTGCTGTGTTGCCCAGGCTGGAGTGCAGTGGCGTGATCTTGGCTCACTGCAGCCTCTGCCTCCCAGGTTCAAGTGATTCTTGTGCCTCAGCCTCCTCAGTAGGTGGGATTTCAGGTATGCACCACCATGCCCGTCTAAATTTTTTTCTTTTTTTTGTATTTTTAGTAGAGATGGAATTTCATCACATTGGCCAGACTGGTCTCGAACTCTTGACCTCAAGTGATCCATCCGCCTTGGCCTCCCAAAGTGCTGGGATTATAGGTGTTAGCCACTGTGCCCAGGCATGGTAACTAAAATTTAAATCCTAGTTTATTTGTAGTAATAGGTCCAATCCCTTCCCACTACCCCATCACCCATCCCCAAAACACCCCTTCACTTACGAAGTTTACAGAAACCAGGAAGCCACTAAATAGGGGCTTAAAGCAGGCCCTTGAAGCATCTGTGCATTTTTCATTCTGGGCTTCTTCCGGAGGGGAGGAGAAAATATATTGTTTAAAAGGAACTAACCTCCCAGATGGTGAAGCCTTAAATATGTCACTATGGTAGAAAGATGAAAAACTATCCCCGCAAGGAAAGAACAATGGACTTAGAATCAAGAAGCATGGCTTCTGATGCCAGACCCGAGGGAACCCCACTGTCTGGGACCCAAAAGGGAAGCTGCTCCCAAAGGCAACCTCTATGTACGTGAGTGTAAGGGTGAGGGTTGTGGAAGGAGTGGGGAACCAGGAGCAGGTCATATAATGTCCTAGAGCTGCCAGATCAGAAGTAATTTCAAAAGGTCACATAGTTCTATCTCCTGCTTCAGAAGAACCATCTCCAAATGAGGCCAGAATGACCTGTTTCCTACAAAAAGGCAAGAAAGAGAGATAACATATTGAGCACTTACTATCGTCCGGCTGGGTGCTGGGTACTTTGCCTATGGTCTCTCATTTAAGATCTGCAAGAACCTGCAAGATGGATATTGTTAGCCCTGTTTTACAGATGAGGAAATGGAGAGATGACCTGTCCTGCCCGAGGCTACATAGCTAGAGGCTGTGAATATTTTAGAGCCAGGATACCCAACTTGCAATGGACTTTCAGGGCCATACTCTTTCTCCTAGACCAGGGTTCCCTAACCCCCGGACCACAGACTGGGTACCAGTCGGAGGCCTGTTAGGAACTGGGCCACACAGCAGGAGGTGAGAGGTGGGCAAGTCAGCATTACCACCTGAGCTCCACTTCCTGTCAGATCATGGCCGGTGTTAGATTCTGATAGGGGTTCAGACCCTATTGTGAATTGTACATGTGAGGGGTCTAGATTGTACTCTCCTTATGAGGTCTTGTGCCTGATCTGAAACCATTTGCCAGCCCCTGACCCCGTCTGTGGAAAAAGTATCTTCCACAAAACTGGTCCCTGGTGCCAAAAAGGTTGGAGACCGCTACTCTAAACTATACTATTTTCCAGAAGAGGAGATTTAACAGCTTCTTGGTATGTGTCTCCATGTCTAGTCCCCTTAAATGTGGTTATGAGATCTGTTAGGCCAGGTGTGGTGGCTCATCCCTGTAATCCCAGCACCTTGGGAGGCCGAGGGAGGAGGATTACTTGACACCAGGAGTTTGAGACCAGCCTGGGCAACATAGTGAGGCCTCATCTCTACAAAGAATCAAATTTTAATTCTACAAAGAATTCTAAAAAATTAGTCAGGCATGGTGGCACACACCTGTTGTCCCAGCTACTTGGGAAGCTGAGGTAGGAGAATGGCTTGAGTCCAGGAGATCAAGGCTGCAGTGAGCTGTGATCACGCCACTGCACTCCAGCCTAGGCAACAGAGGGAGACCTTATCTCAAAAAACAAAACAAAAACTATTTGTTATTTGGAACAAATATTCAAGTGATCTTGTCATAAAAGTTTGTTAACCTTACAAAGCCTTCTCTTTAAACATTACTACATTTAGATTTGGGAGTTGAATTTTAAGTGGGATGTGGACAAACTGGTGTTTTTATCTCTAAAAGATAATGGCAAAGAGGGCAATGAAGGGATTGGAGGCTATATTATATGAAGAAGAGTTGAGAGAGGTAGTGGTCGTTGGCCTGGAGAGAAGAGTCAGTGAATTGTGTAATGGAAAGTGTAAAGTAAATGGATTTTCACAACCACAAGATTGAATTCTGGCTCTGTCGCTTTCTAGCTGTGTGCATGTGGACCAATTCATCTCTCAAAGTCTCAACGTTCTTATTCATAAAATGGATATACTAATTGAATCTACCTTGTGGGTATAATTTTGAACAATAAATATGATGAGGAATAATGGCCTAAGCTGAGGTCAAAGACATGGTAAGTCCTTAATGAATGGTGGTAGTGATTATCACTTACAATAATTGCAGCTGTGGAGCATTGAGGACTGGACAAGCAGAAGTGGGATTTCTATGGAAAGGCTATTGTGGAAAGGATTCAAGCCTCACGGCTTTGCACACATCCCTCCCTCTGCCTCATCGCTTCCCCTCTTCACCCTCCTCATTTACGGCTGTGCTTTGGCCTTCACTCTTGATTCCCTTCCTCCGGGAAGCCTTCTCGGATTTCAGGATTCCATATTATTTGTCTTTCTGGTACCTGTACCTTTCCTTTATAGTACTATCACGTGGGAATTAAATAATAATGCCTGTAATTTGTGAAAATCTGCTTTATTGAGGTATAATTTACATACAATAAAAATTTACCCATTGTACATTTACAGTATATATTAAATAAATAATATTGTCTTCTGATCTATGAACGTGGATGGCTTTCCATTTATTCTTCTGTAGTTTCTCTCAACAATGTTTTGTAGTTTTCCGTGTATAAGTCTTGCACTTCCATTGTCAAATTATTCCTAAATATTTTTGGATGCTGCTGTAAAGGGATTAATTCATGTACATGTAATTTCATACATAAATTGATTTTTGAGTGTTGATCAAACTCTGCATTTCTGGGATAAATTCTACTTTATCATGATGTTTTGTTTTGTTTTTGAGACAAGGTCTCACTCTGTCACGCAGGGTGGAGTGCAGTGGCGAGATCAGAGCTCACTGCAGCCTCAGCCTCCCTAGTTCAAGCAGTTCTTCTGCCTCAGCCTCCGGAGTATCTGGGACTGCAGGCGCAGGCCACCACGCTCAGCTAATTTTTTGTATTTTTAGTAGAGATGGAGTTTCGCTTTGTTGGCCAGACTGATCTCAAACTCCTGGCCACAAGTGATTTGTTCACCTTGGCCTCCCAAAGTGCTGGGATTACAGGCATGAGCCACTGTGCCCAGCCTATCTTTTTTTTTACACATTTCTGGGTTTGATATGCTGATATTTTGTTGAAGATTTTTGTATTTATGGTTATGAGGAACTTTAGTCTTTGGTCTTTTCTTTTTTGTGATGTATTTATCTGGTTTTGGTATCAGGATAATGCTTCCCCCATGAAATGATTAGGGAGAGTTCTTTCCTCTTCCAAGTTTTTGTAAGAGATTGTACAGAATTGGTATTATTTCTTCCTTAAATGTTTGGGAACTTACCAAGTAGTCATTTGGGACTGAGGTTTTCTTTTTGTGAAGCTTTATAGTTATAAATTTGATATTTTATAGGTAAATAGAGCTAGAGAGCTATTCCAGTTACTTATTTTTTCCTTGAGTGAGCTTTTTTTCTTTCTTTCTTTTTTCTTTTTTGAAATGGAGTCTTGCTGTGTTGCCCAGGCTGGAGTGCAGTGGCATGATATCAGCTCACTCAAATCTTTGCCTGCAGGTTCAAATGATTCTCCTGCCTCAGGCTTCCGAGTAGCTGGGATTACAGGCACGCACCATGTTGCCTGGCTATTTTTTGTATTTTTTTTAGTAGAGATGGGGTTTCACCATGTTGGCCAGGTTGACCTCAAACTCCTGACCTCAAGTGATCCGCCCGCCTTGGCCTCCCAAAGTGCTGGGATTACAGGTATGAACCACCGCACCTAGCCTCCTTGAGTAAGCTTTGTTAATTTGGGTCTTCCGAATAATTTGTTCATTTCATTGAAGTTGTTGAATTTGTTTAGCATAAAGTTGTTAATATTTCCTCATTATCCCTGTAAGGTCTTAGGATCTATATTGATGTTCTCTCTCTCATTCCTGATAATAGTAATTCTTTTCCTTTCTGTTTTTTCTCCTTATAAGTCTGGATAGAAATTTGCCAATTAACTAGCATTTGGTTTCATCGATTATTCTATATGGTCCATTTTCTACTTTACTAATTTTCACTCTTTATTTTTTCCTTCTTCCTGTTTACTTTGGGTATAATTTGCTCTTCTTTTTATAGTTTCTTAAGGTGGAAACTTAGCACTGATTTTCTACTTTCTTCCTTTAGAATATAAGCACTCAAAGGTAAAAATTTTCCTCTAAACTTCCATAAATTTTGATATGTATATTTTCATTTTTATTCAGTTCCACATATGTTCTAATTTCCCTTATAATCTCTTTCTTGTTTTCAGCTTCCTCAGGTTGAAATAATCTTTTTTTTGATCTACCTGATTAATTGCAAAAATTGAGGGGTTTTCCAGATATCATTCTGTTGCTGATGTCTAATTTAATTCTGTGGTAGCTAGGGAACATACTTTGTGTAACTTCAGTCACTTGAAATTTACTGAAACTAATTTGATGGCCCAAAACAGTCTATCTTGGTGAGTATTTCATGTGCCCATGGAAATAAATGTGTAATATTATGGCTTAGGGTAGAATGTTATGAAATGTCAATTAAGCCAAGCTGATTCATCATCAATCAATGTGGTTCAAGTCTTCTGTATACTTACTTTCTGGCTACTTTTCTATCGATTACCAAGAAAGGAGTGTCTTTGGCCAAAACTGGGATTTGTCTATCTCTTCTTTGAGTTATATCAGTTTTCGTTTCATGTATTCTGAAGTTCTGTTAGGTGCAGCAATGTTTAGGGTCGGTGTGTCCTCTTGATGAATTGACCCCTTTATGATTATGAAATGCCTCTCTCTTATTTAAAGATTTTTGACTTTTTTAACTTTTTTTTTTTCTTTTTTGAGACGGGGTTTCACTATATTGCCTGGACTGGTCTTGAACTCGTAGGTGCAAGTGATCACCCTGCCTCAGCCTCCCAAGGTGCGGGGATTACAGATGTGAGCCACGTCCCTCTTTGTCCCTGATAATATTCCTTGCCTGATATTCATATTTCTACTCTTGCTTTCTTTTTTTTTTTATTTTATGAGACGGTCTTGCTGTGTTGCCCAGGCTAGACTAGAGTGCGGTGGTGAGATCACAGCTCATTGCAACCTCTGCCTCCTGGGCACAAGCCATCCTCCCATCCTAGCATCCCAAGTAGCTGGGACTGCAGGCACACATCACAGTACCAGTCTAATTTAAAAATTTGTTTGTGGCTGGGCGTGGTGCCTCATGCCTGTAATCCAAGTACTTTGGAGGCCAAGGAGGGTGGATCACCTGAGGTCAGGAGTTCAAGACCAGCCTGACCAACATGGTGAAACCCCCTCTTAAAAAAATAAAATAGCCGGGCACGGTGGCTCAAGCCTGTAATCCCAGCACTTTGGGAGGCTGAGGCGGGTGGATCACAAGGTCAAGAGATCGAGACCATCCTGGTCAACATGGTGAAACCCCGTCTCTACTAAAAATACAAAAAATTAGCTGGGCATGGTGGCGCATGTCTGTAGTTCCAGCTACTCAGGAGGCTGAGGCAGGAGAATTGCCTGAACCCAGGAGGCGGAGGTTGCGGTGAGCCGAGATCGCGCCATTGCACTCCAGCCTGGGTAACAAGAGCGAAACTCCGTCTCAAAAAAATAAATAAATAAATAAATAAAAATAAAATAAAAATAAAAATGTGTTTGTAGTGATGAGGTCTCACTATACTGCCCAAGCTGATCTTGAACTCCTGGGCTCAAGCAATCCTCCTGCCTTGCCCTCCCAACGTGTTGGAATTACAGGCATGAGCCACCATGTCCCGTCTTTATATTAATAAATATGTTTTATATTAATAAAATGTTTCTTCACCCTTGATATATATAGTACGTGGCTGGCCCCAGGAATATGGGGATGGCCTCACTGTGGTATCTTGGGGGTGATTTCCAGTGAGAGTACTGAACAGTCCCTGAGTCTCCAGCTGCTTACAGCTCCATCCTGGGCCACATGTCTTCCTTTGGGTGACGATGATGTCTCTCAGTTACTGCCCTCATAGTGGACAGGGATGGCATATTGGGCTTCCTTCTAAGTCCCCTTTCCCTATAGATGTCTGCAGCCAAGGACAGCTATCATATGACCTTAAGCTCCTTTTAAAGTTTACAAGGACATTGGCCTTTATGCCCGAGTGCTAATAATCATGATGGCTCACATTTATTGAGCTCTTTCTTTTTTGTTTATTTATTTATTATTATGATGATGATTTTGAGATGGAGTCTCATTCTGTCACCCAGGCTGGAGTGTAGTGGTGTGATCTCGTATTACTGCAACCTCCGCCTCCCGGGTTCAAGCAATTCTCCTTCCTCAGCCTCCCGAGTAGCTGGGATTACAGTTGAGTGCCACCACGCCTGGCTAATTTTTGTATTTTAGTAGAGATGGGGTTTCTTCATGTTGGTCAGCTGGTCTCAAACTCCCGACCTAGTGATCCTCCCACCTCAGCCTCCCAGAGTGCTGGGATTACAGGCGTGAGCCACCGCGCCCGGCCTATTGAGCCCTTTCTATATGCCAAGCTCTTGTTAAGCTCTTTGTGTGCATTTTCTCTTAATTCTCACTGCAACCTGATGAGGTAGATACCACTCTTACCTCCTTTTTACAGATAAGAACATGGAGGCTAAAAAGTTTACATAAATTGCCCAAAGGTACAGCAAGATCAATAGGAGAACCAAGATTTGGTTCTCAGTGGTCTGACATCAGGGCCAGCCACTCCTCACTAATGAACTCCCCTGTCTCACCAATGACCTGCCCAGGGACACTTTGCTGCTCTCTTGACACACACCCCTTCGTCGATATTATATACCCAGACACCCACAGGATCTGGGGCTGTGTTGCTACCTGTTCCATTCCGTACATCATTTCATGTAGCTGAAGTGCACGTACACTGTTGATCAGCATTGTTTGATGGCAACAACACCGGACTGGGAGTCAGGGGATTTGGCTTTCATCCTAGCTCTGTGGTTTACCAGTCACAGCACTTTAGGCATGTTATTCAATGTCTCTGGGCGTGTAGTTTCTCAGTGCTGAAGGTAAGGGGATTGAATTAGATAACCTCAAAGGCACCTTTGAGAACCAACATCCTATGAGTCTGTGAATTAGTGACCTTGCTGATAGGGAGCTAATCATTACCTAACCTGGCAGGACATTTAAGATTTATTTACTTTAATAATATTTGTCAAAACCACAGAGCTTAGCTGCACACTTTATGTTCATATATCTTCTCCGGCTTCCTGTTTATCCCAAAGGTTGTCTTTTCAAACTGCCCTTTGGGCTTATAAAAACTCCTTTGTGTTCATAACATGTCATTAAGTGAACAAAAACAGGTTATAAAACTGTATGTATCTCATTTTATTAACAACAGATGTGTGTATATGCTAGTGTATATATATTTTATATACATACACACAAGTATATCTACGTAAGTATATACATGATATATATATTATATATACTATGATATATAAAATATAAGTGCCTGTACTTATATTTATGATTACTTTCATAGTCTAAAAGGATATACATCAAAATATTAGAATGACATTTTCTGGATGGTGCAATAACTAGTGATTTTAATTATTTTAATACTTTTTTTGTTCTTTATAATTTTTGCCCAGGGGAATTGCTTATATTTTTGTACTTATTGCTTATAAGTAATAAACTCACAAATGCTCAGAACTTCCCGCCCCCCTTTATTTATTTATTTAGAGATAAGAGTTTCACTCTTGTTGCCTGGGCTGGAGTGCAATGGCACAATCTTGGCTCACTGCAGCCTCTGCATCCTGGGTCTAAGCAATTTTCCTGCCTCAGCCTCCCGAATATCTGGATTACACTCATACGCCACCACGCCCCACTAATTTTGTATTTTTAGTAGAAATGGGGGTTTCTCCATATTGGTCAGGCTGGACTTGAACTCTCGACTTCAGATGATCCGCCTGCCTCTGCCTCCCAAAGTGCTGGGATTACAGGCATGAGCCACCACGCCCAGGCCTCTGCCCCTTTAACTTTGTCTCTGGCATCTTCTCTTGGGTTGGCTACCTGTCTTTCTGTCTTATATTAGAAGACAGTGGAGCACAGAGTAATCCAGTCCCTGCGGGGTTGTCCTCTCCAGGCCCAGTTTTTGGTTACCCCTGCTTCCCCCACTTCCATTCACTTGTCTTCGTCTTCTTTTCTGTCCTTTTGTATCAACATGGTCTTCCCTTTTTCAGTTTCTCCTCTACAATCACTCTTGAGTACTCCTAGCATTCATTCATTCATTCATCACAAATTATGCACAAATCAGAACAACAGTGGAATGAGAATAGCAACAATAAGTTGTTTAGAGTTGAAGACTGAGGTTCAAGTCTTGAATCTGCCCTAGGTAGAGCAAGATGATGTGAAGAATTCTTGGAAAACTGTAAAGACTGGATCAGTGAGAACTGTGATTGCCAAGGCCCTGTGCTGAGCCCCGTGGGGGAAATGGTGAGGAACTCCTGTTCCCAAGGAGCTTAGAGAGTAGAAGTGGAAAAGCAAAGGGGGAGGCAGGGAGGGATGGAGAGATAATATCCATACACATGGAAATAACTAGATTCTGCAGAGGAGGAAGAAGGATGAGTCAAGTATCACCATGGGGTTGGGGCCCAGGTAACTGAGAAAAGTGGTATCATGAATCCATTTATCAATCCATCTATTCATTCCACAAATACACACTGAACATCTGCCATCAGCCTGGTCCTATTAGAGGTGCTAGAGATTAACAGTGCACACATCAGGTAACAACCCCCTACCTACCCCATTGTGCTTACATTCTATGAGATGACAGAGAAAAAGGAAGTCAACAAATACATAAACAGGATCATTTCCGAAGGTGACAAGTGCTGTGAAAAAAATAAAACTGGATAGTGTGTCGGAGAGCACCGGGGGAAGTGACATTGACGCTGACGTGTCATTAGCTGAAATAGAAGTCAGGGGCTGGTCTGAGGAGGAAGAAGATGATTCCCTGTTAGAGCTGCTGACTCAGAGATGCTAAGATTTACCTCCTGGTGAGATATTTTAACCTCCTCTCAAACTCTACATCCTATCAATCTCTGATTGGAAACTTCCAATGGATTCTCACAATGGATTCTGCCCTCTGGACAAAAATCCCATTTCTTTAGCTTGGTGTTCAAGGGCCTTCACAATCTTGCCCAGCCCTGCCTGCCCCTGTCCCAGGTAAACCTTCAGTTCTGGCTGTGAGGGGCTCCTCGCTGTCTCTGCTTAGGCTATGTCCTTACCTGGGTCCTAGGAGAGTCTCCAGAACTCTCCAGTCCACAGCCGTCCTGCTCTCCTCAGGATCCAGACCTTTTTTTCTGCCTGCTCCCTCCCCAACCTCCACCTGGCTTAGATTGTTTAAGTGTCTTATAAGCAAGGGCCCAACTTTCCGGTAAGAATGCAGTCTCCTCAAGTGACAGGTTGGCCCCTTCAGGATCCTGTCTTCATTTGCTCCCTACACTTGCCCAGAATTGCACTGAGTGGCTTTACAGATAACTATTTTCATGTATGAAATGAAGAAGGAAAGACAAAATGGAAAGAACCCAGAAGACAAAAGACTTTCCTGCTCAAATTCAGGAGCCAGATAACAGAATTCAGCTGTGGTCAAAAACATTCGGAGGCCGGGCACGGTGGCTCACGCCTATGATCCCAGCACTTTGGGAGGCCAAGGTGGGTGGATCATGATGTCAGGAGATTGAGACCATTCTGGCCAACATGGTGAAACCCCGTCTCTACTAAAATACAAAAAATTAGCCGGGCATGATGGTGTCCACCTGTAGTCCCAGCTACTCTGGAGGCTGAGGCAGGGGAATCGCTTGAACTCGGAAGGTGGAGATTGCAGTGAGCCGAGATTGTGCCACTGCACTCCAGACTGGCAACAGAGTAAGACTTCTTCTCAAAAAAAAAAAAAAAGTGTCCAGAAGCTGGCCAGGTGTGGTAGCTCAAGTCTGTAATCCCAGCACTTTGGGAGGCCGAGGGGCAAGGATCGCTTGAGGCCGGCAGTTTAAGACCAGCCTGGGCAACACAGTGAGTGAGACTCTCATCTCTACATTTGTTAAAAAATAATTTTAAAAAAATAGAAAATACCAAAAATGTGTTCTGAAGCAATTAGCAAAGAATTGATTCGTTTTGCTGGAGGAATCAGCAGTTGGAATGAACTCCATTTGCCTTGAGAGTATAGGGAAAAACGTGCCTAACACTGGAAAGCAGAGCCTGAGTCTGGGCATCCTAGCATTCCTCCCAGCCGTCTATCCAAAAGAAAGGCAGAGTCTGGGCTTCGAGATGATGGCACAATCAGGAACTGGCCCAGAGAACTGCCCTTCTCTCCAAGGCTTCCTTCCTCTGCTTCCTAGACTTTGTCCCAGTTTCCTCCATTTAACCTGTGGAGGGTTGGAACACCTGTTTACCCATCTGAAATGCAGGACGATAGGAGATCACCTGTCCCCTGCTCTTCCCTCCTTCCGTGTCAGGACTGAGTCAATACTGATGTTCAACTTCTGGTGCTTTGAGGTGAGGATGTTCAGGTGGTGGGAGGTTAGGTGAGGGACATGTGATTGTCATGACGGCTGTTTGGGATGAAAGTCAGAACCATAAACACATATTCATTATGACTCTTCTTCTGCCGGGTCTTTCATCTGGGGAATCTCAAAGCCCTGGACAAATGGTAATTAATTTTCACAACAGCTTCCACAGGAGGATGCAGTGGTATCTGCCAAAGGCCAGAGGGGTATTTTTCCAGTATTCTTCCCTCAACCTTGCCTGCTCACTCCCAGCCCTTGCCAGCCCCAGGGTGACGATGCTGGGTGGATAGGATGCCTGGGTTAAAGACTCCTTCCTGGGACCTCTCTGTCCAGAATGCTCCAGGGGCAGATGGAGACTCCTCCCAGCTAGCTTCCTGCCCCTACACCCTACCCTCCTCTCCTAGAGGGTGACTAAGGCTGAACCAGGCAGGAGTGGGAGCATTTCCTGCCTCCACTGGCAGGCTGGGGCCAAACAACAAGTTAGTTGACCCAGGAGGAACCACATGGCTCCAAAAATACAACTGCCTCTGCCTGGTTCCGTCTCATGCTCCTTCGCCCTTTAGACACAGTCACCTGCTCCTTCCCCCAACCCCACCCCAGGGGAGCCACTTCAAGTAAGTTTTGCCCTTAATTCTGATTATGGAAGAACTATAAATGCATCATAGAAAACTTAGAAAGTGTAGAAAAAGACAAACAAGCATTTTAATAATCCCATTATTCCACTACTCCCAAAATAACCACTGCTGAAGTCTTGTTCTATGCCCTTTCTGGTTTTCTGACTTTTGAGTTTCATTTAAATATTAATGTATATTCACAGCTAAAGCACAATTATACATACAAATATGTGTGTGTATACATGTATGTATGTGTGTGTGTGTGTGTGTATATATATATATATATATACACACACATATATACATACACACACACACTCAAATAGAACAAAAGGTTATAAAGTGAAAAGTCAAAGTCCACCTCCAACTTTCTTCTCCCACCCAGGAAGAAACCATTGTTAAGAGTTCCTGGGGAGTGGGGGGAAAAAAAGAGTTCCTTGTGTGTCTTCCAGAAATTATCTATTCCATGTGCAAGCATGCATATGTATATTCATTTTACATGGCTGAGGTCATACTGCATGAATAACTTGGTCATTTCTTCACTTTACATGAATACATGAGCACTTTCTATGCCATTAAAAATTATTGGTGTGCAAAAAAAATCTGGTTTTTGAAATTTTCATCCTTTTTGTGCAAAAAAAAGGAAACTAGTAAAAATTATTGGTTAAGCTATTTTTATTGGCGGAATAACATTTTATCTTATTGACATACCATAGTTTAACCTTTTCCCTATTGCTAGACATTTACTCAGGCAAGGGATAGGAAGAAGGAATTGAGTCAAGATGAAGTGTTAGGAGGAGGAAGGGGGCTAGACTGTTCTGAGGGCCTACTGTGTGCCAACCACTTTTCATATCTTCCCAATTGCTTGGTATTAGAGTTAGGCACTGTCCCCATTTTTCAGATGAGAAAGCTGAGGTTCAGAGAGGTTAAGGAGGAATTTGCTTGTATGTAAGACAGCCAAGGTTTGAAGCAAGGTTTATCAACTCCAAAGCCCATGGCTGTTCTATTTTGCCACGAGGCTTTGGAAAAGTCCCAAGGTTCATGGTTGCACGCTGCTTGGCATGAGGATGGGGGCAAGTCCTTAAGGCATTCCTTCTCTCATTCACTCTAATAACATTTATATGCCTGGCATCAAGGATTTGGGGTAAAAAAGCTGCAGTCCTTGTCCTCTAGAAACTCATAGTCACATGGGGGTGGACATGAAAACAAGCTCTCACCACCTAGAGGGACATGCAAGGTACAAGGGGGTCTGACCAGGGTCTCCTCTCCCAGACTCCAAAGGTCAAGAGAGGCTTCCTGCAGGAGGAGATCCTAGGCTGAGTCAGTCCTCTGGCACTGGTCAGGAAGTGCCAGGGAGGCCTGAAACACCTCTGCGTCCTCTCCTCCCCAGATCCAGTCTATGCCCCAGTCTCTGGAGCCTAAGTTAGTTCCTCCCTGACCCAGATTTCACCCCAGCTTCCTGCCCTCCATAAGATGGTAGGCTCCCACAACAGCAGGGTGGGCAGTAGGCTGCTAATTTCTGAGAAAACCTTCAAGAACATGTTTCTGGTTTGTTTTCCAGAAGTTCAGGAAATGTTTGACATACTTTTGGGAAAGAGTGGGCAGCACGGGAGGACTGGGTCAATGCTTGGAGCTCTGGATGGACAGCTCCGGATTGGGGTCCTGCTCCTGCTGTTTGCTCTGGGGACTGCTGGAAAGTTGCCGAGCGCTGTCAGGGCCCTGGGTAACAAGCCACAGAAATGGACCCAGACTATTTTTTTTTTTTTTTTGCTCAAACAGCAGAAACTTATTTCTTACAATTCCAATTCTGGAGGTTGGGAAATCCAAAATCAAGGTGCTGGTAAGGTAGATTTCATTCCGAGAACTCCTCCCTTGACTTGTCATCAACTGCCATCTTGCTGTGTACTTACATGACCTCTTCTTTGTGAGCCTGAGAGAGAGGGAGTAAGCTGTCTGGTGTCTCTTCTTATTAGGGCACTGTCTTAGTCCATCTTGGCTACTACAACAAAATACCTTACAGTGGATAATTTATAAAAGACAGAAGTTTATTTCTCCTAGTTCTGCAGACGAGGAAGTCCAAGATCAAGGCCCCAGAAGCTTTTGTGTCTAGTGAGGGCCTGTTCCTCATAGGGAGCACTTTCTATGTGTCCTCTCACATGGCAAAAAGGCAAGGCAGCTCTCTGGTGCCTCTTTTTTTATTGAGGTAGAGTTTTCCTATTTTTGCCCAGGCAATCCACCTGCCTCAGCCTCCCAAAGTGCTGGGATTACAGGCATGAACCACTGCACCCGGCCTCTGGTGCCTCTTTTTTTTTTTTTT
>NW_016107574.1:931410-935039 GCF_001604975.1 Cebus imitator | reverse complement strand
ACGTGCAGGTTAGTTACATAGGTATACACATGCCATGGTGGTTTGCTGCACCCATCAACCTGTCATCTACATTAGGTATTTCTCCTAATGCTATCCTTCCCTAATCCTCCCACCCCCTGCTATCCATCCCCTAGGCCCCAACCCCCCAACAGGCCCCAGTGTGTGATGTTCCCTTCCCTGAGTCCATGTGTTCTCAGTGTTCAACTCCCACTTATGAGCAAGAACATACAGTGTTTGGTTTTCTGTTCTTGTGTCGGTTTGCTGAGAATGATGGTTTCCAGCTTCATCCATGTCCCTACAAAGGATATGGACTCATACTTTTTTATGGCTGTGACCCTGACTATCTTGTTTTTTTTTTTGAGACAGAGTTTCTCTCTTGTTGCCCAGGCTG
Source organism: Cebus imitator (assembly GCF_001604975.1). NCBI lineage: Eukaryota > Metazoa > Chordata > Mammalia > Primates > Cebidae > Cebus > Cebus imitator. The sequence goes on along the minus strand of NW_016107574.1, from coordinate 934,648 downwards.
GAGTTCAATGGCCTGATATCAGCTCGCTGCAACCTCCGCCTCCTGGGTTCAAGCAATTCTCCTGTCTCAGCCTCCCGAGTAGCTGGGATTACAGGCATGCACCACCATGATTAACTAATTTTGTATTTTTAGTAGAGACAGGGTTTCTCCATGTTGGTCAGGCTGGTTTCGAACTCCTGACCTCAGGTGATCTGCCCACCTCGGCCTCCCAAAGTGCTGGGATTACAGGTGTGAGCCACTGCGCCCAGCCCAGAAAGCATTTTCCTTTAAACATTTTTTTTTTGACCCTTAAAGAAGGACATCCGGCTAAAACCCTTTTCAGCCTTAGCCCACCTGCACCCAGGTGAATTAAAAAAAAAAAAAAAAAAGAAGGGAATCCACTGCAATAGAATTGGCAAGGGTTCAGGAGGGACAGTCTTGAGAACAGGGCAGAAACTTAAGCAGCTCTCTAGGTCTGGAGCAGCAGGAGGCATAAAACCATCATTTGGGCTAGAAGAGTCCTCACAACGCTGCTACCACGGAAACCAGATATCACAGCAAATGGAGTGCTAATTCCCCAGCACAAGGGAGTCCAGGAGCCAGGCCTTAGGCAGGTGCATCTGACAGACTGAGCCTTGGTCGTGCACTCATGCCCACTGCCAGGAAACAGGAGGGTGAGGATTTGCCTTTGGACCTCAGTGGTCTGAGGCAGGTGCTCCCCCCTCCAAGCCAACACCCGAGGGGAGTTCTGCCCACTGGATGTGGAGCTTTAGATCCTGTACAGCCAAAAACTCAATGCCCACGACATGGCCTAACTTCTCAGAACCTTTATAAAACACAAGCAATAATCAGATCCGTTTCACAGGATTACTACAAGGGTTTCTTCAGAAAGCAAATAAAATGCTTAGCGTGGTGTCAGATACCCCATAAATGTTCAGTAAATGTTAATTTACTACTGCTACTATTAATACTATTATTACCAGTGTTACTCACTTTCTCTCTTTTGAAATAAAATACAGATGGTTTTCACTGTAAAAGTAATATATGTCATACCTAGCAAAGTTGAAAGAAGAAAAGAAATCACCTAATACCCACAGAACACCACTGTCAGCATTTTGGTGGTTCCTGCCCATCTATTTTCTATGTCTTGGTGTTGATTGTTTCATTCTTTCTTCCTTTTTTTTCCTTTCAAAACGCTGTGATCATTCTGTGTGTGTACAGTTGTGTACCCTACCTTGTAATATATGCATTTAGTTTTGCCGGGGGAGTCTCTGTCACCTAGGCTGGAGTGTAGTTGTGCGATCTTGGCTCAGTGCAACCTCTGCCTCCCAGGCTCAAGTGATCCTCCCACCTCAGCCTCTCCAGTAGTTGGGACTACAGATGCAAACCACCACGCCCGGCTAATTTTTTGTAATTTTTGTAGAGATGGAGTTTTACGGTGTTGGCCAGGCTGGTCTTGAACTCCTGAACTCAAGAAATCCTGCCCGCCTCGGCCTCCCAAAGTGCTGGGATTACAGGAGCCTGTAATTATTCTTAACAGCTGCAAAATATCCTGTGGAATGGATAGTGTTGTTTCCACTGTTTGGAAGGTGGGTGTGTGTTGAAGAGAGTTCTTATGCATTTATAAATTATGAGCATTTTTTCCAAAACCCTTTTCTGATTCTGGAATGCTTCTTTGGAACTGATGAATGCTTAACTAACATCCGTTAAGCACTTTCTTCCGAAGGGCCCTTAGGAGGCTACTTCCTAAAATTCTCACAATTCGGATGCAGGTGTGGGGTGGGGCATGGGCCACCTGGATGCCTATCACCTCATTGTGTTTTGCAGGGGGCATTTTCACTGCTGCTGTGAACGTGAGAGTCCCATAGTCCCGTGTCGCCTTGACGCCACTCGCCTGCCCACTGCTTTCTCACGTTCCCGATTTGCTCAACCACTGATTAGGCTGGGGTGGTTTATCCTGCCTGTGAAATTACCTGCCATTAGTGTAGTGGAAAGTGCCCTAGCTCTGCCTCTTGCCAGCTTGGGACTTGAGGCAATATTCTTACATTTCTCAACCTCTTCTGTAAAGTGAAGAGTCACATCTATCTTCCAGGATGAGAGAGAGAGGGATACATGCGCCTCTATAGTAAGCTTTTCTTCTTTCTTCCTGGACGGATCTATAGTCCCTTCTCCCTTACTCCCATCCCCCAGCTCCGCCCCAGCGCCCACCAGCCTCCCTGCCTCTTCAGGTCCCAGGCTGGGTTCCAGGAAGTGGTTCCTGCCTGACGCTAGCTTCCAGCGGCTGGGGTATCAGGTGACCCGGCTCCCCACCGAGGTGACTAAAATGCCAGTGATGCTGATTATTTGGACTTCCTGGGCAGGGCCCGGCACTCGCCGCTGTTGGGGCTTTGGATGCAACAATAATTAGTATTTTGCCGAGTGTGATTCCGATCGCACCACCAAGTAGGAGGTCCCACCCTGAGCAGGGAGCCCCGTGGGAACTGACCCGGCCACATTCCCCCGGCAGCGATTGTGCAATGGGCGCCCGGGCCCAGCCAGGGCGGGCTCCGAGGGAGGAGCGGGACAGGGCGGGCAGAGGATGCTCCTGGAGGGCGGAGCGCTGACCTTTGCTCCGGGGTCTCCGGGCCCGGTACACTCACGTGGTCCTGAATCCACCCTGGGCCTGCCTAGGATCTCAGGCTGGGCGGCTTGGCTCTGCTCTGGCCACGGAGGAGGGAGTGAAGTGACCAGGGCAGAGGACATCTGAGGGGGGCAAAGGGACATGAAATTGTCCTTTACTTAACAACAACAACAAAAAAAGGCCGGGCGCTGTGGCTCACGCCTATAATCCCAGCACTTTGGGAGGACGAGGCGGGTGGATCACAAGGTCAAGAGATCGAGACCGTCCTGGCCAACATGGTGAAACCCCGGCTCTACTAAAATACAAAAATTAGCTGGGCGTGGTGGTGCATGCCTGTAGTCCCAGCTACTTGGGAGGCTGAGGCAGGAGAATTGCTTGAACCCGGGAGGCGGAGGTTGCAATGAGCCGAGATCATGCCACTGCACTCTAGCCTGAGGCCTAGTGATAGAGTGAGACTCTGTCTCAAAAAAAAAAAAGAAATTGTCCTTTCCCCTTCCACTCACCCCTCGCTGCCCTTCCAAAGCACCATTAGAAATTGAAAGGTGCAAGGCCAGGAAAAACACATCTCCTTTCATGGAGGCCCAAGGAGAAGTGAATTCCTCTATCCCAAATTATTTTTTTTTTTTTTTTTTTTTTTTT